>NC_137942.1:33007910-33322910 GCF_963969265.1 Rhamphochromis sp. 'chilingali' | reverse complement strand
TATAATTTATTCAGTACTAATACAGCTTCACCATCCAAGTCCTGAAGTCAGCACCCTAAGTAGCCTTTAATAGCTTCTTCAATAAAACGAAGAATTAAATGGGAAAATAATAAACTCTCTGGGCTCTACGGGCATCATGATCGGGGAGACTAATGTTTTTAAATGGAAACCAGACATGACTTGTGCCCGCGTGGGACGAACCCAGAAACATCCCTCTCGGCCCGTCTGGTAGCAGAGTCTCATACAATGTGAGGAAAACACTTTCTTTCTTTCTTTCTTTCTTTTTAATAAAACCACTGTAAAAATCAGGAATGAATTACACATAAAACAGCAGCCCTGGCAGTCCACTGTCAGCCGAAACCAATGAGGGATAAACAAGTTTGTCTTTATAGGAGTAAGACATCCAGCAACTGTTTAACACGGGGGAGGTCAGTGAAGGAAATACCTGCAATAACAACAATAATATATAATAATAATAAAAAACAAACAAACAAAAAACCTTCTTGATGTTGAAATGAAAACTTGAAGAATGCCATGTCAGAACGGAGACTTTGGATTTTATTTGGCTTTGCGAAATACGCTCTGGTGAGAGAAATGATGACAGTTTAACATGGCTGAGGTTAGAAAAGATACAGATTAACTGCATGGAGAGGGAAGCTTCAAGAACAGTCTGAAATGTTACATTTATCTCCAGCCAACTGTGCCGCAAAGCAAGAAGCTGAACTCGCACCGCTTTGGAAACTGTAGTTTTAGGGAAAGATTTGGCGTGTTAGCACACGTGACGTGTCAGCTAAATTAATATGAATAAAGCTGATTTTTTTTTTTTTACTAAGAGCCAACTTAGTAAAAAAAGTTACATGTATTACAAATAAACTGGAGGCAAAGTACATGAAATACAATCTGCTAAAAGTAGTATGCTGATATCATTTCACTGAACGGATATAAGAGATGAGCGCTCTCTCTCTCTCTCTCTCACGCACACACACACACACACACACACACACACACACACACACACACACACACACACACACACACACACACACACACAGATTTAAATAAAGTTTAAATAGCTACTTAATCATCGCTCTGAGATATCTCTTCACACTGATCGCTTCATCAGGTCTACAATAGCAGCAAAGGAACACTGACAATTGCTCGAATTAAATATGACGTGTGCATTTTGCAGATGCAGGAAACGGCATCCCTCAATATTTCTGACCCGAAACAAAAGCAAAGTGCTAAAAAAGTGAAGTCACTACCTGGACTTTATTTCACCCTGCAACGCGAGGAAGCGCCACACACAGCTGTCTATACGTTCAAGGTCAGAAAGAAAAAGAAGCACGTGCAAATACGCGTTTGAAATCGATCCTGTCACGTGTTGCGTTCAAGTGAAAAAGAGATGGTATAGCAGCAGAGCAAGAAAGAAAGAAAGACTATTTCTAAAGGCGCACGCAGGACGTATACTGACCAATTATAATTACGCGCGCGCGCACACACGCGCGCGCACACACACTCTCTCTCTGTATTCCTCTCAAACACACACACACACACACACACACACACACACACACACACACACACACACTTCAGGCTCCAATCTCTCGTTTCTCCCGGTCTCAGTCCCACATGAAAACAGCCCTAAAGGCGGCGGTGTGCGCCCCTGCTCACACCCCTCTCACCGGCCAAAAAAAAAAAACCCTCCCTGCGTTTCTCGCCACTTCAGAAAAATCTTAACAGCAGTCAAATTAAACTCCGCTCCACGTCCTGTCTATTCCACCGCTCTGCTATCTCCTCCTCTCACGGGCTCCCCTCCTTCTTTTTTGTTTAAAAAAAAGAAATACATTTCGGGAGAAGCGCCATTTTCTCTCCCAAAAAAAGAAGAAGAAGAAGAAAAAACCATTTGCGATGGAAACGCACGGGAAAAAGCTTCGTGCGACCGAGCGCGCCGCGAGACGAGCCGCCGGGAGAGCTGAGGATAAGTTTGAGTGGAAGAAAGACGCTCGACACAACCACGAAACACACGAGGAAAGGCAGAGTGGCACCGCACTGAATGCACGTATATATAAATATATATATATATAAGAGAAAACCCCGGCGTCCCCACTGTAAGCTACCCAAACAATGAAATAAGAGAAGACAGTTTACCTGTGTCAGGCAGTACGGGGAGTACATGGTTATTTTTTAGGAAGGAGACTTGGAGAGCTTATTTAAGTTGGATGGAAGCTCGGTATGGTGCTGCATTGCAATCGCTCGCCGTCCTGTTTCTCTCACTCCATGCTGCTGCAGCTTACAGTAACCCCGCCTAGAAAGTGAAAGCTTGCACAAACTTTCAGGGAAAAAACTTTGTCTCCCTCCCCTCTCCTCTCTGCTCTCCTCTTCGCAGGACTTTTATCGCTCCCCTCTTCTATCCTACTGAAAGCCCCCCCCCACACACACACACTCTTTCTATTTTTCACGCAGATTGAAGTTCTTCTTAGTAAAATGTTCGGATTTTGCCACAGCATGAATTTTGCTTTTGGGGACTCTGAATCCGCTGTGCACACGCTCCCCCGCGTCTTTAGGTTCGCAATACTGTGCTTTCGAGCTGCGTTTACTGACCCGTGCATTCCATGTTGAGAGCAAATAATTACCAGAGGGCAGATGAGCCGGTCAGTTGAGAAGGAAACACGTAAATGCATCAGCAGAGTAGATGAAAGTATATAATTTGAGGAATATTGTGAGAGCACCTCTGATTTCACTGACTTTTTAAATATGCGATGGCCAAGCATGCATTCAGTTGCATAAAACCTCTTAACATAATTCTGCTGAAGGTCCTGATCACAGGAATTCTCTCATGCATAAGTTTACATTTGATTGCACACTTAAATTCATTTACAGGCATTCAAATCGATGCGTCATCTCATTGCTGCTGTTAAGTTAAGTCTATTTATTTACTGAACCAGAGTTGACCCAGTCTGAAAAACCCACAACTGTAGCTTGAAAAACCAGTGAAGTGAGTCCAAGCCAAACAGTTACTGTAGCGTTCACTATGAAGTAGAAAACAGCGAAGACAGACGTATAATCACAGTCTTTGAGCGGTATCAAAATACTTCACTGGGGTGTGTGAGGAAAAACACACACACACACACATGAACGGTAGTGAGGGGTACACATATCACATAAAAATCATAAAATAACATTTCTTGGAGCAGGTCCCGAGTGTGGTACAGTGGGAATTTGGGTGGGAGTGAAGTCATTGTGGAAGAAGTGGAGCTGAAATTTTAGGCCTGACGTTAGAGTCCCACAGATTTATGAGGCCTACTGCTTGTGCATTTTTTATTAAATACTGCAAGCCTCTGCAGGCGAAACAAAGAGATCTGGGCTCTGTGTGGCCAATTACTGCACGCGGCCAGATACTCGAGCCAGAGGCGCAGGCGGGGAGGGAGAAAGTGTGTGGTCAGGAGCGCATGTAACGCCACAAAACTGTAACCTCTCGCCCTCGCCGTCGCACAAGGTTAGAATGCCAGCATTCCTTTTCTGTGAATAGGATACATGACTAATGTGAACCACACACGCCCTACAACACATTCACACACAACTTTTGGTTTCCCTTTGGGCAGGTGTATTAACTTCATAACCTGCCTGCAACATGTGCGGAAATCTCTTTGTTTTCAGCTCGCTTTGGTAGCCGAGTGCAAAAGGTTACAGCCTCTGCTCTCTCCGTCCTTTATGGAGCCGACTTGCATGCTCCGCACGCAAACACTCCTCTGCCGTCGCTCCTTAAACGAGCCACACATTTAGTGGTCTGTGTGAGTAAATCTCTCATTAAGTAACACATGGTAGAGCCATATGCTATGGTTGGTGGGTCTGCCGCGGCTCTGCTTTTTCACACGCTTCGCATATACATATTTACCACTGTTCCAGAGTGGCCAGCGCTGTTAGTGACTTCACCCACCAGCTTGGTGCTGTTGTGCAGTCGCACCAGAACTGAGGATTTTATTAAGAAAGTGTCACAGAAGTGAGCAGTAACGATCTCGCAGCCGCTGTGGCCGTGTATCGCGGGGAGGCTTTAGGCTGTGGGTGTGCAAAACAGGCTGTATGAGGATGAAAGTAACCACAAATTTGACGGAGACCCGTGCGCACAGTATTACAGCCGGTGTTGATACCACAACTGTCTATAGGTGGCAACACAGTGGAGCGGAGATAAGTAAGTGTGGTTGCAATGTCTGGCAGAGCAGATGTCATCTCTAGCAGCGCGTCGTTTACATACACTGCACATGCGAGGCTTTGCTTGAAGTAGTTGTTCCCAACCAGGTGGAATCGCCTGTAAACACATCCCTCTCACCAAAGTCACCCTCTAACTTAAGTTCCAAAAGATGCCTCCTTTAATTAATTAAAAAAACAAAACAAAAACATGAGCAGTGCATGAATACACTTTCTAGCAATCTTTTATTTTCTGTTTGTCTAGTTTCACGCACAGACATGTAAGCAAATAGTTTAAACTAAATATCAAAATTTGGGGGGGATTTCAAAATCTTTTCATTGGCTGTTAGTCACATTGGATAAACATCACTTCTGGTCGATTTTAGAAAAATTCAGACATGTTATATTGGCAACATATTATAAAAAGACAAAATATTACAAGTTTCCCTTGCTTTAAAAGCATGGAGTAAGCCAGTTCCAGTGAGTAAATTTAAGGTGGTTGCAATTATTTGTTTGAACTGTGAACAAGGAATTGAGCACACGACCCACTTAATACAGTTAGTACATCTTAGTTTAGCTCCATTCACATGAAAACCACTCATAAAATGTGGATTATTAAAAGGCTGCTATAAATGTTTACAAGGTTTACACATATTATTAACCACAAAACTGTGTTTTATGTCACATTCTAGTGGCTCATGCAAATACAGTAATACATCTGAGTGACAACCCTTAACATGATCACTGTTGCTAGCTAAAATTTGAAGATGACCCACTGTGTCTTGCTTATTTTCTGTCATTTGCACTGCATTGTTACAGAGGTGGATGCTCATATTAAACTTGACCACGAGGTCAACTTGTGTAGAAGTAATCTGTGTGAGCCCAAAGAGCAACGCAAATGTTTTTTTCTACTCTTGGCTCTGTATTATGCCAAGGAGAAGCCCCACCCACTTGATGTTCTTTGTTTGGGAGGGGTAGCCAATGAGATTGAAGTTAGCATAAAAGGAGGGTGTTTTTCAAACGAAGAGCTGCTAAAACAGCTTGTTTTAGACAGTGACTGGAAGATAAAGACGAATCATTTAGACTCTCAAAAAGCTCAGTCATGCAAGGATAGTCTAGTAGAGTGGAAGAATAAAAAATACAGAGCTGGAAATGACCAAAATAGGTCCCCCTTAACACTGTCCTTGGCCACCCAGGTATGGAAACCACATTATTCAACCTCAGCATTGGAGGTCTAAACACAACAGATAAAACTGTGACCACGGCACTGCTGAAATGAATTGTTTGAACTTAAACATTAATAGACTCACTAGCCTTTTCTTAGAAAAGCTGTTACCAAGAAAAGCCAGGTTACAAATGATTAAAAAGAAAAACAATTATGTGGAAAATTCAGTGTCAGCTAGTAAAGTTAAAATACCCCAAAATAAAAAAATAAAAAGTAAGCAAGGTTACCTTTTGCATTTATGGTGTAATGCAAATTCTGTTCTATATTAATTATTCACTGGCTGCAAAATTCTGGGACGTTATTGTGTTTAAATTTCCATTTTTTCTGTGTTTATTTTCCTTTTTCTGTTATTTTTGTGACAAATAAGAAATCACCATTGCAAATGTTTGAGTGATGTGACAGATCATAGATATCCTCTTTCCCCCACTTCTTTTCTTTTCTTTGCAGATATACAGATATCAATCAACGGGGCTGAAGGGGGAAGTGAAATGTACACTGATACTGATGTATCAGAAATAAGCATCCAGGACGATCCTAACGTTATCAGTACAGGTTGTTATAGTTTGCATAACATTATTGTACAAAATGCTCAGGACGACAATGAATGGAGTCGTGACGCACTTTGCACAACACTGAACCCCCTACATTAGACCTCCCGGCGAGAAGCTGGAGGTCGACGCTCTCCTGTGGACGCTCTCCTGTGGACGCTCTTGAACTCGCTGCCCCCCGGAATCCAATCCAGTCACAGTGACACCCCTCCCCCTCAACCCCTGTCTCCCAAAACTCTCTTTAGACGGCCGTGCTACCCACTCCTGGCCATAGCACTTCATTTCTTTACCCGGAGACATACAATATAGTGTAGCAACCCAGATTCTCTGAGAGACTTGGCATAAGACTTAACTCTGGGAAACAAAGCCTGTAGCCTAGAAAACTGGCTCCCACCTCATTAATGATCACATTTTCAGTCATACACAGGACCCCCCGCCCCACGCCATCCCGACTCCTCTGCTTTTATTACCATTTTATATCATGCCGATTGCTGTAAATCTCACGGCTTCTTTTTTTAGAAATGCTGCTCACTTTTCTCTTACTTTGTAGTTCTTTTTCGTTTTATACATCTAGGCATGCTTCACATTATCGTCGTAATTTGCACTCCCGTGAGACGAGGGCGCTTCGGTGAAGTTGCAAAGGCTTCTTTTTCTTTCCCCCCCTTTTTTTCTTAAATGTGCGTGTGGAAATAATAATTGTAATGGTTTGCAGCTGAGTGGAGGGAGCTGTGAATGACATTATGATTGCGGTGCAATTACCAATAGCATGAAAACGGACTGTCAGTCAGAATAATGAGTAATGACTCCAATAACACATT
The DNA here is from genome assembly GCF_963969265.1 of Rhamphochromis sp. 'chilingali'. Classification (NCBI taxonomy): domain Eukaryota; kingdom Metazoa; phylum Chordata; class Actinopteri; order Cichliformes; family Cichlidae; genus Rhamphochromis; species Rhamphochromis sp. 'chilingali'. The sequence continues at coordinate 33,316,134 of NC_137942.1, read as the reverse complement.
TAATACCGACACATGAAATAATAATAACAATAATAATAATAATAATAATAATAATAATAATAATAGATGCATACCCTGTATGAATCTGATACTACAAAGCATTCAGGCATCCCAGGACCTCTGGAGGGTTCTTCGTTCAACAGAAAGGTTTCGGTTGCCTGAAATGTAACACAGTGATTCATTAGTTGGTTCTGTATTTAGGATCAGGGAATTTAAAACACACAGAAAAGCTGGTCGCAAAGCTGCAAAAGCAGATTTTGTATGTGAAAATCCTCCTCATCCTGCTGCTCGACCTATTTCATCATCCTCCTCAAGTCCCACCACCAGATAACTACTCAAGATCGGCGTCTTTACACTCTGCACACACGCGCACGATCGTGTGCACTGCCTGCCTGCGCCCATATGCTGTGCAGGCCTGAGGCCCAGCCCTGCCAGTCACTGCCACTTCAATGGGGAGCAAAGTGTTTAGCTGCCGTACCCGCACACAATACTCCGGCACAATGGCATTTCCTGTCCCTGCTATTTCACCTGCATGGTCACTTTTCTGTCAGCCTGCTCTGATTCAGCACAAATCATTCACACACAAACACACACTCACACACACAGCCGCATACAGTAATACACATGTTTGGCAAAGACTCGCACATACAGAGGCCATACGTCTGCCTCCACGGAGACAAAAACAGGCCACTCAAAAGGCCCTGCCCTGCATCCGCTGATAGATGCAGCTAAAGTGTTTATCCCAAGTGTTTGTTTCTATTCAGTGCAGTTCATTTGTATGCTGAGGGACGCGTCAGCCGAGACTTGGGCTCTGAATGAGCATCCATTGCAGTTCTGCTGTCAATTGAGGCAGCCAGGCCAGACAACATAGATGGGAGGAAACCACAGACTGAGGAGCTGGATATGGGAATGGGAGTTCTGCCTGGTTTGCTAGCCTGTGGCTATTACTTTTTAGTCCTAACTGGTACAAATTGCTTTTTGCCAGGCTAAATTTTAATGTCTCTTCTGGAAATCGACTAAACCTATTAGACAAGGGCTAAAAACGTCTGCGTTCATGAAAATAGCTCCGGTTCCATGAGTAAGAGAGTGGAAGTTTTACTCACAATGGGACTTACTTGAGTTTCTGGATATAGGAGAAGAGGGGAAGTAATCTTATTTTCCAGAACTTTACCTTCTTATCTCTCAACATACCTACAGCAGAAACAAACATGCACCCAAAACAGGAACAAACATCGCTCGTAGCCAGCAAGAAAACGTAAAGTTATAGTATTTAAACTGGCATGTGATATAAACAGTTTTTTAGGGAATTTAAACAGATATTAGGTTACTTAAGCATTTGCATATGCAGACAAATACACACATGCGCCGGGTGACATGGGATTGCCCTTAAACAAATACATGCAGAGACACATGCATAAACACGCAGCACTATAATAAGTCCCAGACTTGGACTAACTGAGCTGCGGCTGGAGACACAGGCTATTCATATCCTTCAGAATGAGAGGTTACAGCTCGAGTCTTTTCCCTTTTCCTTTCTACTGTAACACAGGAAGGGCATCTGTGTGTATGATTTCACTCAACGTCTGTGGCAAAAGGTTCAGCAGGCAGGTTGATTAACATAAGACTAACACTGGCTTTGTTAGCGTGGCCTCTCCCACGCACAATAAGTTCAGCGTGTGCCTCGTGAAGCACACGCTCGCTTAAACAAAAGTTAGAATTCGAGTCATCCAAATGGCTAAGAAAACACTGCGCGCGGCGCGCGGCCTCAGCATCCAACCTCTGGCCTGTCATCATTAATATGTGGGGAAACACTGGAGGGAAACCATTTGAAACCATTTGTCCCACTAAATGGTGCCCTTGTCAAGCTCCCCGGGCTTTCTGTTAAGCTTTTAAACTGCCCAGTCCAGCTGAAGGATATATTTTACTCCACTGATAATTACAGAGCAGCACAAAACATGGCACTCCACTGGCTCGAGCAGCCTCTTGTTTCTGACATGTTTTAGTCATTTAAGGATGAAAAATAATTTTCACTGCACAGAGGGAATCCCGGCTCGAGGACGCTGAACACCGGATAAACGACAATCTAAAAACACATCGTTTAATGAATGAATCTTTCTCTGTCTCCAGCCCTTAGAGAGCTGCACTGAGGCTCAATGTTGAGTGCAGCTCCCTGAAGCACTGGCCCGCTTTCCTCCTCTGTCAGTTTTTAAGCAGCATAGTATCAATTATACATATATGTGTTTTTCTATATGTATGCAACATATGCCTGATCCATATGCTGGCCCCAAGCTAAAATAGTTGCAGAGTCTCGTGTAATAAACACTTAAAAAGCTCCACTACTCATTTGCTGTCTGCGATGCTGGTTTTTGGTGACTGAAATGAAGCACAGATGATTAAAACAGAGAAGCATCAGCCTGGGTCAGGCTTAAATCCACAGTTCAAATCTCCATATTATTTACATGCATGTATGGGGTAGTTCAAGAGCTTGGGAAATCCCCCAGTTTGTGAATTTTAGCTATTTACAGAGGAAATTTGCAGGAAACTTCATAAAATTGTAAGTATTCTGTTCAGTGGTTGAATATGTTACGTTATGTTTATATCAAGTAATTTTGCTAAATTTACAATTATGGAAGTAATAACTATTATGTACTAAATCATTTGCTGTTTTACATGTTTACAATTCACAATTTGATCATCAATTCTGCCCACAGAAAACAGCAGTACAAGGAATTCCCTCTACGTAACCCTAAACAGAGAACAAATAACAGACTCATCAAGTGGACAGAAAATCTCCAAATGAATGACTGAATGCGAAAATAGAATATCAACGATCACAATTTTTTTCTCTGCCAAAAAGTTTTGGCATGTAAATTTAAACTACAGACGGCGACAGCAAAACAATTGCATTAAACATAAAGAGGTCTGAAGATTTTTAGCTAAAGGTAACACAAACCAGAGAAACAGAACACCCCCCTACCCCCAGCTAGGTTAGCTCTGTTCAGAGAGAACAAGGATTGCTATATTTTATTTATTTTTACTTCACAACTGTTTTATCAAGTCGTTTTATAAAATCCCTCAAGTTGTCTTATTTCTCTGTCCTGTAAAAGCCTAATTGCCAGAATAAGACTAAGACAATAATAAGCTCATAGTATCAACCTCGAAGGTAGTAATTTGTCACTTATTGCTTCAAACTATTGCAGATTTTATAAAAGTAAACGTATACTTCATAACAGCTAGGTTTTATTTCCCCCCCAACATGCTTACACTAGCAGTGTTACCTGAATTAGCATAAAAATGTTAGGCATGAATCTGGAGCTAGCTTAAAATAAAAACTAGAAATTGGGATAAATAACTAGCTTAGCTCTGTCCAACCCTTCTATTAAGCTGTCTTACCAAATGTTTTTTGTGTCCTCGCTAGCACAACATTATTTGTGAGACTATGTCGCTGTACTTTTCTTTGTTCACAAAGAAAAAGTTCAAACAGGTTAGCTTAGCACCTGCTAAGCTAGGTTAAAGTGAATCTCATGAAGAAAGTGAAAAGGCGTACTCTAATTTTCAAATATTTTCATATTGTAGTGAAAACATTTATTTTAGTGTATTATTGTTGTTGTAGATTGCTAAATGAGCCATATGAGCAACATCCTGCTGTTGCTGAATTCAAGGTGAAACCGCAACCGGCTGTCAGTTGAAGCGGTCATGCCCTTGATTATGAATAGGCACTTTGAGCTGCTAATTGCTCTAATATGTTTACAAGTTAGCCACTCGCTGTTTTAACCTTTTAGTTGATTTTACACAACTCACTTCGCTTTTTGTGGAAAATGATAGAAAAAAAGCAAAAGCAACAACTATAACAGGCTGGGCAGTCACCTAGCACCAGCGCTACCTTCGTTTAGTCGCATCTGAGACCAATCTCAGACACAACTGAGCATGAATACGAATCATGATCTCTACAATACCTCAGCTGCACTTACTCTGCTCAATTCTCTCTGACATCCACGTTTACAATAAGTGAGATCTAAAAGGGGGACAGATGCCTAAGTTGGCTGCCTCACATGGAATTAGATTAATCAGAGCGCATATACATATGGCCCACCTTCCTCTGTCTCCCACTTTGTCTTGTTCACACAAAGATACACAACAGCCCAGAAACCACCTGGGTTTCCATATTTCTGAATACGCGTCGATCCACCAGTGGTGGGTATCTTCGCAGTCACTGATTAACAGCCTTCTGATCATTCCGCCGCACCGTCCTAATCATTTGCAGACTTGTCTGTATGAGCTCAACAGTTCCTAGAGGATCAGAGACTTCTGCGGCAAAACATAACTGACATCCTACTCAGTCCTGCTCCATTCAGCCTTAATTGTATCCTCATTCTTCACCTGGTAACAAGCTAACAAACCTGTGCAGATGTGGCAAGCACATCAAAGAGAGGGAGGGATGGGAGGGGGAACTTGTTTGTAAAAAAAAATGTGTGGGGGAATATGAAAGGGGAAATTTACGTTGTGTGAGTCCAAGCCAGCGCCACCTCAGGGAGAAATGCTGGAAAAATGTGATATTTTACACCTGCATCTCAGGAGGTGGGGAATAAGAGACAAGGAGGGGGGTGGTGGTAATTAGAGGAGTGTGCGTGCTTGCATGCGTGCGTGTGTGTGTGTGTGTTCGTAAAGGATTTTTAGTATGTTTCTGGGTCTTGCCGCCGGTTCTTCTGCAGCATTCAATTTGGTATGATACATTCGATGCCAGATTATTAAAAATGCTAAACCTGGTTACGAATGCTAAAAAAAAGTGTTGAAATTTTAAACAAATATGCTAATATTGTTAGAGTGATAAATAGCTGGAAAGCCCTGTTTAATGAATAATGCTATTGGCTCTAATTCCTCATTAAGGCCCTAAAGAGGAGAGTGAAGAGAGAAAATACATGTATTGTTGTGATTTTCCCCCCTTTTCTCCCCCCCAAATTAAACTCAGAAGGCATAAGATACCAGCACCTTCCCAAATTAAGTTCATTCAAATTACTTGGTTACACAGCTGGTGTGCATTCTGGTGTGTCTTGTGAAACCAATTAATGTGAGGCTTCAGTCTTGATAAGATAATTAAAGGAGGGCTAGAATAGAGATGGAGGAGTTTGAAGTGTTCAGGCTCGTGGTACAAAATAAGACTTCCTTTAAACTGCAAAAAAACTTTGCCTTGAATCAAGTTAAAATAAAATCTGTGTGATTTGTTCTGCCATTTCCAAAGCAAACTGATCTGATCTGGGGGCTTAAGTCAAATTATGCTCATACTGAAGGGTCTGCGTTATTTCTAGATTATTATTTGCTTAAACTAACAAGTGAGATTATCTCACTCCAGTGTTTTGACTTTGTATATTTTTAGAGCTCACTTAAAGAAGTTAAAACTGCATGGTTTTGAATCTGGCTTCCTGTACTAGGCGTTATGCATTCCCTAGGAACGTTTGAATTAAAATATATGTTTAGATTTTGATTTTGTTCTATAAGAAGAGATGCTTTTTTGTATTAACTGTAGCAAACAACTGTCAAAACATCCTGTAAAACACAGTAATGTGGCATTCTTTCTAAATACAGCTGAATCCCGTGACCTCTCGGGCCTTTGATGAAATCTTACAATCTTAATGTTTACACCCCGTTTTTCTTGGATTTGACCTTCATTCTCTTGCTCGCGTCTGCTCGTTTGAGCAAACTTGCAGAGCACAGCGTAGCCGCCAGAACACGGTCAATATAAAGACATTTATAACTGTAGTAACTTGATGAAGCAATCGCAACATTTTAATTTGGCGGTGCCGTGTGTGCTGGTAGTTTCAGTTGTGCTGCACTCAGACTTTGAGCGTTGCAGATGTTCGATATGGTTTCCAATTCTTAACAAAGGTGTTTTGTAAGTTAAAGAAGAAGCAGAATGAAAGGAAAATCCCCAACAATCAGACAGTCTGCTATGAGGAAGCAGTTGGTGATGATGAGAAGGAAGAACTCCCTTTTAAAAGGAAGAGGCCTCCAGCAGAACCAGTCTTATGTAAGCATCTGCTGCAACCGGTTGGTGGGTAAGAGAAAATAGTAAAGAAAAAAGTGGGGCACACACGTCTGTGAGTGCAGTGGTTCGCTTTTTTCTCTCCAAGAACAATGTTAAGGTTTAACTAGCCATAGTACACCACGACTGAGTTAATGAGTTAATCGCTTCTGTCCAGCTTCAGGCTGGTTGTTAAGATGTTGAATACAGCAATATTCTGAAAACGCAACCAACAGGCATGCAGACTGTGACCCTGTTCAGCATAAGAAATGTTGTTTTTAAAGATTCAGATCTGTGTATTGCACTCAGCAGTGATATAAGGATTTTAGAGTAGTAATACTGAAATGGATAAATATGAAAATACTCCATTTAGAATCCATTCATTGTATTTACTATACAGAGCACTGTCCAGCCTGTAAAACCATTTGTCATGTGTTTCGTGGGTCTATTAAAAATGCTAAAAATGTTTTGAGGCCCAAAAAAAACTGCCCTGTTGATGTCATAATGATGTCACTAGAGTTTTCTTGACATTTCAGTCTATTAAACGCACACACACAAAAAATATATTACCAGTATAGGAATGGAGTCTGAGCTGAGTGAGCTTAACTTAATGAAAATGTAATGAAATTGAATTGAATTTAATGAAAGATGTTTCTGAGCTGCACTGAGATCTGGGATTCAGCTTTTCTCAGTTTGAATTATTAGCTTAGCTAAGCTTAGCTCAGACTACCCCAACTGTAACCAGTAAACCACTGGAGTATTACTGTACGTTTTATCTTTTGAGACACTCTTTCATGAACTTGTGATTCGTTTAGCACAACAAGGATCTCATATTAAGGAAGCTGAATGACTGAGGTGATTACAGCTCGTGATATATCCACTGTAGCCCCTCGGCTGCACACTGTTAAAATCACAACAGCTTAAAAACCAGTCAACCTGACAAGCACATCTGAGCTCACTATCCTAATATTTATGCTGTTTGACTGTATATCAGAGTTTCCATCTTTAAACTACAGCAAAAGCTTACACGCTGCATAAGCTATTATAGCCTCCTTGAAGCCTTATTTATTTTTCCAGAGAAACGTCAAGGCCAGGACAAACATAATAGCATAATATTCTGTATACAGTGAGGGATGACATCACTGGCAACAACGGCCAAGATGGAGATCACACAAGACTGGAAAACCGCTTGTCTGATCATCATGTGGTGGGCTGTACACACACACACACACACACACACACACACACACACACACACACACACACACACACACACACACACACACACACACACACACACACAGAGAGGCAGAGTGCAGGATACAGTTACCACAGCTATTTACACAGCACTCTGTGATTCTATTTTTTTTAATCTTTAGTTCCTGCACTATATATCACACATATGTTTACCACGGAGAATCCAGTGTAAACTTTGCATTTGGCTATATATTTAAAACACCGCTTGCATTGCTTATTGTAAAGGTCCGGTCTGTCTGTAAATCATCATTTTGGACCCATAATGTCATCTTTGTATTTCCTGATGATGGCTCAAACTTTCTGTTTACTTTCTGGCACATAGGGAAAAATCCATAACCTATAAATCCTTGTGTATATATAGATCATCTGTAAAGAAAAGTAGTGTTTGAATATTTATTTCTGTGGCAGAGATGGCGAACTGGCCTCGGGGAAAGCTAACAGGAGTCTGACACTGATTGACAGATGCCTCCAGTGCCGTCTGACTAAACTAACATGCAGTTGAAGTGTTTGGCACAAAATCAACACAACACACATATAGCCTTTGAAAATAAATAAATAAGGTTTTTTTTAAAAGAGGTGAGTTGCTGCTATAAGTAGGAGAATAACAAGTGGGGATAATCCCATGTGAGGCCTGTCCTGAATTCTGTATCATTTTTACTGATGAGCTTCTTGGGCAGCTGCCATGTCAGCAAGGATGCTCATAAACAAATAATTATTCATACTAATAATCTTCCATATTCATGTGCAAATAAGATCCATTCCTGGGTATCTAAGCAGCTTCAAGGTTGTATGTGGGAGGTTCCCCTAACTATTGCCTGACTTGAAACATTTCATGCCAAAAAAGAATTTCTAAGGGTCAAGGATGTGTGAGCTCTCTTTCATAGTTTTGCATAAAACAGACTTTCTTATTACTAATTTTAAAACCTAAAAGCACTTCATTCAAATGAATGCTTTCGCAAGCCTCACAGAGAGTAGATTTCTCATTTAACATGTTAAAAGAAAATCGGGATAAAACATGAAAAACGTCTTCTGTTTGAAAGGACTCAACTCAAACGAAAAAGGAAACCTTGGATAAAATCTCATAAGCTGATGTCTGCTTAAAGAATCCTCAAACAAACTTCAGTTAGAGTTCGAGAAGCATTACAAACGTTTGCTTTGTGATACCACTGGATTTCCCTGAATGGGACAAATAAACCACCTGCGTAATTAAGGATTTAGTCCCTGCGTAATTACGCACAAATCAAATGGCCACTTAATAGAACGCTGGCGCAAACAATAAGTTCCATCCTGCTACAGCCAACTTTCCAGACTCTGGTAAACCTTGCCTTTAGGTGGGATTTGTGCTCTAGGGTCCTTCCCACATGCAACAGTGAAACCTTTACATACTGTATGACACCTCTATTATGGATGTTGTGCCATAGGTCCTATCATATATGCGACTATAAATAGACTAGCCCAGTCTGTGAGAGGAGTCATGTTCTCCGTGTGGATGAAACGGCAGAAGGCAGTAGGCATCGAGCGGTGAACTGAGAGGGCTGGACACTAATTTGGCCAGCAGGTTGGAAAGAAAAAATTGGCAACAACGTATGTAACTATTAAAATAAGGTGGATTAGGTTTTCCTTCCAGCAACATCCTTTCAAATGTACATGCAGCTCCTTAGCAAGGAAATCTCCCCACATTTTTAAAACAACCATAAGATCCTAATGAGTCTAACTGTGACAGCAAACAGATTCAGGTAGGTGGAGGGACTTGGCACATACTTTGTGACTGTTACACATTAGCCACACCAAATACACACACACACAAACACACACACACGCACACGAAATATAAGATAGCTCACTAAACTATAAAGCACAGAATCATTAAAACGATGAACAAGTACAATGATTGTCAAAGCTGACTGCATAAATGAGCAAATTATTGGTTTACATAGCACGTACCATTGTGGTGTGAGGATATGTGCCAACACTCTCAAAGACCCATTTTCCACTCTGAAAAGTTCGGCTTCCAAAAAAAAAAAAAAAAAAAAAAAAAAGTGAGTGGGAGAGAGAAAACTGCTCGGTTTCTTGCTCAGCTGGGCCTTATACCGGAAGCAAAAGAGCCCTAATGCACGGCCTGCTGCCCGGTAAACATTTTTTGGGATAAAGTGAAGTCAGCTCTTCTCAGTCCAGGCAAACGGGACGCAGAGTCGTACAATCCAAGCGGTCTGCCTCCCGACTTCTTCATGCAAGGTGTTTATGTGCGGCTTTCAACTCGTGATAGTTCCACGAAACTCGAAGCTGCGCGCGCCTGGCTGCACTCTCAGTCCCGGTGCCGTCACGTCCCCGCACCGAGTCCCCGAGCTACGTGCCACCGAGACGCTGCACCGTCAGAGCCCGAGTGTCGGAGCAGAAGCCTGGCCGCGCACCGACAGTAAGTAGCCTGCCCTGCGCTCTCAGCTCACGCGCTCACCAAATCAGCTGTTGCTCCTCCAGACTGGACGCCGCGCGCTCTCTCCCCTTGCATGCTCAGGCGTCGCCGATCACGTAAAAGTGCAGTCCGCTTCTCGGTTCTTCTCCACCTGTCCTCCACCCCCTTCTCAGTGTCGGCACAAAGTTGCTGGGAGGACCGCGTCTGAAACAAAACTCAGCATGTGGCAGCGCGAGTGTCGCAACATCCGCGAGCGGGACCTCAGCGGACGGTCTGTGATCTGAAACCCAAAAACAAAGAGGTGAAACGTGCGTCTGTCTCCCCGTGTGTGCGACTGTGTGTGAGTGTGTGAGTGTGTGACATCGAGCAGCTATAATTAAGTAAACAAAATGCGAGAAGTGAGCGCACAGCGTGGCCGCCTGCACGCACCACTGAGGACGAAACGGTGTCCTGCGGCCGCGGCCGAAGAAGCGGAGCGGAGGGCTGGTGAATTATTAATAACCAGAGCGGTTCACAGTCTGTCGTGTTCAGTGAGTAACCAGGGCGGCAGCTGGGGGTTTAGAGGAATTAAATACGGGCTCAGAGTAAACCGTGGACGCAGGGGATTAGTAGCTCTCACCGGCAACAGTGTAGGGGCAGCTCGGGGCCGATAGAGAGGGCGGGAGGGAGCGGAGGTTCTAGGGAGCAGTGGGGGAGACGGCGGAGGTGGTAGGGTAGGACATTTTTTTTGAGTGCAAATTTAATAGTCAGCCTAAATGGATGGGTGGTATGTACGTGAACACGTGTCACTTAAAATTTAAATATGAGCTCCAGCTGCTGAACAAAAACCTACAATCTAAACAAAAATCTCCATCTATAGCTGATATTTTTATGTAGTACATTTTCATTAATCGAAATTACCCCATGCCCCCACGTAAAAGACTCCCATTTGTTGACACTTGACTAACCATAGAAGAGTTTCTCTGAGGATAAAAAAAATAAAGTGATAATAAACTGAAGTGGGCTATAACCCTCTGCTGCCCGCATATGTTTCCATTTTAATGGCGAAACAATTCAAATAAAAATAAAGGCAAGTTTACAAAAAAGTCTCTATTTAAAATGTTTAACCGGATTTAAGACATTTTAACACCTTAGTTTTTGCCAGATTTTACGCACAGCCAGCACCGCAGGCTGACCGACTGCAAGCCCCAATAGTGCAAAGCTATAAACCAAATCCTTAAAAAACAGAAGAAAAAAGAGAATAAACTCCTCCTCTCTCTCCTCTGTGTCTTGATCCGTTCAAATTACTGATGTGTTTATTTCGCCATGAATGCAGCGAACAGTTTGAGCACAAGTTTGAAACAGTGAGGTTAGAGAGAGAGCGCAGGTGCATGACTTCTGGCTGGAGCCTTCACCACTTCCCCCCAAGTTTTTATTCCCCACAAATATCCAAATCAGCCCAGGAAATTCAGATGGAATTTCAGCAGACATCTTTTTTTAAAACACGACAATAGAGGTCTTTTTAATGAATAAATTACCAAGAGCGAGTTTTAACCTTTTATGGGTAAAACGCAGTATTTTACGGAAGTGCGCAACTGCAGACGTCACGCATCGAAATGATGAGCAGAGACAAAAAGGATTCCTCCTGATGCCAGTTTACACCGTGTTGGTTCAACTTCAGCACTTCACACACAGTTAAAGAAAAAGCTGCCGGGCTCAGAGTGGCTGTGGTTCGTTGCGTGGAGATTTCAGTGACAGAGAAGTCCCTTCGTGTCTGAGTTCACACTAAATGTAAAGCTGCATTCATTCTTTTCCCATAAAAAATGTGATTTTTTTATGGGAAAAACCAAAACTCTGGGTTATGAAAAATGATAAGGCTGCTTTTTTAAAATAAAATAACGTCTCCCTAAATCTACACTGAAACTAAAGACACACACACACACACACACACACACACACACACACACACACACACACACACACACACACACACACACACACACACACACACACACATTCTCTATTTCTTTTTCTTTAAGTTTTCATTTCTGGATGACAGTTAGGGTCATTTCTGAATCCTAATTGTGCACAAATTCACTGTCACTTGATGCAAAATCAGACATGTACGGACTGTCTCAGTGTCTCTAATCACCACAATCTGGGATTCAGTTTTAGAGAAACAGCATTAAATAACTGTCGGTTCTGTGATCTGTTTCAAAAGAAACAAAATGAAGTGACATTATTTAAAATTCTAAAGGAAAAATTACAACCTGAATACACAAAAGAAACATTTACACAGCAAATAACCAGTTTAGGCCTCGAGTTTCTTTTATTTCATTTGTTTTTAAAAAAAAGCTGATATACATATAATTAGACCATCTAAAAATATATTCAATGTTTGACCAGAATTATTTTATGGACAATATGATCTGAAATATGTAATTTAAAAAAGATCCACAAAAACATCAATAATGTGTAAAAATATGAATCTGTTCATTTAAATTGCAAGTAACACATTCAAAGCATGAAATGATGTCAAATCGCCTGATTTATTATCAATTTACATTTTTAATTTGAATGATTAATTATTTAGTTTTTTTCTTTTAAACTGTGTGTGTGTGTGTGTGTGTGTGTGTGTGTGTGTGTGTGTGTGTGTGTGTGTGTGTGTGTGTGTGTGTGTGTGTGTGTGTGTGTGTGTGGCCTTCCAGTGAGCGGCCTGCTAGAGAAATCAAGTCTTCATCATGGGAGACAAATACATGAACTTAAGGCCTCCGTGGGAGTGGAATCATTTCAGTGTAATCAGTTCCAAGCTGCTTTGTCTTTTACTTATTTTTTCTTTGCTCTGTCGACGTTATACAAAACGTTTCTTTAAAATTTAGTCAAACTGCAGCTTTTTATGATACCAATGCACAAACTGGCACCCGAGAAAAATACAGAAAGAAAGAAAAAAGGCACGAGTCTCGTGTTTGTAAAGGGACGAGTCTGAAACATAGAACAGAATGGCTTCAAGCGTCACCTGATCAAAAATCAAAACTCCAAACAAACAAAGAAGCAAAAAAGAAAAGATATAAAGTCACGCCACTCTGATGTGACACTCGTTTCATTCATTCACGCTCCTCTTGACTTCTTACTTGACCTTGAAATATTGGATTTCGAGCAATGAACTTCACTTGAACTTATACTTGAACTAAATTTATATATATATATATATATATATATATATATATATATATATATATATATATATATATATATATATATATATATATATATATATATATATATATATATATATATGTGTGTGTGTGTGTGTGTGTGTGTGTGTGTGTGTGTGTGTGTGTATATTTAATCCATCATTTCAGAGGTGCTGGATGCTGGGCCGGCTGGGAGCTTTATAAGAAAAATGAGAACAAAACATTTTCGAAATGTAAACCAAACTCTGGGTTATTTACAAAAAGGCTAAAGGCAAAAATGTGCACCCGATTGCTTTGTTTTTGTAGCTACAAACACACCAGCGATGGTTAGTTGAGATGGCACTATTTAGTGCAGCAAAGCTCGGATATAAGCGAGGCCACAGCACAAAAACCTGTAGATGCGCATTTTTGCACGCATCTGTGCTTTGTGGGAAAAAGCTCACCTCTCATTTAAAAAGTAAGAAATTCCTGTCTTTATCTATACATTGCCATATAGTGTCTCCACATCTGACCCGAATGCCCCCCTCATCATTCTGCACCGGTCCAAACCGGCAGCTTGCGCTAATTTGCTGGGGGGGGGGGGGGAAGCCCTTTCTTTGGTCTCTCTCCTCTCCCGGTCCTATATACCGTCTCTCCCAGGAGGTTTACACAAACTGTGAGACAAAAGTTCCACTAGGCAACGGCCTGTCGAGGAATGCTGACCTTGGCACGGCCAGTGGAATCGGCTCGGCCGTTCTTTCGTTTCTTATGGTTTGAATTAAGGCGCATTTGACCTGCGCCAACTTCCAAGAGTTGCCACGGAGGCGAACGGGAGCCGTGCTATAGGTTACTGCTGTTGCTGCCTGCGCTGAATGAAATGATAAAAAAAAGAGAGGGAGAGAAAGGGGGCTGCAGACCAACGATGAAACGCGAGAGGACAGAAAATACTGACCAACTAACAATCGCTTTAGCAGGAATGTAGGAGCAGGCCGTTAAAAACAAACAGAAAGATGTTAGAACGGACAAACAACAGCGATGAAATCAAGTAAAAGATATACAGTAAAGCAATCTGATGAGCAGGAATGGATCTGAATCTTTCACACGAGTGAAAGTGGCGTCATCAGAAAGAAAAGGGAAATTCTGAAGGAACAGCTGGAAAAATAATGACCCCTATTCACACTGTTAGGCTTACTACATTATTAATATCAGTGCATTAAAGTGCGTTTTAGAGACATTTTACTGATGAGTAATGTAGTCTGAAGCACTTATTATCAATATCTCTAAAAAGGTGGTCAACCCCCCCCAGACCAAACCGAAAACACAAATGACAACCAAACGTGGACGATTAAAATGTACAACCCCTTTAAATGTTTCAAATGTAAAATAAAAGCACCACAACACCACCTTTGATTATTCCACAGCTCTTAAATGTTCTGGAACAGCAAAAGGAGAGCAGTGACAGCTTTGCACCGAGGAACAACCTAAGTTAGATCAGGTACACTCCCTGTTGGGCATCACAAAACATTACAATCCTGCTTTTCACAGGGTCACTCCCTGTGAAAAGCAGGATTGTAATGTTTTAGGCATTAAATTACTTCATGCCTAAACGCTTGAGTAAAGAGATTATAGTGGGGAAAAGGGACAGAGAGTGTCACCTGCGTGTTTAAGCAGAGAAAATGAACAAATACTGCAGAGATAGACAGAAAAACACTGATTGAAATAAATCACGTACTGTTTTAAAAGAATTTTAATTTAGTTTTTCGTATGTTTTTCATGTCAAAGTAAAGTATTTCTATATCTACTGATTTACCGCTGATTAATCTGTAAATCCCTGAGGACCTTTGATATACAGGTTAAGGTTTAATTAGCTGAGTTTAGAAATTTGCCTAATTACCACAAGACCCTTGAGGAAGTGTGTTATTGGCCCTTTGTACATAAAAGCAGAAAAGCAGCGTTAAGCAGGATTAGACTAAAGTCACCTTACTTTAAATATATAAAAGGGTTTGCTGATTGGAGAAGAAAGTCTGTTTTTAATTGTTTGGGTTATTTATAGTAAATCTTACAGGTAGTAGAAACACTCACTACACTTTAAAGGGACACCACATTTATGGAGACGTCTGTGCTCTGAACCGGCATCAGTCTGATCGGTTTTCTCCCATGCAACCAAATTATGAGGTAGTGTGATTGCTGAGCACACACACAGCGCACACGTGCAGATGTTCGTCCACCTGCAGGCTGAGCGCTGAAATGAACAACACCTGAAGAAAGATGACTGGTGGAGCCTCAGGCCCTGCGAACCACTGATTGGCTCAGCTGAGGATCTGGCTAACTGATGCTGAGCGGCGTCTGTGTATGCGTGTGTGTCTTTGTGTGTGTGTGTGTGTGTGTGTGTGTGTTTATGTGTATCTCTCGGGGTATCCCACCCTCCCCTGCCTTATCAGGCAGCTCCACGGCACCGCTAGAGGAGTGCTGCTCTCAGGAGGGCAGGGCTACCAGCACACCGCTTATCTTCTACCAGCAAGGAGGGTTTATAGGTCTGATTAACTCACTGTTTGCATGTGTTGTGTGTATGAGAAAAGAAGAGAGAGGGAGCTGCGGTGTATAATTGTGTATTGTGGACTAATTGTGTGTGGGTGATTGTGTGTGCGGCGGCTGTGTAAGTGGATGCCAGTGTGAGGAAGGTGTACACTCAAGAGCTGTGAAGCACTCGGTGAGCCACCCAGCGAGCACACATCCAAACCTCTTGTTCCCTCAGTGAGTCGTAGCTCTCCAGAGGCTCACCCAGGAAGTAACACAATGGCTCTGTCGGGGTTGAGTGTTGTGTGTAGGCGACAACATACAGCACCCGACAAAAGCCCGTCTCGCTTCAATGGATTATGAGGCTAGAAACCCAAAAAACAACAAAGACCAAAACAAAACTGTCTTGTTGGTCAAATTTATATCAAATAGCAACCATCTCGATGATCCTAGCGCACATTCTAGCAGTGGTATGATTTGCTCTGGTTTAGGTCCAGTCGATACCGCCAGAGAGAGTGGATGTCTGAGGGGGGAGGAGGTGGCAAAGGGAAGAGTGTGCCCCCTTCCCAAACCTCACACAGGAGAAAGCATGGCTGCTATAATCTCTTTTCCTGGCTCTCAATGAAAGAGAAAGGAAGCGGCACTGGAGCCTGGGTCCGCTTAGATCCGCTGCCCCTCACCCCAACACTATCTCTTATCTGCTATCTCATTTTTTTCCCACTGTCTATCTGCCCTTCTTTTGCTCCTGCTCTGCATTCTTTGATTCTCATTCAGAATCCATGCGTAGCCACGCTTCACTGTTCAACCAGCTTGCTTTGCTTGCTGGGACTGTGATCATATCCCACACCTTTCAGCTGCTGCTTGTCAGATCTCCGGTACAATGTGTGCCTGTGCTCGTCTTTGTGTTCCTCTCTTTTAACCCTGCTGCTGCAGGAGTACTTCTGGGATGATCCCAGTGTGGGTTTGTCAGCGGCTCCAGAGTGAAATCTGTAAAAAATATTCATGGCTCCCAGAAGATAAATTCTTTAGTGATTCTAAAATTCATTTTTACTTGCAAGTTGACATTTTGGGTGTTTTCCGAAATATTTTGACTGCACTGAAAGAACTGGTATAAAATTATGGCACATGCTTCCATCCAAGCCTATCCAAGACGACTCCAGCTGACACTCGGTGAGAGGCAGAGGTGGGTAGATTCCATCAAAGAGCTGACATAGAGAGACAGGCAACCAGTCACCTGGACAATTTTCAATCAACTAATTATTGGAAATTCCCCTATTTTAAATTTAGCACCACAGCCAGCCCAAACCAGGAGAAATATCAGCCCAGGATGAACTTTTTTTCCTTACCATTGACTGGGACACTGGAATTTGCCTCATATCTCATTTGTAAGTTTGATTTTCACTCTGTCTTTATTCAGGTTTAGGCACCAAATCGTCTTAGTTTTAGAACAAGTAGCTATTCTGAAAAAGACTGAACTGCAGTGTTTTCTTGGATATGAGGGTGCAGAGTTCCATCTATGTAAAGAATAAGGCGTAGCTTCAAGGCTATGCCTTCTGCTGGTGTGGGGGAAATTTCTCTGTTTGGGCAAAGAAACTAGATTGTATAGAAGTTTATGGGAAAATGTCCTTTGAACTGACTTCATCCAGTCACTCGACTTCACTAAACATCTTCCAAATGAGTTTATGGACTCGAGTAGTGACCCTGAATAGAGTGAAAAACAAAGTATATAGTTTAGGGAGGGTCCGCCTTGTGATTGAAAACTTGCTACCCTGAACCTCAGTTTCTCCGTCACATCCATCCTTGATTGTCAGGTCTGATTACTGTCTTGGTGTTACACCAAAATTCTCACCTCGAGGCTTCACAACATGTGTCCATCGTTTATAATGGAATCTATATATTTATATGAACATTTATTTTCGCTCCCATTTAACACAGGTTGTGTCAAAAGAATCATCTGATTTTAATATGCTAGAGTTCCCCTGGATGCACGGCACATGTCCATATGATAGTCAAACTGTCTGAAATTCACATATTTTCCCATCACCTATCCTTCCTCCCTGTTTCCTCCTTCCTTTCTCCCTCAATCCTTACTCACCCTGAAGATTTTTTTTAAGGCTGGAGTCTGTTTGGTAGGACATGAATATTCATGGATAATCCATTCTGCACCCTCCACCCCAGAACCACCACCACCGCCCCCCACCCCCACTCGGCCCTGCAGTTGAAGGCAACACTTGGTAGTGGCACATGGTGAGACAGCTGTTGCGAACCAAGCCTGGCATCTGTGCAGCGGGAGAGTACGAGGAAGCGAGAGACCGAGGGGAGCGCGCGCATGCAAAAGACACGGTTAGAATCAGATAACGAAGGCAGAGATAAAGAGAGGGAGGAGGCTTTTATATAGAGTATGGTATGGAACGGGCAGTGGTTGGAGGCATCTGGGTAAAGGAGAGCCAGACAGACAGAAGGAGCAGGGCGGTGACAGGGTCATCTGGGTGAAAAGGAAGGGGACAAGCCAGACGGATAGAAATGGGCACTGATGGGAGGCACTGTCTGGGGACAGAGCGAGAGAGACAGACAGACTGAAAGAAGATGGAGAGAAAACGGGATAGAAAGTAAGGCAGAAGGGGAAATCTGAACACAGGAGGCAAAGCATAGAAGGAGACAGCACTGGAAGCACAAGGATGACACGAGGATGACTCAAAGAAAAAAAAATAATCGTAAAAAGATCGAGGTCATCTAAATCCTGTAACAGGAATTCCTGATAACAAATACAGTTGATGCATGCCAAATGTTATTAGTTGTGAAGTATTAGGTTGTTTTATTACTTTTTAAAGGCTTTTCCCTCCTAAATCATGGTGTAAACAAAGTCCTGCTTCTGCAGCACCAAACTTGGCTTTTTATTTGTATTGAACTGAGTGCCAGTTTACCATCATTTATACTGCAGAGCAGTCCACTGGAGCAGTAAGAGTGAGTAGAGTCCCTCTCTGACACAATGAGACCACGGACCGCAGAAGAAGTTTCCCCTTTAACTCGTGTTTTACGTTGTGGAAGTGTGTGTTTTAACCAAAACCACCCCCTACCCTCCCCCTACCTAAACCTAACCACATAATTTTATGCCTAAACCTAACCAAACCTAACCACGTCCTTTTTTTCTCCCTTTTTCATGGTTTTTGACTCTGCAGGAAGAATATAGTCAAACACAAAAGTAAAGAAAGGAATAAAAGTTGTTCCAGAATCAGACTCTGCGTGACTGTAACGGGGAAATAAGAAAACACAATATGAATTTCTACACACAGACCAAATTATATAAGTGTCTCTGTTTTCTGTAGTGGACCTGACAAGTAACCAAAGACTGTATGTAAAAGATGGAACTAGCTATTGTTGCACGAGCCACTGCATATTTTAGCC
Source organism: Rhamphochromis sp. 'chilingali' (assembly GCF_963969265.1). Classification (NCBI taxonomy): domain Eukaryota; kingdom Metazoa; phylum Chordata; class Actinopteri; order Cichliformes; family Cichlidae; genus Rhamphochromis; species Rhamphochromis sp. 'chilingali'. The sequence goes on along the minus strand of NC_137942.1, from coordinate 33,297,371 downwards.
ATCATGCTCTTAGTGTTTTGAACCTTGAAGTTAACCTTTTGTCACAAATCACATCTGTCACTCGTCTCCACCCGCTTCACCCTCCCTGTACTCTTTTGTTCCCCTCTCTGGTGAACTGCTTTAGATGGTCGAAGTCAGGTATCTAAACTAAACTAACTTCAAAATTGATACTCTTAATTTTACAGCTTGATAAAGTTGTTTTACCTCGGACTGCATCTCAAAAATAAAACCAGCAATTCAATCAGGAGCAAATTTACAAAAAAAGGCATGAAATAAGATTCATGCAGTAAATTATCTAAAATAGTAAATACACCTCCCCCACCACACACAAACCTGTGTAGTGAACCCATGCTGTGTGTACCACAAAGCTGAGTTGCTGTATGTCTGTATGCTAAATGCTCCTTTGCCAGCCATGCCCAGCCTGTGCCCCTCTCTCTGCCCCCTGTAACCCCTCCACCCCTCCTCCCTGCTATCCACCTCCTGCATCCCTGCATGGGGCCCCAATGCTGGCTGCCATCCCTCCCTGTCTCCCCCCCAACACCACCGCCACCACCCCCACTCCCACCCAGGCAGAGGGCCTAGCTCTGCCCTACATAGCAGTGAGCGCAGCAGGCTGGCGCTTAGAGGAACCCTCGGGTTTACAAACTGTGTCAGGCCTCGAGACGGCTCTGTGATCAACACCAACCGCCACATGAGAGGAAATAATAAAGCTACTGCTACCAAGAGATTGGTGTGATTGATGTTGTCAATATGTGAAAGTCTGGAATAAATTAGCTCTGTGATATGATCCAAAATGGGGATGTTTGTGTCGTAAAAAAAGACAGCTGAAGGTCAAAAGTGCAGAAGATGGCAAGTGCTTTTTACAACCAATGATGATGACATTTCTTTACAGTTAACCGAGAGTTCAGTGAAATAAAAAGCTGCTTATAAAAGTGACAGAATCTGAACGCAAACGAGGGCAACAATGCTAACGCCAAACGCAGGGACCACTGGATAGAAAATAGCACTGCTCGCATGAAAAAAAGGAATGCTATTTGTGTTGCCTCAAAAGTGTATCATGGCCTTAATAAAATTCAGAATTATTTCCTCTGGTGGGAAAGAAACAGGTTTTAATTAAAAACTCCCATCCTTTGGGATAAGCCCCAGATATCTTTGATGGAGTCAATCACCCAAATGATCTTGTGATTAGAATATAAGAAGACGAACTAAGTGTGTTTAGTGGAAGTAGCACTGTGACTTTATAGCCTGAAGAACTTTGCCAAATGTACACACCATCATCACATCGTTCAGGTTCATGCAAATTTACATGTGTGCCTTTCAGATGAAAGCATCACAGAGTCAGCAGGGATGCTAAACTTGTCTTAACTGCTAAAAGTAGACCACTGCCTGGCTTTACACTCGCAGGATTTCCTGTTGGCCTTCAATGCACATATAACAAGTGACTGAGCACAGTCTCTTCAGAGGTGTAAAAGCATGCAGCGTGCACAGTATGTAGAGTAAAATGCCACATTCTGCAGCAGTGGGACATTTGATCCGAAACAGTGCAAACGAGAGCAGGAGAATGAAATGAAAAAAACAAAAACAGAAGAGAAGCAGACAGACTGATCGATACAGAATGAGGGAGAGACAGGGAGCATCCGTCCTACCATCCACCATGACCTGGCAGAGAAGTCATAGCACAGCTGCCACCTGAGCCCGGGGTCACTCTGCCTCTCCCACGCCATTCCACACTCTGCCACGCTACGTCTCCCACGCCAGACTCCTCTTCCTGGGACTGATGATAAATATATAAATATGGAAAACACACTCAGTGAGGGGAAAAGCACGGATAGAGTCACCAATCAGGAGCTATCTGTTACCACGATGCTGCTTGCGGTGTGAGTGATAGAGAGAGTGTGTATGTGTGGGTATATACAGTATGTATGCTAGTGTGTGTGCGTGTGTGTTTGGAGGGAAGAAGGGACACAGAAATGCCACGGAGACCCTCTCCAAGCAACTGTGCCTCTCGCTTCATCGGTCCAACTGCTCCTGCTGCCATGTTCAGACTTACTGAGCCTCCAACTCTGCTACAAATACTGAGGTGCACATTCATATCTATGGCCTCACACATGAGGGGTATGATCATATTTCAGCAGTATTTGTATACACACACACACACACACACACACACACACACACACACACACACACACACACACACACACACACACACACACACACACACACACACACATATATGGAGAGAGACAAGGAGTATTTATGACACACATCGTCAGTAAAAACAACAATTTCTATGTGCTGTGCTCTGTGCTGATACACATGTTCCAAGAGGCTGTGGGCCAAGCTCAGATGTCTGAGCCAGGTTACTGAGGGGCTTCTATTGGACACTCAACGTGGCAGGTCAAAACTGAAAGCAATGCTTTTTATGTAGAACCTTTTATTAGTTTTTAATGTTTTTTCCATATATCAGTGAAACCTGTATTAGAATTATTTTTTCTCAACAGTGCAATTTTTTTCTTTCTCTTCTTTTGGTTTGTTGTGGCATAAATCATGCAGAGTGCAACTCAAACTGCTGGGCAATAAAAACAGGAGAATACAAATAGAGTAGAATAAGAAAATTTAAAAATTCAATATACAATGTAAAAAGAGAAACAAAGAAGACAAAACTGTAAAATAATGATAAAACAAAGGACATTAAGTATCCTTCAAAGCAGGACTGGACTGGGACAAAAAATCAGCCCGGGCATTTTGACTAGAGAACGGCCCACCAGGTATTATAGGAAAAGCCATAAAGCCGTTGAATAATCCGTCGATTATGTCGCCTAATCGACATAATCGACTTTAATTTATTGCCAGGGTAAAACAAATGCACAGAAACCAATTATTTTTCTACAGTAATTAAATAGATTCAACATCTTTCTTCAACAGAATTGCAGACTGCACAGATGGCACCTCCTCAAAGGAAAAAGCACTATAGCTTACTACGGTATATATTAGACTTAATATTTACTATATACAATAATGAATTTTTATACATTTTACATCAGATAACCACTTTGGTTGTAAGATTTAGATAATTATTTAATAAAAGCTAGACATTTTAAATGAGAATAAGAAAGAAAAGTATTTCTTTGTGCCCCCCTTTCCCCATTAATGCCCTACATGGATCCCTGGTAAAACTTTCCTATCCACCCCTGCACAGTTACCAGCTGTCAGCTACATAAAAAAGGATCCTGGTGTTATTTGTCTCTCAGAAACAGTTCATAACTTCCCTTCAACTCATTCATGTCACCTAAAAGGTAAACCTGTTCCTCCATCACCTGTTCAGCTCTGATGATTCAGTAAGGACATCTCCTGGTTTCATCTTCATGTTTCCCTCTCACCAGATAACCAAACCGACATCATGACCAGAAGCTTTTTTGCAGCTGTGGCTCCAGCAAACATCAGCTGATACTAGAAATTAATATTAAATTAATTCTAACAACAGCTGATCAAGCTTAAACATGCTGCTGTTGTTTAGCGCGACATCCGCTGGTTTCGTCTTTCTGGCACAAAGTGGGCGATAAACAAACGAGATGGGACTTAGGACAGCAAAGCCGATCAGCTGATCATTGATCAGTTTCATGATTGAAGTAGCAACAGGAGATGGAGGGGAGAGACTGAGAGAAGAAGAGGCAGCTGTGCAGCGTAACGACAGAATAACTCCAGCTTTGTGTCTTTTTTAAGATTTTTGCTGAAGTTCGGGACAAATTGCGTTCCTTTATACCTAAATACAGAACTTTAAAGTTCGACCTCATCGGCTAATTGGTCCAGCCGAGAGTCGATCATGACCAATTAGCCAATCCACCGCCTTTTATTGTTTATACCGTTACAAAAAACCCAAACAAATGCCCGGTATGCCCGATGGCCAGTCCAGCTATGCTTCAAAGCAATAAGTAGGTGTGATAACAATGAACGGCATAAAAGCAACACAAAGACACGGCTGCTAGATGACTTTTGAGGTTTTGTTTGAAGCTGTCTTCTGAGTCAGATGCTCTAATCTCTTCTGGGAGGCTAATTCACAGGCCAGTGATGGAGAATGCAGCATCTCTGTCCCATCTGATCAACCTATCTGTCAGAAGCTAGTCCATTAAGAGACTGTTTAAAAAGCACAAAATGAAATATTACATTTTGAGCCTTTAAGAACTTTTTTAAATGTATTGCCTTCATTCAGATGACATGGTCAGGGGCAGAGGCAAGGGGTAGCTTTGAAGGACCATGACCTTGACTCGGGTACACTAAAAGCAGTGTCACTGAGCCGCTGCTGGTACAGCGTTGAGTAGCAGGGGAAAAACTGAAATGAAGCTAAGGCGAATGAATGAGATTTACTGAGGGAAAATAAACAAACCAGACTAAGCTGATTCTATCGTGCAGGCCTCTATTTATTTTTTTGCTGTTAATGATTTTTTAAAAATGTGGGATACGGGGGCATGAACTTTTCTGGCTTCTGAAGTGGTGGGTGCTTAAAAAAGCCGAAGAACCATCATAATAAAGTCTGGAAACCCGCTTGGCCACAAAACATAACCAATGTTGACGCCTATTGGAGAGCTACACTACAATAAAGAATTAGGGCCACAGAAAAAAAAGTATGTTAAAATCATGACTTTTTTGTTTTGTTTTGCTTTGTTTTGTTTTGTTTTGTTTTGTCTTTCTTTTCTTGTTCTTTCTCTCAGAATTATGGATACTGAGATCAATGAAATGATTAGAAAAACTGTAGCTTGTAACTTACTAGGCAAGAAAAATGTAGACTTTACAAGGTAGAGAAGAAAATGTAGACTTTATGAAACGGGAGAAAATGTAGACTTTACAAGGTCAGGAAGAAAATGTAGACTTTACAAGGCAGGGAAGAAAATGTAGACTTTACAACGTCGGGAAGTAAAATGGTGGAGATTCTTCACCGAGAATTTAAATGCTTGCGAGAATCCCTGGAGTACAGCCAGCAGCAGGTGGAAACGCTTGCTGCTGAAAATGCCACGCTAAGGGAGTCGGTGAAATGTCTCACAGATAATGTTACCCAGCTCAATAGAGAAAATAAAAAAATAAAAGAAACAGTTATCGATCTACAAGCTCGTAGCATGCGTGATAATCTGGTATTTTCTGGTATTCCAGAAGCCGCCGGAGAGGACGCGGAGACCACGGTAAAAAGCTTCATCAAAACCCACCTGAAGCTGCCGGAGGACACTGTGAAGAACATCGTCTTCGATCGGGTACATCGCCTCGGCCCCATTCGGGCTACGGCCGGGAGACCACGTCCTATCGTGGCCAAATTCGGCCACTTCAAACAAAAGCAACATGTGAAAAGCCGCGGCAGGGAATTAAAAGGAACGGACTTCAGCGTGAACGACCAGTTCCCCAAAGAGATCTTGGAACGACGCAGGGTCCTCTTCCCAATCCGACGCGGCTTCATCCAGAAGGGCTCCCGCGCTGTCATCGCTGTGGACCGGCTGTACGTGGACGGACAGCTCCACCGCGACCCCAACATCACTCCGTGGCTGTATTAACCTCACACCAGATAAGAATCAGCTGCACCCTTTCCTTATCCACTCACACTAACTTGCATTAACATCTGTTTAACTTACCAGCATCAAATCGCATCTTAAAGTGTGATTTCATAGCAGAATTAACACCGTCACTCTCCGTCAGTGATTTAATTGGAATGTTTACGTTTTGTTTTGTTTTTTTTCTTCTCGTTTTTTTTTTCCTCCTCTCTTTTCCCCCTCTTGGTTTTATGCTGCTCACCCCTGTCCTTGGTTTCTTTCTTTATTCCTTTCACTGCCTCGATCACCTGCTTCGACACTCATCCACAAACATCCTTTATTTCGACACATACGCACCATGCGCTCAACGGCAGCACATTTACATCAGTCAGACAGCGCACACAGTCATATAAGATACACACACACTTAAGCCAAGCCTACTCATATTAGTAACTATGCATACACAAAGTCAGACTCAGGGAGCATCTCGCCACACATTTTTTCTCTCTCTCCTTGTCTTTATTTATGAACAAGTGACGTATTCTCTCCACCTGGCTAAGCGACGCACACAGCATACATCCCTAGTTATACACAAACATCTATGGGTACACTGAGGTTCATTACATGGAATATAAATGGAGCTGGCTCCAGAGAAAAGAGGTTAAAAATATTTAACCAACTCAAAAAACTACAGGCAGATGTTGTCCTTTTACAAGAGACCCACAGACCTCTTAGAGGTTCGAATGAACTTAAAACACCTGAGTTTCCCAATGTGTTCTCAGCTTGTTATAATTCTAGACAAAGGGGAGCAGCAATTTTAATACATAAAAATATTAATTTCACAGTACTCGATACAGTTATAGATCCAGAGGGCAGATTCTTAATCATTAAAATATCTATACGTGATAAAAAGCTATGTATTGCAAGTGTATATGGTCCAAATGTTGATGATCCCTCATTCTTTCACGGTTTTTTCAGTGCACTCTCTGAACACTTAGATGGCACACTTGTTCTTGGAGGCGACCTCAACCTTGGACTAAATGAAGACATGGATAGGCTCAATACAGCGGGAACTCAGCGTAATTGGCAGTCCATAAATATAATCAAACAGTATATGAGCAACTTTGGTCTTTGCGATGCATGGCGCTCCCTTCACCCCACCAGTAAGGAATATACTTTTTTCTCACATGTCCATCACTCCTACTCTCGTCTGGATTATTTTTTGGTCAGCAGCTCACTGCTGAACGACATTTCAGACACTGAGATTCATCCTATAGCTGTCAGCGATCATGGTCCTGTATCTTTAACACTAATGCACAAGAATAATACTACGCCAAGAAAAAACTGGAGATTTAATATATCACTACTTAAAGATGAAGACTTTATTAAATATTTTAAAAAAGAGTGGACTTCATATTTGAACTATAATGACACTCCCGAAACATCAGCTTCTGTTCTATGGGAAGCAGGGAAAGCTGTGATGAGAGGTAAAATAATTTCTTTCTCATCACATAAAAAGAAAAAAGAAAACAAAAATATTCAGGAATTAGAAAAAAACATCAAATCACTAGAAGAAGCCTACGCGTCCCACCAAGATCAGGAAATAATGAACAAAATACGCAAAACAAAACTAGAATTAAATGAGATAATTGATAAAAAAACAAAATTCTTAGTACAAAGACTACGCCTACAAAATTATGAACATGGTAATAAATCCGGTCAATTTCTAGCAAACCAGCTAAAAATAAATAAAGAAAAAACAACTATATGTGCTGTTCAAGATTCATCTGGGAACACATTATATGAACTGATACAAATAAACAACATTTTCAGGGATTTCTATAAAACGTTGTATTCACCACAAATAAACCCATCTAAAAAAGAAATTGATCAGTTTTTGGACAACATAACTCTTCCAAAATTATTGGACACTCAAGCAATGGCACTGGATTCACCACTGACACCAGGTGAACTCCAGGAAGCCCTGATAAGTATGCCCAATAATAAGGCTCCAGGTCCAGATGGCTTTCCTGCAGAATTCTACAAAGAATTCTGGACGATTCTAGCACCAGTTTTCTACAGAACGTTGTTGGAAATTAAAGAAAAGGGCAGACTTCCATCAAATATGAATTCTGCAAACATTAATCTCCTGCTAAAACCAGGCAAAGACCCTGTATATCCCTCAAGCTATCGTCCAATATCCCTTATAAATGTAGACCTTAAAATAATCTGCAAAGCTCTCTCAAAGAGACTGGAGAAAATAACCCCCCTCTTAATTCATCCTGACCAAACTGGTTTCATAAAAGGTAGGCACTCATCAACAAATACACGTAGATTACTTAATTTGATAGACTACTCATACAGTAAAAACCTAGAAACTACAATATTCTCTTTAGACGCAGAAAAAGCATTCGACAGAGTTAACTGGAAATTTCTATTTGCAACTTTACACAAATTTGGTTTTGGATCCTCTTTCATAAACTGGTTAAAAATATTATATAATTCCCCAACAGCTTGTGTTAGAACAAATGACCAGACATCCTCCAGCTTCTGTCTCTTGAGGGGCACCAGGCAGGGATGCCCACTCTCCCCTTCACTGTTTGCAATTTTTATTGAACCACTAGCAGCAGCAATTAGACAGAATTCAGTAATTAAGGGCATAAAATGCAAGAACGTGGAACATAAAATCAGCCTTTATGCGGATGATGTGTTACTCTTTCTCCAAAATTCACAAACCAATATCTCTGGGGTGATTGAATTGATAAACTCTTTTGCAAGAATATCAGATTACTCAATTAACTGGTCAAAATCTACAGTCCTACTGATTAATTGCTCCCTCCATAATTCCTCTTCTACACCACTGCAATCGGGAAATATAAAATATTTAGGTATTAATGTTTCTCCCAAGCTTGCAGATCTAACTAAATTAAACCATATCCCACTTTTAAAGAAGGTAGAAGATGATCTGGCTAGATGGAAATGTCTACCCATATCACTCATGGGAAGGGTTGCCGCTATAAAAATGATGGTCTTACCAAAAATAAATTATTTATTCTCAATGATCCCAACTAAACCGCCACAAGATTGGTTCAGATCTCTAGATTCATGTATGTCCAAATTCCTTTGGAAAAATAAACCCCCACGTATAAGCTTAAAAACACTACAAAAGACCAAGGATAAAGGAGGACTAGAACTGCCTAACTTTCAGCACTACTTCTTAGCCAACAGGCTTCAGTTTATCTCAGGATGGCTAAAACATACCCTCTTAGATGAACCTTGGCTAGATGTAGAACAAGCACTCTGCAATAATCTAGAGATCTCAGACCTACCATTTATCAGCTCAAACATCCAACGACATGAATGCTTTAAAAGCATCAACATCAGCTCTTCTCTGACAGCATGGTGGGAGTTTCTAAAATTGACGGCGTCTTCATTAATCCCATGCAAACGTACACCTATCTGGAACAACCCTGACATATTACAAAACAATAATATGATAAACTTTTCAGATTGGAGTGGTAAAGGAATCAAATATTTAGAACATATACTAGAAGGAACAGAATTTATCTCATTTGACGGACTAGTTACACAATATGGGATCAACAAGAAAAGATTTTTAGAATATCAACAAATTAAATCCATAGTAAAAAAGAAATTTAAACCGGGTCAAGTTGAACTACAAACACCACCAAGTGTGGTTCAATTTCTTACTCTTAAACCCCCCAAATTACTATCCAAAATATACAGAATGCTTTCTAAAACAGATGAATCAATATCACTTCCTATTGCAAAATGGGAAGCGGATTTATCAGTTAACTTAGACCTAAACTTCTGGTCTCAGATTGGCTTAAAAACCTTTCATCTAATTAGAAATCCCAGTCTTCAATTAATTCAATACAAAATATTACATAGAGTGCACTATACAGGTCATCGGATGTTCAAGATGGGCTTTTCGTCTACCAACAACTGCTCACACTGCCAAACCAATTCACCGGACAATTATATCCACGCTCTTTGGTTCTGTCCACCAGTTCAGAAGTTTTGGCGCGAGATATGTGAAGACTTATCGAAGTGTCTGAAATGTAACATTCCAACTTCCCCCTTAGTGTGTTTGTTGGGCAGCTTAGATAATGTCACTACAGAAAAGAATATAGCCCATATGGTTTTCACTGCCCTATGCATAGCCAAGAAAACAGTCCTCATGAACTGGAAAAATAAAAATAATCTTAATTACATTAGTCTTGATACAGCCTCTGCCACCACATCAGATCAATTGCTCTGGGCTCCTTTGATCAGCTCCATCACCTAGTGGGGGTGGGGGGTCATAGTTTGGTCCTGCCTTCACTGTTGTGATTGGTGTGGGGGTAGGGACAGGCTTAGGGTGTTGGGGGGTTCCCCGGAGGCATCTTCCTTGGGGGGCTCAACCCGGGGTAGCGGTCACGTCCGGTTAGGGGCTCTGTTGGCTCTCAGGTGACTGTTTCCTCGCGGCTGCGTGCAGCGGGGCTAGGGGAGGGTCTGTGCTGACGGACGTGGGTTACTGACCTGGTAGCCTGGCTGCCCCTGGGTGGGTCCGGGATGGGCGTGAGGTTCTGGGGGCGCTCCGTCTCTGGGCTGGGGCCCGGGCCGGGCCTCGGGGGCTTGGGTCCTGGTTGGTGTGTTGCCGGGGTTGTGGGCGGGTGGGTGCATGGGGGCCCACCCCTGGAGCAGGGTGCCGCCGGTGCATCGAGCCACCTGGGGGGCTCTTCAACTGATGGGGGAGATTGTCACATCTTGCAGGAGCTTTCCTCTCCTCGGGAGCTCTCTCTACAGGAGGGGGAGATACAGGAGAGGTGGAGGAAGATCTCAGCCTGGGTGTTTATTGTCTTATGTAGTCTGGAAGAAGAGTGGATGGTGGGGTGGGTGCAGTTTTCTCTGTGGTGGGGTTGGGTGGACTGTCCCGGGCTCTGTGGGGCCGGGGGGCGCTGCTGCACTGGGCCCCGGTCTGGATGGGCCTGGGCCCCCTTTCCCTGGCGGGTCGCGGAGTATGGGGGTGCCCACTGGGGTCAGCGGGGGAGCTGGCCCCAGGGAGGGGTCACCTGTCCCTCCCTTCCTTCCCTCCCCATCTCCAGCTGCCTCCCTCTTCCCGCTCCACCACAACCACCCACACATGCAGGACCTTGGAGTAGGGGTATGTCACCAGGGTGCAGAGGAGGCTACCCCCCCCCCCCCCCCCCCCCCGTCCCCTTCTGGCTGCCTCTGCCTCAATTTTATCCCACAACTTAGACATTCACTTTACTCACACTCTCATTACACATACATATAGGATCTTGGGGGTGGGCACGATACACGGAATCCAAAGTACCATCAGGGTGTACACCCCACCCCTGGCGTCGTTGCCCACCTCTCAATTTTAAATACACGTAGACATTGAGGGCTAGCAGGAGGGGCTATGCGCTTACCTGCTGCTCTCTGGCAGGTAGCTCCATGCCCTCCTGTGTTTTAAATGCACCTTAGAACACACATGCATCAACACTACAATGAGCGGGTGGAGGGAGGTTTGGAGTCTTCTCTCACCCCCATTCTCTGCGACCTGCTGGAGCGGGGGGGCTAGGAGGAGGAGTTGGCCGTCCGACTGCGGTCTGGAGTGTGGGGCCTCCCTGCTGCTGCGGAGTCGGGGCGGTCTGCCTCCCCCCACCGCAGGGAAAAGGGTAACACCACCTGGGTCTGGGTGCAGTTCCCCCCTCCAGGGGCAAGGGTACCTAGACCCGGGGCTTAGAGTACGCTTGGGGAGTGTGATCGTGTGTACAGCGTCTCTTTATGTCTCCACGTTGGTTGAGTGTGGAGTAAGTGCATATGAGAGCATGAGGGTGGGAATGGATGTTTGTGTCTGTGTGTGCCTGTATGTCTGTGTCTATATGTCAGGTTGGGTGTCAGGCGCCACCTCTCTGGGGACATCTCAGGCCCTCCAAGGTCTGGAAGCCTATCTCCCCCTACCACCACTTCCCCTGCCAGTGGCGGACTCCCTCAGGTGTCGGTGCGTTGGTGGTTCTTTGTGTCCGGGGATGGGCGTCCAGGTACACACCGGCTCACTCCTTGGCGGCCGCTTATCGGGGCCTGGAGCCTGGGGCTCGCTCGGGCCACTTCGGAGGCGGGGTGCCCCCGGCCTCTCGGCCTGGGGCTCGGTCACGGCTGGCTGCCGGCGGAGCTCACGGGCGCGTCACTGCAACTCCCCATGGCTTCTGCTCCGCGGCTGCTGAGTGAGCCCTCATCTGGGACTCTCCTCAGCTCTTTCTGGGACAGTGGCGCGGCTGCCCCTCTGTTGGTCTTCCTTGGTCTCTTGTGTTCTGGGGGCCTCTGGATGTCTGGAGTTTTGATCTCCTCCATACCTGCTTCATGCCCTGGAGGACGGGGCTGTGGCCCCCCCACACCCTCTAGCAGATCATTACATGAAGGAACCTTTTAAAAAAAACAAGCGCGTCCATGCTCACAGGTGTACACACGGGTGATCACACCCACAAACTACACCCTTTTTGGCTCCTACCTCAAAGCACACTGTGTTCTGTTGATCTTATGTGCTGCACAATAATGTTTAACATTTAGTATTTACTGTCATATTCCCATATATCATTGTGATGCTGTTTATTCTATTACTCTTGTTCTCTTCTGCTTGTTTTCTTTTTTCTTTCTCAGCAGGTGATCCAGGTGATTGATATATGCATTTTTTATTTCTTTTTTTTCCTTTTCTGCTCATTCTGTTGGTTTTTGTCTTTTGCCCTTCTCCCCCGTCCCTCTTCTCAGCTGTTTCTCTTTCCCTCTTTCTTTCTCCCCTTCTTTCCCCCAGTCAAGTCTGTCCCGTATTCAGTAAGTGAAAATAAAATAAACAATAAAAGGTGAATCAAATGGACCATTACGGCAAGGCTGGGATGGTCAATTTGGTAAAGTAAATCCGTTGGGCATCTTTCTTTGCCTTTAGACAACAATTCTGATGGCAAAAGAGCCAAACGGGACAGGCAAAAAAAAAAAAAAAAAAAAAAAGGGAAGTAAAATGTAGACTTTACAAGGTCGGGAAGAAAATGTAGACTTTACAGGGTAGAGAAGAAAATGTAGACTTTACAGGGTAGAGAAGAAAATGTAGACTTTACAAGGTCGAGAAGAAAATGTAGACTTTACAAGGTAGAGAAGAAAATGTAGACTTTACAAGGTAGAGAAGAAAATGTAGACTTTACGAGGTCAGGAAGAAAATGTAGACTTTACAAGGTCGGGAAGAAAATGTAGACTTTACAAGGTAGAGAAGAAAATGTAGACTTTACAAGGTCGGGAAGAAAATGTAGACTTTACAAGGTCTGGAAGAAAATGTAGACTTTACAAGGTAGAGAAGAACATGTAGACTTTACAAGGTCGGGAAGAAAATGTAGACTTTACAAGGTCGGGAAGAAAATGTAGACTTTACAGGGTAGAGAAGAAAATGTAGACTTTACAGGGTAGAGAAGAAAATGTAGACTTTACAAGATCGGGAAGAAAATGTAGACTTTACAAGGTCGAGAAGAAAATGTAGACTTTACAAGGTAGAGAAGAAAATGTAGACTTTACAAGATCGGGAAGAAAATGTAGACTTTACAAGGTAGAGAAGAAAATGTAGACTTTACAAGATCGGCAAGAAAATGTAGACTTTACAAGGTAGAGAAGAAAATGTAGACTTTACAAGGTAGAGAAGAAAATGTAGACTTTACGAGGTCGAGAAGAAAATGTAGACTTTACAAGGTCGGGAAGAAAATGTAGACTTTACAAGGTAGAGAAGAAAATGTAGACTTTACAGGGTAGAGAAGAAAATGTAGACTTTACAGGGTAGAGAAGAAAATGTAGACTTTACAAGGTCGAGAAGAAAATGTAGACTTTACAAGGTCGAGAAGAAAATGTAGACTTTACAAGGTAGAGAAGAAAATGTAGACTTTACAAGGTCGGGAAGAAAATGTAGACTTTACAAGGTAGAGAAGAAAATGTAGACTTTACAGGGTAGAGAAGAAAATGTAGACTTTACAAGGTCGAGAAGAAAATGTAGACTTTACGAGGTCAGGAAGAAAATGTAGACTTTATGAGGTCAGGAAGAAAATGTAGACTTTACGAGGTCAGGAAGAAAATGTAGACTTTACGAGGTCAGGAAGAAAATGTAGACTTTACGAGGTCAGGAAGAAAATGTAGACTTTACGAGGTCAGGAAGAAAATGTAGACTTTACATGGTCAGGAAGAAAATGTCGACTTTACAAGGTAGAGAACAAAATGTAGACGTTATGAAACGGAAGAAAATGTAGACTTCATAAGGTGGTGCTGGTGTTGATGGGGGCCAGTACAAAACTTGTTTTGCATCAGTTCAGTTTTGAACAACTGGAACAGAGTACAAGTCATCTTTTAGTAGTGCCACCTGCACTGAAAATGGAACTGTTTACTCTCCGCCTGATACGAAAGCAAAACCCCCTCCACCAAATCAGCACCGTTCACATCACCAAACCCCAGTGTTTCTCTTCTCCTCGCAGTGTGCATGCAAAACCAAAGGGAAATCTGTTGCTGATGAACAGAACAAAAACAAACGAAAGTCATTTTCGTCTGTGGTATAAACAGTTAGTCATTTCACATGAGGATGGCATTATTGTGGATTTGATTTAGTCATGCCTGTTATAGAAAATAAAAAGCAACGTCTGAGAGTGAAGTGGGGTTTGGCCCCTTTTTGTTTGAGTTGAGTGCTCAATCCAATGGAACGGCGGATTTTATCTGACGCATTGGATCTATTTGATCAATGCGCCTGTCTCAGTGCGTCTGCTCACCAGCTCAGGATGCTGCTTGTGTTTATCTGTCTGTCTGTCACCACTGTCTCTCTCTACCTGTCTGCTGTAGACAGCACAGACCTGTATGTTTATGCATGGGTTCATTAACATGGCACTGACAGCGTGTGAAGGAGAAACGCCATCACTACCGCACGTGTTCCCAAATGATGGGAGTGCTGCTATTCTTTATGTTTTACATGTGTAGTGGGTGACTGCAGTGAGAGAATATTGGTGGTGTGTGTGTGTGTGTGTGGTGAAATTACAAGCAATTACAGGGCCAGTTATGGTGTGATAGCCTGCTTGACAGTTCGCGCTTGGCAAGAATCCCCATTTTAAGGGAATTTAAAAGCACTAGAAGCGGCTCTAATGTGACCTCCTCCTCCTCCTCCATCCATTGCTAGCTTCCAGTCATGATTCAGTCCCATTTTTAATCTCGCCAGGCCTCAGCGGGGCCTAAAAGCACAGGGGCTGGGCGCACTGCCTAGATGACCCCCGGTAATATTGAAATGGATGGAGAGAACCCCACTCACAGTCCAGGCCAGTGTGCGAGTGGTTCTTAATTTTTCCATCAGAGCCGCTTCACCTGATACATTTATGCCAGCAGAGGAGTCCTCCACCCTCTCCGGAGCCTTTTTGGTCCACTGCTCCCCCTCAGCCTCTCCAGAAAGGCCGGCGTTATGCAACTGCACCAGATCACCCCCACCTCCCTCCCGCCCTGCGCGCTGGGCCCTGCAGGTCAAGAGCTCACTCTGAGTAGCCACTGATCATTTCAAGCGAAGTGCTCCACTCAGAAAAGTTCTGCTTGAAAAAAACACTCACCTCTGTGCGCACTGGCTCCAGCTGAAGAGATTTGGTGCTTGTCATTAATGTTCTAATGAAGTTATGAAGCCTTCCAGAGTCACAGTCCGCTGTGAATTCGATCATTTTTCCACTCAAGGCTAAAAGTAAGCTTGAGAGACAGGATACTCTAAAATAAAACAAACTTTACCCTCTCCTCTGCGCTCTCTCTCTCACACAAACACAGAAGCACACACATTTACACACACTCCCATCGTAATTTGTCTGCCCACTGGTTTCACTTATTAAGTTTCAAAAGGTTTCTGGGCAACATGGTTTGAGAAAGGGGGGCAAAACGGAGAGAACCATGGCATTTTTTTGGCACACCGCTCTGCCCGTCTTGCCCAGAACGAGGAGGTTACCATGGCATCAGTGGGCACCCTCATAAAGCAGACCATTGTTGGTGTGTGTGCGTGTCTGTGTGTGTGTGCATGTGTGTGAGTGTGTCCGCCACATTGAGTTGCATGGCAACAACCTCTGGGCACCACCAGCCCCAGCAAGAAGCTCAAATCTTGCAGGGGGCAGTGCCAGCCTGCAACATGAACAGCAGCCTTCCTCTGTCCTTTCCGTCGGGTTCGTTCGGATTTCTTCTCTCTACCTGCTATTTATCTGTCTCACGTTTCCACACGAGGAACACACACACAGTCTCCCACAAAGCCTGTAAGTCTGTCAGCGCGCTGCAAAGTAAGTGAAAGATCCCATAATTGTTACTTAGATGATGATTTATCATCCCTAAACACAAAAGAAACATGTTGTCAGAGGTTAGCAAATCACCAGTGATCTGCAGCCTGTTTTTCTTCTGTGCAGTGGTGTGAGTGGACTTTTCATTAAAGCTAGGAAATTGCTCAGAAACATGCACAGCATGCTTAAAAATGGCGACCACAATCTAAAATAACCGGAGGGCGAGAAAAAATAAACAAGAAAGGTTTAATTTTCTTGTCTTTTTCTTAAAAACAAACAAACAAAATCAGATCCATTAGCTGATACACAGTATAATGCAGGTTTGTTTGCAATTGTTTTAGTTCCAAATAGCCCAAAACACTGAGTTACTATGTGTGAAAATCTGGACACAATTTGTGGTTCCCCTGAAAAAAAAAGAAGCGAGAGGAGAAAGGAAAGGAGCTATTTTCAGCTTATAAAAGTTTTGGTTGGGGTTGAAAGGTACGGGTGACAACAACCTCTGACAGGTGTGCACTCACTTAGCTCACTGCAACTTTTGTCTTGCAGTTGAAGGCGGAATGGGTGCAGAGTTGTGAGCTGCAGATTAAGTGCAGAATAAAGCCGAGAGAGTCTGAAGTGGGGTGTGGGTCCTCTGGCACCACCTACTGGTGACTTTGGAGAACTACATTAACACTAATGCCACTTTTGTCTTGTTTGGCTTTGCAGTCACCCAGGTAATGGTAATCTTTCGAGCCCTTGAGCTTAATGCCACTAATGTTTTTTTTTTTAAATTTTCCAAAACAAATTCATACATGGCTCAAAATGATTCAGGGCAGAAATAAGTGTAACATGTGTGTTTATGTTAAGAATTATGAAGTCGCTCTGACCTCATGTGACTACTTAAGGCTGAATGGGGCGTGGAATGATGCATATTTAATCACAACTACTTCCAGCATTTATGTATTTATCACTAACTCTCACCAGATGCAAACAGCTACGTGTTCCTGCGTGATCACAGCATTAACAGACAAGTCTCAGGTGATGCTGACAATCCACAGTTTCTCTGTTTATATTTTGTTCTTCTTTTTTCCTGAGATACAATGTCATGTAACCGAAGGAGAAGTGTACAATCTAATGTGAATGATCGCGCTTTATCTCCCCAAATCTATTTCTTTGCACCTATGAGCTGATTTTTGGTTTCAGTGCATTATTTTTCTAATTTTATTTTCCATGCAACTGCGTAGCTCGCAAGTGTGGCATTAATAAAAAGGAATATTGTGCTGCGCAGCAACGCAGGGATCGGATCAGCAGTTTGACTGAACAAAGAAACATAAACAAAAAAAAAAAGGTTCCTATTGTGCTTCCAGGTAAGGGAACTGTATTTATTTTACTGGACCTCAGCAAAATTAGAGGCATTTAAACAACAAAGCTATTCGTCAACTGCTACATAATAACTCAACTGTATGCTTTTGACTTTTTTACTGTTAGTAGAATTGAGATTCTACTTCCATGTTCAAATTGCAATACTGCAGTGTACAAATACACAGGGAATCATGAAAATTATGAATTATTGCGATTAAACCAAAATCTATACAGTTGTTTTTTGGTAGAAACATTTACAGTAGTTATGTATTTATTTATTATATGTTGTATTATTATCTTAATCTGTGAAGTAACTATTATCTCAAAGTGAAAAAAATATAAACATATAGTAAGTATAGCAAATATATAGGTAAGTAGAGTAAGAGGCACGATACAAGTAATGTCTTTTGTGCTTCAGTGTTGGTGAAATGCTGAAATTATGAATAGACATTGCTTACCCCTGTGCAAATATGATTGTTCAGGAGACCCATCAACATTAAAATTAATTAAAAAATAGAGAAACATTTAATACGGAACTTGATGTGAAAGGGTGAACACATCACAGAAGCAAAACAAACAGAGTCAGAAGGTGTTTTACTCCTAAAGGCTCCATCTGGCAGGATCTTTTTCAGGCCTCCTGAAAACAGAGGCATAGAAAAGAATAAAAGCAAAAATTGCTCCTCGTAATCCAATGTCCTTATTTTTCTTCTTTAAAAACATCCTTGCAGTTGAAGTGCCTTTTTGTGCAGATATGCTATAAATTAAGTATTACACAAATGCATTACTGGGAAACACGACTGCATTAAAGTCTGTGTGATGGGAACAGGCAGTTTGAAGGAACGTGCTTTAAAGTGCTGCAAGTTCATTTTTGCGCAGCACAACTACAAACTGAAGGGGGGAAGCAGACATGTTGAATTCGAAGCTATAGCGACTGCTTTGGCTCTGATGTAGCTGATTGGCTGCAAACAGGCTGAAAACACCAGAACGCTCTTGAGAAGGAGAGTGACCTAAGAGGGTTCAAACTAATCGCAATTTATATATGCAGCCACCTGGAACAGAGTTCTTCACTTGCCAAATACATGCCATATTTGGCCGGGGCAAGCTCGGCTGCTCTGAGTGCCTATGTGCATATATGTGCGTGTGTGTGTTGTCAGGTCTGTTACTGTGGTGCTCGTTTTGGTCCTGTGCTGTTGTGCAGCATGTGGCCCACAGATTAATGCTTTAAATGAGACTCTCTCCTGTTCTGAATGCGCCCTCTGTTTGTTTACAAGGCCCGAGTGAGACAGAGTGGAAAGATTTTGAGAGAGTTTTTGTATCTCCTCCTGTTCAGAGGGGAGGGGGGCATCCTATTATGAGTGAAAAGCTAAAGGGAGGGCACGGTCACAAAGGGTTAAAACCAGAGAGTCTTTTTTTTGGCATAATGTGCAGAATTGGCTTTTTTTTTGGTTTTAAAGACATGTGGAAAACGGCTCCAAACAGATTTTAGTGTAAGACAGGTGCCAGCTCTGCCATCTGCTTTCACTTTTACCTCCCTCTCTGTCTGCTCACAGCCGATCACCTCCTCTCTCTCTCTGCAATCCCAATTCATCTATCTCTCCTTTTCTCTCTCTCTTTTTTCCCCTTCTTTCCACCAATCGGATGAGTTTGACACCCTCCCAGTCATGCGCTGGCACACCTACAGTTACCTGGAAGAAATGAAAAATCGAGGAGAAATGGAATTGAATGGACGTTTGTTAACTTCACGTGGGATCTCTTTGAAAAATATCAAAAGCTTCGGTGCTGCATATGTACACTTAAGATTTATTGAGCATTCACAGTCGCTGGTTTATGTTTGGGGTGTCTGGGATAAATGCTCGCTGACTGTCTCTGTTATGTGACATATGTGTCACATATATATTGTGCATTTTGTGAAACCTGATGGAGGAGGTGTGGGTGTACCTGTGGATGGCTGGTGAAAAAGGTGCATTTGGCTTTATTTGGAATTCATTACGCCCCCGTGTTGTTGTTGAATGTAATAGTGCATTTTTAAATCTTTCTTATAATTATGTTGTATTGAGATATCAAGGGCGGGAGTTATCAGCAGGCTAAAGAGAATAAATTAAATGCTTATAGCATAAAATATATGGTTCAGGCCTTTCTCTCCACACCTTGATAGTTTGGTACAGTCTCTAACTGCACAGGCTCATGCAGACTTATCTTCCAACAGGCCATAAACTGAGATGTTTGATCTGAGAAAACAAAAAAAAAAGCAACGTCTTTCTACGATTGACTAGCAAACCTTTGGCATAGTGAAATCACACTCAAGGAAAAAGACCCTTTTCCCTGTCAATCCTAATCTGAAGACAATGTGGAAAAGTGAACTCACTGAAATCCACGCAGCCCTGATTCAATTCAATAACACAAACGTTTATTTAGAGCTTCTCTTGTGTGAAGCTCAGCTCTCTGGATTTGTTTTATTTTTATGTGGAGAAAAAGCAGTCCAGCAGCAAAGCACAGTTTAGTGTTATTTATTAGCTCCACTATTCAAAAAGTAAATTGCTTAAAGTGGATCCATTATTATCACCATTATACGACAGATGCAAATTGGCTGAAGGGTCACTTGCGCATTTATCTAATTATTCCCGTGCTTTTGTCATGTTCTTGACGTGTCCTAGTCGTTCTGTCTGTTGGTTCAAAGTACTCGGTGATTTTTCTGGGGTGCCAAAGCAGGTAATAAAATAAAATAGATGACCAACTTTTGTCGACTGTTGAAAACAGAATTTTAAAGACAAAAACACGAGAGCATTGAAAAAAAAAACTCAAAACAAAATCCTAAAAAATTAGCTGACATGTGGGACGCAACTTTTATTTAATTACCCCCCAAAACTTGCATTGTTAGACCTGTGTGTGAGTGTATCAGCAGGCTTTGTGTCGTGGCTGCCTTTAGGAAAACAAAGAGCACCAGCTGTGGAGCTTTAAAGTGATGTTCGGTGATACAGAGCTGCTCCTGCGTTGTGCTGTAAGCGTGTTTGTCAAACTCATGCGAACGCTCATTCACTGACTGACCTCTGGGAAAAAAAAGAATATAATAATTTTAGCATGAGCACATTGCTTTGTTGGAAAAGACGCAATTTCTTATGAAAAATATCAGCTTTAATGGCCAACTAGGATGACTTATGAAAATACATAAAAGTGAAAACACATTGTTGGCTCCTCTCGCCGCAGCTTCCCCCAGGAGAAAAGAGGCCAAGCCTCATTTAAAGTGCGGCGCCTGAGCCGTGTCGCTCGGTTCACAAATGTGGGGCTTTAACCTGATGGTTTCTTCCTGGAATGAGGCCGCTACTAATGAGCCCATTAGGACAAAGGTGAGTTCTTAATGAACTGAAAGAAAAGTAAACAAGCCAGGTGACAAATTGCAAGTTGCCTAGACGGGGAGTCTGTCCACAAATGCAAACTCGCTCACAAGGAAACCGGTGACTGTTAATGCTGTAAAGAGTTGTTGAGGCTCACGGTTTTTTTTGTTTGGGGGACTCTTATAGCACGCAGGTGCTCTTTTCAAAGGCAGCCCTCTCCGCCAGCCACTTCTTGGCCCGTGTTGAATGTTGGGCTCCCAGGGTGTTTGTTTGGGTTCTGTTTTGTATGCCTAGTGTCTATGCCTGCTTGATACCTATTTCTCTTTTCTTCTCTTATTTAAGTGCACATTTTCTCCCCAGAACGCTTGTAAGGCTTTACAAAACTTATAGCCTGCTCACAAAAAGAGTCTTTTTTTTCTCTCCTTTCACGAAAAGGAAAGAAGGTCTCGCCAAGCCTTGTAAAGCCATGTAGTGGTGCAGAAATAATGCATGCTGCGCACTACTCATTATCATAAATCTCATGATAACACATCATTGCTTAATGTGCTATCCTCTACAACCTTTGGAGTTAAGATCTCAATTAAAACTAGGTGTTCAGTTTCACACCACATCGAGATCCTGCCTGCGATTTTGGCCCTCAACCTTCCACCGTGTGTGTGTGTGTGTGTGTGTGTGTGTGTGTGTGTGTGTGTGTGTGTGTGTGTGTGTGTGTGTGTGTGTGTGTGTGTGTGTGTGAATTCATCAGTGCGTCAGATGGAGCCCGTTGTGCCAGGCAGCCGGGCAGCAGCGGTGCCACTCTGTGTGGTCAGGGCACAGTGTGTCCTCTCAGCTGCTGTTTCGAATTCACAACTAACTTGACAGCAGCATCCTCGCTCATTCACTGCAGCAGATGGTGGCGAGCTTTGCTGTTTGCGTGCGCGCGTGTTTGCCCAATTCTTTTGGAGAGGCAGCTGTGGGGAGGCAATGCTTTGCCCGCTGCTGTGTCCAGCTTCATGCGCAGGCAACAAAGATGAGGAAACTGAAACTGAACTGAAATACAACTCTGGATATGAAAGAATTAGAGAGAGCATGCATCCAGTCAAGGCTCCCTTATCGCTCCCTATCATCCAGAGAGGCTGTTTCATCTGAGAGTAATCCTTGAGATTATATCCCAGCATGGTGGACAATGAGCATATTGTTTTGATCTTGTTGCTGTAATCCAGCTCAGCACCCTATGCAATAAACAGCAACGCTCTCTGGAGAGCTGCAGCTGAATAATAGACTGTCCAGTCATAGGACGGCCAATCATCTCGATGTCTGAAAATAACTCCAAACTACAACTAAATTACAGAGCAGCATCCACCGTATTATCTGGAAAATGAAGAGCAAACATCTCTCTCTTTCTTATCTGGTCATTTTATTTTTTGTTTTTGGTTCAGGAACAACTAGACATATCAAAAGGACACAGCATGGTACATCCATTTGAATGTCTTGTAGTCTAATACGAATATGATTTCAATTTTGGTCATAACCTCAAGTGCACAGCGAGGCGATAGATTGAAATTGGGGATGGGGGGTGAAGCCATCTGTTTTGCAGTAGAATCAGAGAGACAGAAGAAGGAATCTGGAGGAGCCGAGGCTCATAAAGAAACAGCAGACTCAGGCCAAATTGTCAGGCAGTTAGTAGATGAGATGTCATGCTAGCCAGACATGCTAGACAGGCGGGCGGCGTTGCCTGAGGAGGAATCCTACTATTTAATGTGCCTCAGCAACCCAGCTGATTCACCACTACACCATCCCATCTAATAGGTTTTGTTCTGGTGAATCACTCCAGGTTTCCTTAATGGAAAAGCCAAACATACTGCTCTAACATTGGGTGACAAGGGCACCTTGGGTTTGCAGATGTTCACGCAGATGACAGATGGCGTCGGCGCAGCTAAGGGAGCAACGGGAATGATGTCTGCGCCAGGCTGGTGCCACACTCACCCCTCCTCCCTCTTACGCTCCCCCTCTGCACTACAGAGTCCCCATCCCAAAAACAAACCTCCCCCAAAATGATGGGAGTGCAGAGTGTGCATGTGTCTGTCTGAAAGTGAATATTCAAATGTAGTGACTCAGCACCCTGCGGTCAGGGTTGATGCCGCCACAGTGTGTTTCCCATGCATCTTTGTGTTCCCGGTTAAACCAAGTGGCAGCTCAGACCTTTCACCTTTGTCACATGAGGAAGTCACAGAAGGGCATCAGAGGTCAGACTGGTTACTGTGTCTTTCATGCTTTGCATTCTCTGGACAGTTTACAATGACTGCAATGAAAATCATTCTCTTATTCACTTCTTAAATGTAGGCTTGTACCAGGATAACTTTGGCAGGTCAGTCAAGACCATTTTTACTTGACTGTTTACTTGAGATCTCAGATAAACTATAAAACATGACATACAATGTCACAAAAACAAACCAAAAATGTAGAAGCAGTTTGTGAAAAACTAAGTACACCCTCACTGCTTCCATGGCAATTAAGAGTCAGCTAGATGTTGGTAATCAAAAGCACTTCATTTACTGATCATCAGCAAGTGTGGGCGGTTCCATAAAAGCTGGTTTGCTGGT
Organism: Rhamphochromis sp. 'chilingali'; assembly: GCF_963969265.1. Lineage (NCBI taxonomy): Eukaryota > Metazoa > Chordata > Actinopteri > Cichliformes > Cichlidae > Rhamphochromis > Rhamphochromis sp. 'chilingali'. The sequence continues at coordinate 33,274,284 of NC_137942.1, read as the reverse complement.
TCGGAGAAATTCAAGTGTGTGTTGACACAATGTCAAGGAGGAATGAACTTGGAGAAGCAACTGTTGGTGCTCATCAGTCTAGAAAGGGCTGGAAGGACGTCCATCGTTCTACAGTGAAAAAGATTACTCGCATATTCATGACATTCAGGTTGTGGCCAAAATTCCCAGGAGTGGGGGTTCCAGTGTTATTTTACTCACTGAGGTAAAGGACACTGAGTTATGCACTGTAATTCAGATCCAGACAGACATTTGTTGCAATACACAGTGATTATCTCCTATAGCAAACTAGCCAATCAAGCTAACTTAAAAATGTGTAGCTAGGAAATGTTTAAAGCTAGCTAGGTAGCTATTAAATGTTCGGACGATAGCCACATGCATGATTCTGTGATCAAGTTTTATAAAGTCAACATCCTATCCAGACGATGATCTATACAGAAAAATAATTATCCGAACATATTCGATAGTAATAAATAAGAAAAAGGGATGAGAAACAGGTTTGGTTGCTGTTTTTTTTTTTCAAATAAAATCTACAGCTTGGCCTACTAAGCTTATCTTGATGTTTCACAGCATCTAAGGAATCATTCTTGTTCCCAGCTCCAGTCTTCCCTCAGTTCTACCCCCGGGATGGGGAAGTCTTATGATCCAAGAGCTTTGGGCTGTTGTGAAATTTAGTCAGAAGGGCTATGGTTAACTCACCGCAAATAAAATTAAATGATGAAAATCATTTGTTTTCTTGCTTTTATACAACAGAAACAATATCAAATGTACATGTGAGTAACACATCATATTGTTACAATGCAGTATCCTGCTGGGAAACTTTGAGTCCTGGAATTCATCTGGATATCACTTTAACACATACCACACTCAACGTTGTTGCAAATTACACTCCCAGTGCACCCCAACAAAGAAGAAGAGCACAACAGCCAAAGAGGGGTTGACCTTGCCTCTGAGCTTCACAGATCCCAATCCGAGCGTCTACAGCCGGTGCCAGAACAAGCCTGATCCATGGAGGCCCCATTCTGCACCCTGCAAGACTCAAAGGAATTGCTCCCACTGACTGAGTACCAGACGCTATCCTGGCAGGTCGGGTCTGTTTTTACAGCATGATTTGCACAATATTAAGCAGGCGGTTTTATGATGTTATGTAGAATTTTTTTTTTTTAAATTTGAATACAAGACCCTGAAACATGCGACCATGGGAAGGAAAATACCCTCCCAATCAGCAACGGGCCCCATAGAAAAAAAAGGCCATGTAATAATGTCTCAAATCACTCTTTATTTTATAATATTTACAGTAATGTCCATGCCATTTGCACTATTTTAAGCTTAGAATCCACCAATGCAATGCAGTGTGCATGAATGTCTCAAAGTCCTATTGGAAAATGACATTAGCAAGACATGCTACGTCTTTGCAGGTAAGGTTGCAGTAAAATCAAAGAGATTAAACTTTTTGTTAAACTCTTTATATTAATGTTAAAAGGCAGAAAAAATGTCTCCTCAACACCGCCTCGTCATGTTGACAAATCAAAAGCAGGGTCGGCCTTTGCTACTTCGTCCTGCGTAAGGAGTGAATGATCAGTTTTGTTCTCTTTGCTAACTGAAGCGGAATTGTCCGAAAGCGGGTCTGGAAAATAAAACTCGAGGATAGTAAAAGTTTTTGTCAGTGCTATTTCTAGCTGCTCTTCCAGCAGTTACCATTCTGGTAATTTGGCAGCATTTTCAGCATCTCAGGGAGGAGATTTCATAGAAATCACTGACATTTTAGCACAATGCCAGCTGGAGCACAAACAGTGATAGCTGTGTTGACCAAGTGTTAGCAGTATCACTTAGAGTCGACTGTATCAGCGGAGAATGCTTCGTGATTAGATCGTTTAGTGCCAGTGTGCAGAACGAGGCATTCGGCGCGGCATTTCTGTGTCAGATGAGAGCAACAATACTGCTGTATTAGTATAATGTGGAATAATCTCTCATTTCGGGTTCAATTGTGGTCTATCATTAAGAAGAGGAATTTGAGTTAAATGTGGGCTTTTTCTTGCAGACAGATTACGAGGCTTGGAACGGCAGGAAGCCACGCAGAAGGCTGAGAGCAGGTAGTGCTCATAATTAGCTCCATTCATCTTCACTGGACCCAGGCACTGTTTTATGAAGGTGCATCTGAGTGCGGGCCCACATTTGATGAATCTCCCCTTAAATTAGCAGCCACCGGTGGATCGAGAGCCTCCATCACTCCGTATGTTCCCATTCATCATCTCATTAGGACCCTGGGCTGGGCTGCAAAGGCCCGAGGACTCCCAAAGAGAAAGGAGAACCTATGAGCTCCATCATAGCTAAACATTTCAGGGATGTTATCATTGCTGTTTACAAATCTGTCAAATCGTGCATTTTTGTGTGTGTTTTTTATAAACTGCAATCTGTTCAACTCCCAAGGCCATTTCATGATTTGTGGGGGGGAAAAAAAATCTTAATGTATCATGGGCGGAGAGTGGCGCAGTTGTTTACTACCACGGGAATCTGGTGCCATTACAGCCCGAGAACAAATGCCAAATCCTTATGTAAACCCAGTCTGTGTGTATGTTTATAGGACCGGGCTTCTCCTCAGGTATTTACGTGAGCGTGTGTGATATAAAGGTTTGTGACGCAAGGTAATTTGGTTAAAATGTTACGGCCATTGTGATGCGGGAAATCCAGTGGCAGTCCGAGGAGTCCCGGCACGCCATTTGTACTGCACTCTTTGCAGCAAAGTGAGCAGAAATAAAAGGTCCCCGGTGGTCTGGCTGCTCCGCTCCCCCTCTTTTCTGGTTCCTCTGTCACCCCTCTTTTGCCCAGGTGGGATGAATCTTTCAGAAAGCCACAGGAACACCCCCTCCCTGCATTTTTTCCACAGACGGTGAGGATGCAAGCAGGGGCACCGAACAACCCCCGGCCCTCTTCAAAACCCCCTGCCTTGCCCCCAGACACACCACAAACTAGAACTCCATGTGGTACATCCATTACCATAAAATACTCTGCTGCTCCCCTCGCTATCCTCCTCTGCCCTCCGCGCTCCCTTTGCGCACCCATCAGCCCTTACACCTCCCCCTAAAAACGCCACAGCCACAGTCCCTGTCGTAAGAACGCTTACGCTGGCAGTTTTGAATTGGGCCAAGTCCAAGTTTAACATTAGTGGGGTGGGGGGTGGTTAGGGGGTTTTAAAAGCAGCATGCAGAGAGAGCTGCAAGAGGGATCACAGCCATGACTTAAGCTCTGTTTAAGAAAAAATAAGCATCTGCATGCTTTGTAGAGAGTGCGATGGTTTTGTTCGAGACCAAGTTTAGAATTCAGTAATGCCATACAGATGTGCGTTCACATGTTGGAGGAGAAAGCTGAAGTTGTCTATGGGCAAGTTATGTCCCTGCTGCCAAGGACAACATTAGTTACCTCAGGATTATTAATTTCTGTATGATGTTCCCGTGGAGAGCTGCAATTCATCACCAGCGCTGTGGGGACTCGCCTTACCAATGAGGACCCCCCTCCCTCATTTTCTTTTTTCTTCTCCTACTCTGCGTATATCGCCAGAGTTTGCTGTCATTACCAGGAAATGGAGATATTTTAAGGCTCAGCTCTCTTTTATTTGGATTTTGTCTTCATCTCTTGTTCTGCGGAGATGCTGACAAATCAAATTCTTGGTGCCAAAATTCTGAGTAAAATCCTGTCATTGTTTAATGCCAACAAAAGAGCGGTTCATTTGGTCTCAATTTATTACGATTTCGTCTTTGTGTCGACACGTAGACGCACAGGCTTGGGAGATTCACGGGAAAGACAAAACCCAGTGCTGGCTCTTTCTGAGCATGAAAAAAGTGCATCATGTGGAAATTTGGGGGCTTTGGGGCAAATGTTTAATCACCTTTAAAATAATAGAAAAGTGTGCATATCAAAGCTCCAAGACATTTCAATGTGTTGGAGAAAAAGGAAAAAGTGTTCATTGCAACTGCAAGCTTTCCATCTTTATGAAGAGACGTTATTAATAAAGTTATCAAATTCTGGTCCTGTGGTGAATTTCATCATTTAAAAGGGGTATACCTACATTTATCACACAAATCTGTTCATTTAAAATCAGGTCCAAATTAGGTGCCAGCAATCAGAACTTTCTTTCCTACATGTGCTGCAGCTATGTAAAATAAAAAGGAAGTCTCAGAATATGCCCAGTTTATCAGAGCATCTGCAGGTAATCCTGAAATTGCTCATGTTAACATGTATGTGAGCTTGCCCTTCACTGGAAGTAAAGCCTTTGCTGACACAATATTGGAGCAAAACTGCTTTATAGCGGAGAAAATATGAGCTAAGCCTCTGAGAATAATGTGCAACAACTGAAAAGCATGGCATTGGAAATGTTCTGGTTTAGGATTGCATCGCAGGTGCGCATTAACATAAACAGCACTCTGGTCACATGATGTCAATGCTGTGAACTGAATAAAAAAGCAAACATACAGGTTATAATAATCACTGCTGTTCTTAACGTGCAGGCATTGCAATTTTTTGTGGTAGGCTGTAACAGAACAATGGCCAGATAATAGCCTGCGCCGCACGAAATAGCATCACTGGACCAAGAGTGTGTAATTTTACGTTTTAATGTCTGCTGTCTCGACTCCTCTCTCACCCTCGCCTTTCCTCGCCTGCTCAGCTTGCATTTCAGGCGGCAGGAAAGCACGGACGTAAAAGCTACGAAGGAGGGAGAAGAGGGATTGGATTCAACTAAGAAATCTGCACGTCATATCAAACTGTGCTTCAAGTTACTGTGTGGCACCTGTTCTAAAGCTGAAGTTAAACCCAAAGTGGACCTTTAAGCAGGATAATGATCGGCACACAGCAAGTCCACACAGGAATGATCCAGAAGAAATGGACTCTAAATGGATGGAGTCAAATTCTCGTTTTAAATCCCATCAAAATATTTGGGTAAAGGATCAGATCAGTCTTTCCACAGACAATTTTATATCTATTGATATTTCATTCATTTCATTTTCACTGAATTAATTTAGGGATGAGCTGATTTTCCTCAGGCATAAAGTTCATCTGTACGAACACAGTTTGACTTCTGACTGCACATAAAGACTTCTGGTCCTCATTCTGAACCTTTAAATTGCTGTTTGACGGTTCACATTTTTTGGGTGTATTAGTGTATCACTGTAGTAGTGATGGTTCGGATCTGGTTTTATATGCCTGTTAGCACAAAGAAAATCCATCAGTAATTACTGGTTAAGTAAATCACATGTGGGAACCAAGTAATGTGATCCACTTTTTTGTGCAGCTTATTAGGAAGTTCAGAAAAACACAATAGCTTCTTGGTATCCTGCTAAGAAAACCAAACCACAGCTGCACAGAGGCACCACTTATAAAATCATAAACTCTAATAACTGGATTAAATGAGTGAAGTAAGGTCACTAAAATCAGAGTTCCTCTAAGTTAACTGCAGACTTTGTAGACATATTAAAACGTTTAGCTAAGTGTCCCACTAAGTTCTTTCCTTCATTTTATGCTTCCCCTGCTTTTCCATGATGCTGTGACTTTAGAGTGAGAGGATCAAAAAGCAAGGCCCAGTGGAAGATGCATAAGGATTATTCTACCCTGTGAATAACCCGCTGACGTGTAAGTGATCATATGTGCTCACCCTATCTCTAATCCTAACCTGGACTTCGGGAGAGCAGCACCAGGAAATGGCATCAAACAGTCAAACAAACACCAGCATCCCAAATATCTAGATTATTAGATTATATAACACCAACTGTGATAACATTTTTATTTTTGTATGTATTGTTTTACATAGTTTAACAGCATCATTCTCACATCATACAATATTTTATTTACTGTGAAATTTCTCCACATCAGACAACATAAGCTTGGTTATTTAGTCAGCGTCCATCTATTTTTGTGATGTAGGACTCCAAGCATATAGGTCTTTAGTTTAGTTAAGGGTACCACGCACTGACAAAATAGATGTAGGGTTTTGTATGATGTGTCCATCATTGTCTCAAACTTAGATCATTTATTTAGCTTATAAAATAGTTGGAAAACACCCACTGAGTTACAGTTGAACTTCAGGGATGCACCAGAACCTTGCAGCACTTTGTGCTACTGAAGACTAAAAACAAACGCGCTGCTCAACAGAAACTAAATGCATCTATTGCTGAGCTAATAATGCAGGTGAGCGTGTTTTATATAAGTTCCCCAAACATGTATTAGCACACAGCCATCCCTCCTACTCACATACTCACTCAAAAATAGAACCATCCCCTTATCGTCTAACTGCTAACAAGCCTATTTGCCTGTGACTGACGTTGATGTGATCCCTAAAGCCTCGAGCTTGGCACCAGATTGCTTCTAAGCCAAATTAAGCCTCTGTCATGCCCACCCCCACCTTCAGTCTAGTGCTACCCCTGCCATGGGAACCCTAAATCTTTAATGACGACGGAGAGCTCTGCGCGCTCCCACGATACAAAAGCGATGACATCTGTCTCTGTAAGTGCCGCACTCCAGAGCAACCCCATTTGTTCTATCCTCGCTTCTTGAAAATAAATCAAATATAAAAGTTGCAGGAGGGCGGAGGCTGCTAAAAGAGGAAAGAGGAGGTGGAGTTAAGGGGGTTAAAACAAAGATCCTTTCTTTTGGCGGTTTACTCCCCCGCCCCAGTAGTCCCAACATGTTCAAAGAAGGTGTTAAAAACGTTTCAGCTTCCCTTCTTGCACTGGAGCTCTGACAGCAGCCCACCTGCTTACAACTGTTTCCAAGTCAACGGGGACCACACACCTCTAAATATAAATCTGTAAGAGTCAATGTAACTTCAAAATGCTTTGAACACTTTGACCTTTAGTCACCCACTACCACTGAATCTAAGTGAAGTTATTTATTATGAAATATAAGAAGCAAACCATGCCAAACAGAAGGAGAAAGAGCATCATTCTACAGATAGATAAAGAATTGGGATTAAGGAAAAAAGAACACATAAAGGAAGCTTTGGGCCAGCACATGCTGTCAAAGCAGCGTGGCACGGACTCTCTAAACTCTGGAACTCTGCTGATGGGATGAACACTATATTTTGAAATTACATTCACTCTTTTGTTCAGGAAGGTTAAAAACTGGTGACGGCAAAGGTCGTGGAATACTTGACTTTTAGATCCTTTTCATGCTCATCAAACCAATCTGTGACTGCTTGTGCTCCACGGATGGGGTCATTGTCATCCTGAAAGAGACTGCTCCCATTAGGAAAGAATAGTGTCATATGATATAAAGGTGATCAGAAGCATCGATGTGGGCGGATTGATCCAAATATCGATAGTATTGATACCAACGCTAGTGTTGGTATGGGAACAATACTTTGCTTTTATCCTCCAAGTTCAGTATTAATTATTTCTTTGGAGAAACTAAACCTCAAACATGCACTATGAAAAATGTCCGAACCTTATTGTGTGCTTTAGTTTATAGACAGAAAGATTTACATTCAAGGTATCCAGAAACCCAGCTGTAAAACACATGAAAAGCTCAAAGGTGTGTTTTTGTTGTGCTAACTAATTATCGTGGAAAATAACAATCACAGTGATGTAGTGGTGTTTAAAATATGTTCAGAATTTGCAAATTCAGAATTCATCAAGACATGGCACACTACTGTCCCCCACATTAGCTGCCTGAATAACTTAAAATCATTGGTACTGATATTGGCAATACCGGCCATGTATTTACTTGGTATTGGATCGAACTGAATCAACGCTCCTTTCTACTAATTTATCAAACTGTTTCCCCATCACACCCCAGCAGTGTGCAAAATCCATGAACTGCCAAGCTTAAGCTCTAACGACTTACAAAATCTTTCAATGAAAATAAACATTCAATTCATTATTTTGACATGTCATAGAAGATATACATGAAATATCACACACACACACACACACACACACACACACACACACACACACACACACACACACACACACACACACACACACACACGTCACACGTGGTTAAAAGCTTTATGGTTTTCTGTTAAACTTATTTGAAAATGTGAATAATCATAATGGATTTTCTTTTCCCCCACATAAATCCACCACACTGAATTTAGAGATATTCCGCGTCCTTATGTAAGACTTCCGTCTCTAGAATTAGGGGGAGAAAAAGGCCAGCTTTCATTGAACTTAAAGACATTTTATTTTCTCTTCATGCTTCCATAAATATGAATTCCTACTCTCAGAATCAGCAGCACCAGATGCTCATCTCCCTAAAACATCAAACATCTGTTTAATAACAGTGTATGTAACACTGCAGCTGCAACATCACCAGTGTAAAGATTTAAAGGAGTGCTTTGCAGTTTTCCAGCTTTAATCGCTGAGGATCAAATTACACAAATGTCAGCAGGAACTCTTTCAAACCGCTGAGCCACATCAAAATGAGCCCTGCTTCCTTTTGACGCGAGTGTTACTGAAGATGATACAGATGATGCTGAAAAGCAAATACTTCTTTAATAAGATTAATTATGTATTCAATATAATTTATAACAGAATAGTGTTTAGATCAGTTGCATTAATCCTCCCTTAATGCTATCACAAAATCGCATGGTTTAATGTAATTACTATGTAAATGCACTTTTTCATATTTACCATATAATTTCTGTATAATAGTAATTATAAGTGTCATTATCATCATAATCATAATTATTGGGGCAAACTATTGTTGAACTCTGGGGGTTTTGTCAGTGGGTAACACAGCTGACAGAGATTTCTCAGAGACATAGAGCGGGAATAATTTATAATTATTTATTTAGTCAAATAGTTTTCAACACGTTTCTCAGATTTTAATGATTATTTGGAACACTTAAATGACTATAATATGCATGCATGTATCGTGGTGTGTATTTAAACAGATAACTTGAAACAGCACAAAAGAGAAAACAAAATTCTTGTAGCGTACACATTTTCTGCAAAATAAAAGAGAGTTGTTTTTTTTTTCACATTACCCCAGAGTTAAACTTTTTTCTCTGTGTGTGTTATTGTAGGGTCCAACTTACAATATAAAGCGTCTTGAGGCGACTGTTGTTGTGATTTGGCGCTGTATAAATAAAACTGAATTGAACTGAATTAAACTGATCACTGCCTGAAGTGAACATTTTTTTAAATTCATAAATTCGACCTGTGTACATGAAATGTACCACTAATTAATAAACTAATTAATAAACTAACATCTATTACACATTGCACATCATCTGCAAGCGACAACAATTTACCACTTACAAGCCTAATTGATCTTTTTATGTGCTGCGAGCATGTGAAATAGATAACAGCAAAGACTGCCCATTACAATTCTCAACGCACCGGTTTTAATTAGCAGCTATAAAGTCATATAAAGTAAAGGTTTTAAGCTGGAATTTGGCTTTAAAACAACAATGATTTAATAATAAAGGAATTTTCTTGCTAATTAATGCTTCCAACACTTTTCACGACGTTTACTTACGTCATAACGTGTCCTGGAGTGTATGCGTTTAAACTATATTTGTGTCCTAAAAATATCTTGGAAATATATTTGGTGCTGCTATCTTTTCCTTTATGTAATGGCACGTTATAAAAATCCATCCATCCATCCATCCTTATCCTTTTCAGGGTCGCGGGGGGCGCTGGAGCCTATCCCAGCTGTCATAGGGCGAAAGGCGGGGTACACCCTGGACAGGTCGCCAGTCTGTCGCAGGGCTAACACACAAGGACAGACAACCATTCACACTCACATTCACACCTAGTGACAATTTGGATTAATCAATTAACCTATCCCCACAAGCTGCATGTCTTTGGACGGTGGGAGGAAGCCGGAGTACCCGGAGAGAACCCACGCAAACACGGGGAGAACATGCAAACTCCACACAGAAAGACCCCGGCCTGATGTTGGAATTGAACTCAGGACCTTCTTGCTGTGTGGCAACAGTGCTAACCACCGTGCCACCGTGCTGCCCCTACGTTATAAAAATAAACTGCATAAAAAACAAACTACTGTCACATTAAGAATGTAAAAACCACACGGAACGGTCATCTGTCGCATTGAACAGGCACTGCGGTAGGCATCTATGACTTCACTCCGGGTCCTTCTTGTGTTAGAAGAAACATGGCGGCGTCCATGCTGTGCAGGAGGACGGCTGCCTTATGTAGGACTTTAAAGGACTTCTCATCTTGTAAAGCTGTGCTTTCTGTAAACTCTCCGTGTGGATCTTTATCACAAACAGCGTCCTATAATCCCAAACCTCTAAAGCTGAACCTCCGGAACCCGTACATCCCGGACAAGGACAGCGAGAAGACGCCGGAATGGCAGAAGACAGCCCGCTACGATAAGAAGCTGTTCGGTCGGTATGGCTCTGTGTCGGGCATCGATCCTGCATCTCTGTGGCCCACACATGAGGAGCTGGAGAAGATTATTGCGGAGGAAACCCAGTGGCATCCCCCGCTAGAGGTGATGCTGAAGAACATAGAAGCCAGGGAGAAGGAGGAGAGGGAAAAACGGCTGGCGAGGTAAGGCTACATGGCTAACGTCAGTGCGTCCATTATCGGACAACGTCCTCACCAGTGTTTGTCATTCTGTCAAACACGTTTACAGAGTAACTAGCAACACGTTTTCATAGTTCTCTCTTTCAAGCTTTTAAAAAGAGCACTTTTTAAAGCAGGATTTTTAAATAAGCTAATGTAAAATCAAATCGAATTAGAAATTGTATCTAATAAAATAGAAGCTTGTCTTAAGTGTACTGAAGAAGGTAGAGTGGCAGGCTTTAGCTCCCTTCTGTACCAGCGTGGCGGGCCTAATGAATTGTTACCCATTGAAAAGGGTCTGGTTTTAAATGTATAGAGGAAAATGTGTGGACAAATCCAGCTGTCTTCCACCATCCTAAAGAGACATTGAAAGAAAACCTTAGTAAGGTGCTTGGGCTCCACATGTAGTGAGAAACCCTTCAGTGCTCCTTCTTCCAGCTGTAGTAGATGGATATGGGTGTCTTTTTTTTATTAGTGGTGAAATGAAGTCCAAAACGTTCCATCTGTGCTGGCCTGTAGTCACTGCAAAAGCCAAACTGTGTGATTTACGTCAATTTCACGTTTCATCACAGGAGGTCCTTCCTTCTCATATGACCCAAACCATGCTAGTAAAATGAGAACTGTGGCATAAGCTTTTGAAAGTGTGAAAAGGCAGGAATGAGAATGAGCACCTCCAAGTCTGAGGCCATGGTTCTTCCCACTCCGAGTTGAGGAGTGGACTTCACCATCCATCTTTACAGTCGAGGACTCGGAGTGGCCCAACTGGAGGAATTAAACAATTTCAGGGTCGTGTTCAGGTGTGAGTGGAGCTGAGCTTAAAAGTTAAGCTGTGGATTTACCTGTCAATCTACATCCTCACACTAGCTTTGGGTAGTGACCGAAACAATGAGATTGTGGATACAAGCAGTGGAAATGAGCTTTCTCTGAAGGGAAGGCTGTCTCCCTTAGATATGGGGTGAGGGGTTTGGTCATTTAGGGGAGGCCCAGAGTAGAGCCGCTACTCCACATTGAAAGAAGCCAGCTGAGGTCATTCTGGATTGTGACAAGGATGGCTCCTGGATTCGCTACAGGAGGTAGCTGGAAGAGGGAGGTCTGAGCTTCTCTGCTTCGGCTGCTGATCTGGGCCCAAATAAGTAGAAGAAGATGGATAATTGTGAAGAATCAGAGGCGTGATTGGTTTTCTTTGATCTTGTTTCCCTTGTTTCTGTGGGCAAGTTTAAATAATTTTTTTTTTTTTTTTTTTGGAGCTGTAGTAACGGCAGCTTTTTCCTCCATATTGTATGAATGCAGCACATATCAACAGAGAATGGGAATAAAGGGCTCCATGCCGGGGTCAGCTCGTCAGCAAATGTTTAAAGAAGAAGAAACTGAAACACCATCTGGCCCACTGGCCTCATTAGAGTGCAACTTTTTAAAAAAAAACCTTGGCCGCACTCCTTGGATCACATCCAGTTTGTTTCTTTGTTGGATCACATAGCGGAGACCCTGTTTGTGAACTAGTTACTTTAATATGAAAATGTGCTTAATGACTTAATGTTTTCATTTTACAACATATTCCACGCCTTTTGTCATGTTCTTGTCTTGCACATTGAGCTTTTAGCTTAGTCACAGACTGGAAAAGGCTTTTAACTTTCTAGTTCTCTGCATGGATGATGGCGTACTTTGGTTAATCAGAGATCGAGATGTCTTTCATGAGACTCAAGGAAGCTTTAAATGTACACAACCATCCTTGTTAAAACAGACAGGTATGTTATAATTATAATGAGAGTCACCAGCTTGAACATATCTTAAGAAACTTCCCCAGAGTTGATACCATAGACTAGGGCTGCTCGATTATGGCAAAAATGATAATCACGATTATTTTCACTGAAATTGAGATCTCGATTATTTGACGATATTTATTTAACAATAACAATGTGTTGAATGATGACTTTAAAGATTGTCAAAAAATAATATAAAACAGTGCAAATGTTTACAATATAAAAATCAATGAAAAATGTAAACTTCTATGTTTAGTGAGCTTTGCAGTGTTGCTCTGTGGTGCAGCTACACTGTAGCAAAGTTTACACACTGTGTCCACTTGATCCACGTCTGACTGAACCCATAATGTTTCCACACCACTGAAGTTTTTTTTAAACCTCTTTTCAACCAACAGCAGTCACTCTCCTCTCCAAATAACTTCTGCTTAGCTTTCCGAGCTTCCCTCGGGTCCTCTTAATCAGCGGTCCCCAACCCCCGGGCCTCGGACCGGTCCCGGTCCATGAGTCGTTTGGTACCGGGCCGCGAGCGTTGAGGCTCAGGTGTGAAATGTCTGGTTTTCAGGGTTTTTATCGGTTTTCAGCTTTATTTTGTTATCGCTTTTATCGTTTACTCGGTTTTCCTGGGTCTTTTCATGTGTGTTATGAATAAATCTTTTTTTCGGTACCGGTACTGGTTTTATTTTGTTGTATTTATCCGCGACACCTTAAAGGCCGGTCCGTGAAAATGTTGTCGGGCATAAACCGGTCCGTGGTGCAAAAAAAGGTTGGAGACCGCTGCTCTTAATTGTTGTGACACGTGTTCGAAATGCAGAGAGGTGCGCTCGATTTGCCACACGGAGCAGCGCGAGAGTAAAGCACGAGGGAGGGGCTAATAATCGGCTCAGTCATTTTTAATGATCGTTGAAAGCCCAGATCGTAATCGTGATTCAAATTCGATTAATTGAGCAGCCCTACCATAGACTGTAAACTAAAGATGCACGAAGCTTTGAAGTTTGAGAAGTGAAGTAAACTTTTTTTTTTCCAGGGGTGACTCCTTTGTTTGGAAAATATGTGCATAGGTATAGAAGCCTGTCACTACCCGATCCGTACCGGAAACCCGATCGGTACCCCGCATGCGCGAAAGGTTTCTACTTCCGGTCGTAGCGTTTTACGATAGTTATGGGTCAGAGTATCTGTTAAGATGTTAAGAATAACAAGTATATCTTAAAATGGTTGCAATAATGAAGCATTTCAGTACAATGTAGACAAAAACGAAAAATAAAAAGAAAGTTACGGATCAGGACTCTCCGATCCTTACTGCGCATGTGTAAAGTCTGACCGTACAAATCGGGTCTACCCGATCCGTACCGCGCATGTGCAGATGTTTTCTTCTTCTTCTGTTCGTTTAATGGCAGTTTACTCCCCAGTGTACGAGGATACCGCCACCTGCTGACCGAGCGAATAAACCCTATTATAAACTGAATTATCATCATTACAAACGTGTGTTAAATCTGATTTAGCGAAAGTTGAGTGTGTTTATGCTCGTCTGTGAGGAGAGGATTGTTGGAATAGTGATGATGATGTGCGCTATCACTGTCAATTGTCAGGAAACACTTCATCTGGCTGATGAATCTACACGTGAGATATTACAAAGTCTGCATTATTAACTCTGTAATTAGGCGCCATTCTTCTTATTTTACGGCGCTGTTGCTCAATCGGGGGACGCTCTCTGTTGAGGAGAAAAGCATGAATTTCTTTGTATACGGATTATCCATTGTTTAAATGTCCCGGGCAGTCGAAAAGGAGGCAGAGCTGTTGAGAAATGCTAGGAGCTAACTGGGCGCTAACCGCATCATTCAAATATATTGAATGTCGCAATGTTGGCAAAGAGAGGAAGTGACGTAAGATTTGCGCATGCGGGGTACCGATCGGGTTTCCGGTACGGATCGGGTAGTGACATCGCCTGTGGGAAACATGTTGTTCATTTAGCACCATCAGCGGGTATACCTCGTGATTGTGTTGTCACACTGCGAACCTGCAGAGTCCCACAGTGTAACACACAGATCAACGCCTCACTCATCAGATGTGGTTTCAAAACGGCAACAGCACAAATACTCAGCTCAGGGCTTCAAAATGACCTCACTAACCAATGTGAAACATCGCCATCCATCTTTTAGGTCCAGTCTAATCAGTGTAGTCCTAGATGTTCCAAGAAATGCTCAAGTCTCATTCCTTGAATTTGCTGTGGTGGTATCAGCTGTGAACTGACCTCAGCTAAGCATAGCAGCACCTGCACGCAGGCATTCTGATGTCATCATGAGTATAAACCATAGACGGTAATAAAAGACGAGCGTAGCTTCAAGAGCGTGAAGCCAAAGTGTAATAACCTTTAACGTGTATTCTTTTGAATGGCCACCAGATGGTGATACATATGGCTTTACATTGACTTCTGGTCCTGTACAAGTCTATGGATGAAGGCCTTTCTGTCTTGACTTCTCGAAACACTTTACTGATGGTTTCTGGGCTTACGTGACCAGTTTGTAGTGTACCACAGCTGAATCAACAATTACATTAATCTCTAAGGACAAACGTCTTGAAACTGTAATACTTTTAAACTCATTTAGATTTGTGTGATGGATTAAAGTCCGCAGTTGGTTTTCTGAAGTGTAGCTGTGATATCCAAGTATTGTGGCCAAGTTTTTGTTTTCCTTCTTAAAGTTGCACTTTAATAAGACCAGTGGGCCAGATGGAGTTTCAGTTTTTCTTCTTCAAACATTTGCTGACGAGCTGACCCCCGGCACAAAGCCCTTTATTCCCATTCTCTGTTCCATTCATGCAATATGGAGGAAAAAGCTGCCATTATGTTAACACAAATACAGCTTTACACTTCTCACTTTCAGAAAAGTGAAACAGTTTGATCCAAAACTCCTTCTTCATTGACGGCTTTCTTTGTGTTAGCTGGTTTAACAAAACTCCTGGATGGAGTTGGAGACTGTGACACATCATCTGGCTCTTCCTCCAGACAAATTGAATCAGTCGAGTGCCTCTTATTTCAGTTAGAGACACACTGAGAAGAATTAGTGAACATTAAACAGTCCCATAGCTTAATAAAGGACATGTGGAAGTTTAGTCTCCAGATCAATTTAATTGGCATTCTTGGTGATGGATAGCAAATGTAATTGATCAGTTTTCTAATCTGTGTCCGAGTCGCTGTAGTTCCAGCTGTGCAAAAGACTGCTGGAACTACAGAGGGATCAAACATAAAAGCAAATTCCAGTGACAATAACACAGTTTGCACTGCTTTAACGTTGCAGCTGGGCTTCATTCAGCAGTGTTGGGAGGGGACAGCTCGACAGTTTGCATGTGCAAAGTGGAGGAGAGGACCTATATCGCACACAAAACAGACTGTAGACTTAATAAATGGTGAAAACGTGGCGCTTCCAGCTGATTTTAAACACACACTCCAAACATAAACTGTTCTGGACCAAGTTATGTTCTCAGCACAAGTTACCATGGTGATTTAGCCAGGTAAAAAGAAAGCTACTTAAGCTTAAAGCTTAGGCATCGTTTTATTAGCTTATTGCTTTGGAGTATGTCCACAGGTCCGTTGTTTACCGTTGCCGCTTCCCTTGAAACTAGTATGTCAGACAAAGTTGATCTGAGGCTGATGTTTGTGTTTGTGTTGTTGTTGTTTTGTTTTTCAGGGTTTTTGAAAAAGTTTTATTTTGATGGGCTAACCTTAAGATTAATCACTGTATTTGGTGTATATCCAGATACCATGGATGGCATTACCTTGGCCTCCCGTAACACTGTGAGGAATCTTGCAGTCAGTTTGACCAGGACACGTCCTTCAGCACGCATATTAAACAAATGTGTAGGACTGCTTTCTTTCATCTGTGCAGTATCTCTAAAATTAGAAACATCCTGTCTGAGAGTGATGCTGAAAAACTAGTTTACGCATTTGTTACTTTTAGGTTGGACAAATTAATTTATTATTATCAGGTTGTTCTAAAAAGTTCCCTTGAAAGCCTTCAGTTAATCTAAAACACTGCAGGAGCGTACTGACAGCACCGGCCTTCTGCTTGACCATTTCTGATTTGCATAAAAATGTTATGGCTAAATTTGAACTTGTATATTGACTTTCAGATGGGTTTTTTTCACAGTCCTTGAAATTTTAGGCCATATTTGGACATCAATATCTCCAAAAACGATTAAAGTTAAAAACTCAGCATTTTCACTGGTCTTTCCTAACATTAAATTGAATTAGGATTTCTAGTTTAGGGTAGATACATCAAAAATGTTTGTGTTGACTAGTTAAAATATGAAAAAAGAAAACGAAACTGAAAGAATGAAATACTGGAGTTTCCAGATGGTACTGTAATTATAACTGAGAACATAATTTCTTAAATATATGTATACGTTTCATTTTTGAGAGCTACTGCCCTGCAGGAGTCTAATTCAGGTGGCAGTGTAAAAACTTTGGCTACATTTATTTTTATGTATTAAACGAGTCATGCAAACAGGATGATTTCACAGGAGTAGTCTTGCGAGGTCAAGCTGTGGTGTCTAAATGGCCGAACTGGTAATCTGACACAAGATGCTAACCTAATGTCACGACTGCTGCAGGCAAGCAGGGATCAGACGGTCGGTGTGTTGACTGTCTAAATGAGTGTTGCAACAATTGTAATACATAAATAAAAATGCTACATTGTTGCATTTTAATATCTCTTTGTACATTTCAAACTAAACCTGAATTATTAGTCAGCTCCAGGGCACTAGGTCTTGAAATGATAGGTAGAGTAGGACTTGAAAATGAAAAATCTGAACAAATTTCTTATCTTAGTTAAAATCAAAATACCATCTGGAAACTCAAATTTTGTTCTGTTCAGATAATAATACCTACTGATATTTTTGTGGCATGACTAATATCTGCTCCATCCAGCATGAAAATACCATTTTCTTCATTTTTTTTACTAAGAATTTCACGTTAAACTATTCTGCATGCTTTGTTACACTGTTTATTACAACTACATATGATTCAGAAATAGTCTTTTGCAATATGGCATATGTTTATTAGTGTGTGCTCAAATTTAGACTTTGCAGGAACACTTGATTCTTTTTAAATGAAATTAAAATTCAGACACTGAAGACACCGGAGATTAAAGACCCTGATTTAGGGCAATGAAAAGTTCAGCCTTTTATCTTTTAAGTGTTTAGGATATCCATCCATCCAATTGCTTCCGCTTATACTTTTCAGGGTCGCAGGGGGTGCTGGAGCCTATCCCAGCTGGCATAGGGCGAGAGGCGGGGTACACCGCAGCACGGTGGTTAGCACTGTTGCTGCACAGCAAGAAGGTCCTGAGTTCAATTCCACCATCAGGCCTTTCTGTGTGGAGTTTGCATGTTCTCCCCGTGTTTGCGTGGGTTCCCTCCGGGTACTCCGGCTTCCTCCCACCGTCCAAAGACATGCAGTTTGTGGGGATAGGTTAACTGATTAATCCAAATTGTCCACAGATGTGAATGCGCGAGTGAATGTGTTTAGGATATTCGTCTTCAAACATTGAATCAGATGTAGGGAAAAATGGTGTGGAGGGTTAGCAAAGAGACCTTTTTTAAAAAAAAGATGTAGATCTTGAAAAGTATTCAGTACAGGAAACTAAATTTCACAGCAGTCATACTACGTGTTCAAAGTTTGGACCATTAATTATTTACTTTAGGCAAATGGCACAGTTGATCAGAAAACCTTTAAAGACATTTGCTGTCTTGAGATGGATGATTGCAGTTTTTCCCTTTGTTTCTGTCGGAGGCTTCTTCCTGTTAGAGGGAGTTTTTCCTTCCCACCATTGCAAAGTGCTTGATTGTTGGGCACCGTTCACCTTACAGTGTGAAGCAACTTGAGACTGTTGTGTTTTGGAATCGGAAGTTATGTTAAGTTCTTCTGACATGAGTGCTTGTACCAAATTTACTGTAAAAACCACGATATTCACGCCAGGACATTTCTCTCAAAATCAATGTTAATTACCAGCCAGTATGATGGACAGCACTAACATCTGCTATCTTTTCTATTTTCACCGCAGAGAGAAGCTCATTGCCGCAAACATGGCCAAAATGCCCAAGATGATAGCAGACTGGCGCAGAGAAAAGCGTGAAACCAAACAGAAGCTAAAGGAGGAAAAGGCTCGCCGTACAAGGTTGCTGGCTGAGGCCAGAGAGCGTTTTGGCTATGCAGTGGACCCCCGCAGCCCCAAGTTCTTGGAAATGGTTGCTGAAATAGAAAAGGAAGAGAAGAAGAAGAAGAAACTAATGAAACGCAGACTGAGAGAGGAACAGGCAACAGGCTCCGATGCACCTCCTGCTGCCTCCTCATAGTCTTGGACCGAGTCGTTAAAGACGTAAATAACTGTTGGGCCTGGGTCAGATTGTGTTTGATAGTTTTGAAGGTGTGCTGTGTAGTACAGTTCAATGGAACCGTTCAAATGGCTAAAAATAAGTTTTGTCCTTCTGTGAAGATGTGACGATTCCAACTTTCAACTTAGTTTTTCAGGACTGCTCCAGATAAATACAACCTCTGCACAGATGGTGTGGGTGTGTTTAAAACATGACACGAGGCCAAGTTCAGCAATTTTCATGATTGCAGATATCCATGAGAACAATTTATTTATACAAAAATAATTTTTACACTCAAGTTTTCTGAAAAGCGCACGTCGTGTCTCGGCACCGACGCGCTGAGTGTGAACAGCAGTAAGCCGTAGTTTAGCCTCACTGGCTCTGCCGTGCTCTTATGCTGCACCCGTACAGAATGGGCGCGCAGTGCACGAGCCAGTCCTCCTTCATGCTCGTTATCTTTGTCTAAAATATGTTTGTGCAGCTGCACATGAAATGCTCTAGCCATCTCAACACCTCATACACTACCAAACCTGTGGCAGTAGCAGCGTCTAACCCTGTAAGGTCCAAGTTCTCATCGGTGATGATGAAGTAACACCAACCCAAACTCGCTGGTGGGGAAAAATAAAAACTTTGAGGGTAAATTAAAGTTTTTGTGTGTCTGTAGGAATGCAGAATTTAAAAAAAAGTCCACATTTGGGAGAAACATTACTTTCAGAAGCCAAATATATTTTAATGTGTTAGGGTTCGTAGTACTTAGACGTCACGGGAGTGACTACTGCATATTACACAGAGCTCTTTTAGAACAGTAAAATAAATTCATTGCATTTCATTAGGTTTTCATTCTATTAAATATTTCTCGTGGCTTCCAATTGCTTAAGATTTGGTGTTTATCAGTGTAAACAATAAAACCATGGCCTATAAGTGTGTGTTAACCTGTGGCAGGTGGTGAAATTAAAGGTCCCTCAGCTGTGCCTCACTGACAAATATTCTACAGATTACACCTTTGTCCAGCTTAAATTGTGGAGTGCATATGATCACACAAAGGTAAACCTGACCACAGCAATACCATACCCAGTGTACTCTTGTTGAAAAAGGCACTTTGGTCAAAAACTGAAGTAGCTGTAACTGTGAGGGGAATCGGAGACTCCAGCGGAAGGAGCCCGAGCAGTCTTAGAGGTGGGTGTCATCATCCTCACCGGGATCAGCCTTGATTTTGGCAAGAGCAGCGTGCACCCTGAACTGTGTGCGAGACTCCATGGAGTAGTCTTTGTAGTTGTGCCTGTAAGTCAGAACAGCAGACGTGGTAAAGGCGTGTCCTGCAATGAAACTTAACTTGCCATACACATTATATGCTGCTGTTGGATGCACGTTTCTAAAGTACAAGCAGATGGATGAGAAATGGATAAAAGTGTTTGGCATCGGCACCCTTAAAGAGGATCACGCTTGAAGAGCTGGAGTCATTATCAGCTAATGGATCGTACATGTTTACACAGGGATAGGGTGACCTCTAGTGTTCCCTACAGTTGCTAACAACCATTTTACTGCAGTCCTATTTAACCCCTAAAAAACATCATTTTCCTAATTTTGCATTTCAGGATTCTGTGAGTTTTACAAGTACACTAATGTTGTTTACTTTTGGATACACACGAGCTGTTTCGTAGTGCTTCGATTTTACACTACGCCAAGATAACGGCTTAAGAGTTGGGAGTTCGCCTTGTAATCGGAAGGTTGCCGGTTCGAGCCCCGGCTTGGACAGTCTTGGTCGTTGTGTCCTTGGGCAAGACACTTCACCCGTTGCCTACTGGTGGTGGTCAGAGGGCCCGGTGGCGCCAGTGTCCGGCAGCCTCACCTCTGTCAGTGCGTCCCAGGGTGGCTGTGGCTACAATGTAGCTGCCATCACCAGTGTGTGAATGTGTGTGTGAATGGGTGGATGACTGGATATGTAAAGCGCTTTGGGGTCCTTAGGGACTAGAAAAGCGCTATACAAATACAGGCCATTTACCATTTACAGGCCATAACCTATCAACTACAATACTAACACACCATAAAATAAAATAACAAAACCACTTGTTATAACCAAAGTATGCAGAAGAGCATCTCTGAACACACATGGTGTTGAAGCTCGATGCAGATGGACTACAACGGCAGAAGACCACACTGGGTTGCCACTCCTGTCAGCTAGTCTTGAGTTCACATGAGCTCGTTGAAGCTGAACAATAGCAGATCGGAATAAAGTTGCCTGGTATGATGAGTCTCGACTTCTTGTACAGCGTTCAGGTGGGGTCACGTTTGGTATAAACAACATGAAAGCATGGATCCACCCTGCCTTGTATTAACAGTTCAGGCTGATTGTGAGATAATTTTGCTGGGGATATTATCTTGGCACACTGTGCCCAGTCCTTTATGACTGCTACGTACCCGCTATCATGACAACCCAACGTGTACCTAATGAACTGACCAGCGAGTGTATACCTAATTTTGTTTTGTGGTGCAGCATGCCAGCACTTTAAACTTCCGTCCAACTAATTAGTGTCATTTACTACTCATTTACATTCCATTGGCACTAAAGTGAAGCTGGGCTCATCATCTGCTCAGACTGAACTCAAATGGAAGCAAAAACGCGTGGCTATGTGAGGCACACTATGTGGGCTTGTTCAGTTGAAAGCCAGCTGAATAAGGTTCTAGCTCCCTGCCAGTGCCGCTAAAATGGTAGAAAAGTAGTGCAAACTTTTATATTCAAAACAGAATGCTGCAGTCTCACAATAATATGGAGAGTGAAGACTGAAGGAGTAACTTACTTGGCCTTGTGCAGTATTTTAATAGCTTCATCCCTTCTGCCTTGGTCTATGTAAAGCAGACTGAGCTCCACGAGACAGTTGGGCACCAAGTAGTGGTCAAACCTGATCTTCTTTTCACTGCAATAAGAAGCGAGTTAAATATTCATTCAACACGGACATTCATTTAAGACATAGGCTATGATGTTGATCCTGCACTGTACTCAATGTGGCATCCTTGGGAAGGCTGAGGGTTGTGCTGCAGGTGGCTGACCAATTTGGTGAATAAACAAACGTCTCTCATGAGGACTGTCAGTGTAATTTAAGCTGGAAGTCCTTCTTGATTGCCACGCAAATATTCACACTGTGACGTAGTGAGATGAGAGTTTTATGGCTGCAAAACAAACAGGGCACTGAAAGGACGTCCAATGAAGAGTTACCCTGATACGTTTTAAAAGGAAGACCTGCAGAATTTATGCAATGTTTGGAAAATCAGAGAAAACACTGATGTAAAAAGCTTGTATTACAGGTTTTAGTAGAAGAAAGTAGTAAGATTCTGAAGTACTCCCTCTTCTGCCACTAATTCAAGAAAACACAGTGTGTTAACCAGTGTTGCCAAAAAAAACGTTGCAATGAAAGGCTGATATTAATTTGTTCACACAAGATTAATTGATTCTGAAGAAACTGCTTTCACTGTGAGCAGGAAATAACTTGCCTGCGTTTGAAACTCTGCTAGAGCTCACCTGGAACACACTTTGTTAAAGCACTCCTCAGCAGCCTGGAGGAGGCCTTGATTCTTCAAACAAAGGCCCTTCAACATGTGGATCACACAGCGGTCGTCCACTGTGTACTCGTTTACTGCAGGGGACGGAGCAGACACCATGAGCAAACATGAAAAACTGCGTGTTCCTGTTTCACAGTTTGGAAAAGGGCAGCAATACCAGGAGCTTCCAGTAGAGAGCGCTCTGCCTCCACCAACGTCTGCATCATGCCTTCAGTTAGCTCTGGTGTCTTGTTGATCATACTGAATCCATTCCACATGTACATCATTTCCTGTAATGAAGCAGTTCATATTGTTGGGACGCTCTTTTAATCAAACATAGCAGTCGTTATATGTGTTTATTTTATTTCGTAACTCTTACCAGCACTGGTACAGGTAACCTGACTGGGAGGGCAGCCTTGTAGCGTCTGGCTTTACGAATTGCAAACTTCTCCGTTGGAGGAGACTTCCCCGCTATCTTCTGCTTCAAGGTGGGCACTTGTCTAAAATGACAGGGGATATACAAAGACACACCAACGAATGATTCAGTTACTAAGTACACCATGTGACTGTTTGGCATCGTAGTGAGTGTAGGCTGTTACTCTGCTGTTTACCTCAGCTGTCAATATGTGTCCGTGTCTATTTATTGTAAAGTAGGCTACAAGACTTTGTGAAAGGATAAAAATCGATTGACCAGCGAAGCTCACTTCTTTCCAGTGACTGCGATACGGAGGTGAGTTACTGAGGGCTACCACTATTAGCCGCTGTTAGCTGCTGTTAGTTAGTGTTAGGGTTGCCAACCGTCCCTTAAAATACGGAATCGTCCCGTATTTCGAAACAAAAGTACACGTCCCGTATTGAGCTAATAAGGGACGCACTTTGTCCCGTAATACAGTGAGAATCAAAAGTAGTCTATAACTTTTAATGGAATTAACGCTTTGTTTGAAAACATAATTCCCAGCCCCTCTCCTGCTTTGTGACCAATGAGCTGACAGCACACTTATGACAATTCGAGTATGACAATTCAGATTACCGCTCATCTCATTGGTCGAGGAAAGGTCGCTTACGGAGAAAATACCGGAAGACAACAGATGACCACAACAAGAAGCATGGCCAACAGGGAAACAAACGCCGACACTGCGGTGCAAGTCTCGGACGACAGTACACCTAAAGCTGGGCAGACACTGTGCGATTTTTTCAGTCGCGATATTCAGCTCCTGCTCAAACTGCACGATTGACTCGCAGGGGTTAGAAGTTGGTAGGTCACGATGCAGGTCTCACACTATACCGCCCGATGCTCTGATGCGACCTGAGTGCTCACACTGTGCCTCCATAAAATGAAGGTTATAACAGAAAATCTGTCGCTCTCCCTCTCTGTCTTTCACTCACACAGACACACCACCATCAACTTTGCTAAATTGCTAATGAAAAACATGATCAGGCAGCTGTGATTGAGCAGCAGTGTAAATCCAACTATTTTCACGGTTGTTGTGGTCGTGATAATTTTGTGATGCCACATCGAAAAGGCTCGGATGAGCTTTCCAAAGTTCTACAAGTTGTGCCTCCATCGCTTGTGTCCAGATCACACGCTGCACAGCCGTGCTGCTCCATCTTTTACACCAACGTTTACGTGTTTGCGCACGAGCAGTGTGAGCGGCTGTGGTGAGACCCTCACGAGCGATTGATGATCGGGAGCTGGTCGTGAGGTGTTAATCACTTCTCGTTACCCCACGTATACTACACGACGCACGATGAAGGCCAAAATCGGTCCGATCACTCAAAAAATCGGCTCAAAATGGGCCTAAAACCGCACAGTGTAAGCCCAGCATTAGAGCAGCAATGTTTGTTCCCCTCAGAGAAAGGGAAGAATGGGAAAAGGAAAACACCTGGCTGGAAAACGTTAATATGGGCATGTGCAGTGAATATCAGCGCTATGTGGCCAGAAGTGTGATAATATAATTTATTTTGTGTAATAAACAACTGCAAGGATAGATGATTACAACAAATAGATGACTAATAAATAAAAGTAATACATAGATGAATAATGATGATGAGTTAAGATGCGTAATCATGGGAACAAGCGGGTTTACAAACAGGAGCAGCTGATTAGCATTAGAAAAGCTGAAATAATACCTCAACTGAAGCCAATTGTACTAAATGCACTAAATGTGCACTGTTACAAGAATGTTTTTCTTTCTATTGTTTTCTATTATTTTAAGTTAAGCAGGACAGAGTTCTTTTAAAGAAAGATTTACTTATATTCTCAAAAGTTAAGCATGACAGGCTTCTGTTTAAGAAGGAGACCTGTTTTATGTGTTAATGTTGTCATTTTGAGCTAAAAATAAATGGCTAAATGATCATTTGTTTCACATGTGTTCATATCACAAAGAATATAATATGCATCTACTTAAATCAAATTCAAGTCAAATGGTTAAAAAAATAATTTCACACACAAAAAAAGAGCTAGAAAATTCACCACACTGGGAAGGGTGAAGACAACTGGGTCGCCCGGCCCTGGCCACGAGGTGTCCCTTATTTATTTTTCAGGGAGTTGGCAACCCTAGTTAGTGTTAGTAGTGAACATTTCTTTGACATGGATTTAACATTGTTGGACTTAGCAAATAAACTCCCATGTGATGTAAGGATGTAATCTCTTTTTATCAGAGGGAAAGTTTGACTTTTAGGACCCTTGAGCCAATAATTAGCTGGCTTAATGTTAGCTTATAACCAGCTAATATAATGTTAGCTAACAACAAGATGTTTTTGTGGTTTGGTTTGTGGTTTTGTTGTTAGCTGTCTGGAGATTTGACGAGTGCATGTCTATTTGCTGACAATAACTAATTGCGACAATATTGGGAATAAATAAGAATGTCATTTCACGCTTTCCTTTGTTAAAGCCCTGACGTGAGATCAGGAGATGAGGCTTGAGGTAAGGAGGAAGAGGATAAGATTTTATTCAGATGCCAGTCATGTTGTCTCTTTCCTTTCCGTTTTTCAAGAAACCTGTGAGTTCCTTTCTCCTTTGCTACATATGTGGATGGTCTCTAACCACATATGTGATTAAACACGATTAAGTGGAATAGCTATGTCCATCCAGGCCACTGTATTCAAGATGGCAGGGCAACATGTTGGCTTCCACAAACTGGTGCCTACTCAATCTGCAGGAAGACACTAATTAACATTTTCACATCAAAGTTTGGTCTTCTTCATATTCTAAAGGAAAAATATCCCTCCCATTTAGCTGTAAAATGTACCACGGTGTTCATCCATGTGAAAAATGAAACCAATAACCAAAGTGCCTGAAACCTGTATTCTAACTGAAAGCGCCAGATGGCGATACCTGTGGTAATATTACTTATTGAAGAAATAAAATTCTGTTTTTAGGCATGTCACGTTTCAGAATGGAGGGTTATCTGTTGTACGAAACCACATGCTCATTGGTTAAGGACCTGTTATTCACAAACCAATGAATGTGACGCAGTGACCTACGTCCCTCTTTATTGTGTCTAGTTATTTTTTTGCAACCAAGATGGCGACGGCAGAAATGCTGGTCCCAACTGTTTAAAACAGAACAACAGAAAGCAGAGGATGCCATCACAGTAGCTATGTTTTTTTAAATATTGTCTGTATTGTAAGCAAAAAGCACAGAGACATTTACGTGAACTATACCGCTCACCTCACAGCATCTATACTGGTAAAGAGGAAGTAAGGATATAATCCCTGCTTACCTAAAGAGTTCTACCTCGTCCTCCCCAAAAGGCCTGGCCTCATCTTTAGGCAGCATACTGAGGTAAGCAGCTTTCATGTACACATACATGGCCTAACAGGGAGAACCATAAAGAAAGGATTCATGTATTAAATCCTCAAAATGTCTGACAATAAATTTTATTCTGATCTTCTCCCGTCATAATTTCTGTACCTTGGACCAACGACTCTCCTTGCTCAGCAGGTCAGCGTAGAAGTACGCCATCTTCCACGCACGCTTGTACGTGAAGCACCACATCAGCTCCCAGTAGCACATGTGGTGAAACTGCTTCCATGTCTGCTGGGCCTTACAGCCGTCTTCAAAGAATTTCACTGCCTGGAAGCGCAGAGAAATTAAACCGTAGAGCAGAAGAACACGGACAGTGACAAGGCATGTTGTACATTTAATATTAACACTGGGCGCTGGTTTTTTGGAGCTCATTTCCTTAAAAACATAGAAACACTGCCACAGCAAGTGACGTATCATAAATGCTCCTCATACCCTCAAGAAGTGCAATCAAGCAATGTTTTCTTGACACACCTCATCAATGTTCCCTTTGATTTCCTCAGTTCGACCAGCAAAGAAGAGGAATATGGCCCCCTAGAGAAAAGAGAAAAATGTACAAATCTAAACACTGTTAAATTTTCATCTACCTGGAAGCAGGCACATCACACAACAATCATTCTTGGCAGTGTTTGATCAAGAAATTTTCATCCGAGCGCTCAGTTTGTTCTCTGGGATGGGCTGTGAGTAAAAGGTGGAGCAGAGAGAAGGATTGTGAATTTACGAGAATGTGCGTCATGCGGAGTGGTAGTGATGGCATGAAGCAAGCGTGACATGGACGAGAGACCTCGGCAAGGATCGTGCGAGTGGAAGTTTGAGACAGTATCGGGTCGAAGGAATCAAGGTGTGGATGGATGGCAACGTGAATACAATCAACGTCTGTGTGAAAACTATGGCGTGAACCCGTCAGAGACAATATACATTTACAAGCAATACAAAAAACAGAAATGTTTGGCAATAATAAATGATACGGTTTTGCCTTTTTGGCCAAAATTCCCATCTGTTATCATACGTTTGTTCTGACCACTATAAGGATCCTTCACTGTGTATGGAACTGCAACTGGTCAAAGTTTAACCACATTACTCCATACAGGTTCTTTGTTGCTAAGTTCCACTCTTATCAGCTACTCTCGTGTGTGCAAATAGGAGTTCAACTAATGTCATCCCACCATCCATTTTCTTCTGCTTATCCAATTCAGAGTCAGAACTGGGATGGAGCCTATTCCAGTGGTCATAAGGAGGGAGACGGGGTACATTACGGATAGTTCGCCAACATAGCGGGCTAACAGAGAGGGACAGACATCCATTCACACTCACATTCACACTAGAGACAATTTAGAGCCACCAGTTAACCTAAACAGTCTTTGGACTGTGGGAGAAAGCCAGAGTACCTGGAAACCTATGCCAACATTACACAGAAAGGCTGGCTGTTGGATTCAAATCCAGCTAACCACCATACTACTGTGCTGACTTCAAATACTAAAAATTATGAGTTAAAAATTCCTACAGCCCTGTGTCCTGCACTGCCTGGCCAAATGTTAGAAACCCAAACACATTCAGTTAATGGGGAACTTAAAAAAGGTCACATTTAGATTAAAAAAACAATTTGATCATCAGAAATGTGTTTATTAATCAGCCAGTTGTCACAGTGCTGACTACAATGCAGTCAGCTTCTGCCATGTCATCAAAACTAAAACATTTAAACATCAAAACAGAAATGACACGTTAATAATGAACTCTAAAGAACAGTATCGACGTTCCATAAGTTGGTGTATTTATTTAAAAAAATAAAATCAGTCAAATCTGAAGCAGCAAACCAAAAGACTCTTCTCCAAATACTTACTCGTTATGTAAACATGGACGTATTTGAAGAGCAGCCAGTGCTACCGACAGTTACAAAAGACACAATGGCACTGACAGGAGTGCAGGCACGCTAGTTTTCATTCTTTGTATTGATTAAACAAGAGATTTTATTTCCATGGGACTCACAACATGGAAGGAAAACTGGAAGCTATATTCTGCTGCCTAACGTAGCAGAGCGTTTGATTATGACAGCCTTGAACTGAGCTGCTCTGGACTGCAAAAGACATTACTGGGTTGGGGGTGATAGCTGTCTTCAAGGGTTTTTTTTAAATGCTTGAATCATAGTTTAGTCTGTGGTACAGTATATGGTTGAAACATCATGACTACCTCGAAGGTTTACCATAGCTGGTAAACTAACTGCTGACACACTAACCAGCAGGCCATGTAACTGTCCCTGAGACAGTTAAAATAAAGTTGGTTATTTCATGTTTCTGTGATAGATTCATGCTGTAATGTGTAAAGTGCTGTAATGTTTGTATGAGGTAAAGTTTGTAATTGTCACATGACCAGAGTTTGGTTGAGAGCACAACCATGGCATTGTGGAGCTAGCATGGATACATGGCTACCGATGCATCTACAGCCTCAGCGTTAATGTTATTCTGCATGTGGTCCAAGAGGCGCACACGGTATGGTTTCATGTATATTGTTTGTATAATGCTGCATACGTGTTCTACACTGGTAATGAGAGGACATTTTTGTGATATCCATTATTGTGCATTTTTCTGTTCTGCTTGCACAAGACTGTTTATGGACACTGATATGAGAGACTGATAAGCTCAAAACATTTATGTTGTAAACTTTGTGTTTCTTCAGTTTTCACGGTGTCTGAAGACAATAAGAGTGAGAGAGAGAGAAATAAATTTCCGAAGACATCAGTATGATGCGTGGCCATTCTTTGTTGGACCCCTGTAGTTACAGTGAAAACGTACTGCCCACGTGGCTGGAAGTTCGACGTTAGAAGCAATGCATGTTCCAGAATAAGAAAAGAAGAAACGTTCTTGACAGCGCAGTGTGTGTGGTTCGAGAACACAGCGGAAAAGAGGCTTGCAAACTTAAAAAGAGGAAACACCATTATTGGCGCCTTGGACGGCAACGACCACGACTTCACCAATAGAGGGCGACATTGACCATCATAAACTACAGCTCTGCAAATCTCTGCCGCTGCACACAGCAAGAACTGTAAAATCCCTGGCGGTCTTCAAGGAAAAGATAACGGCTCTTCAGTCAGCGCCAGGTTGGGCTGTGATATATCCACAACTTCATGGAGAGGTTTGGAGTTTGGAGAGGTCTATTAAAATAATAATTTATTTTGTATAAGAAAGGTACTGAGTTAAAGGTAACCAACCTGTCATTATAGCCAAAGTGTTCCCTTTTATTTTACAAGTGGTGTTGTTTAAAATGTTCTAATAATGTTTAAGAGTTCAACTTAAAAGAAGAATAACAAGGGGTGTAGTTAAGCAAATTGTTGCAAGAATCAGATTGTACTGAGAATTGTATATTTGCCAGGATCGCATGTACATATAGCAACAACTTGTTTATGCAGCAGGTTTGCTGAAACATGTACAATGTCAGTAAACACAGAAAAATCACATATTGAAGAATGCAGAGAACAAATTGATTCCCTTAAGGAAGAGCTAAGTAGATTGAATGAACAATTGAAATTACAGACTGATGATGTAGAAAGAGAGAAATTGGAGTTACTCATAGGTGATATTCATGCTAAAATAGAAATCAAGCAGATAATGTTGAAGAAGCCTGCCTCTAATACTTCAAGACTAGAGCCCAGGAAATCCTCAAGGGAGCGAAAGTTAACGCCCAAAATGCTAGAACTTAAGCAACAAGAGTTCTCTCAGAAGGAGAGTAAATTTATCAAACTATATGAAAGCTGGAAAGAACAAGTTAAAGCTACACGTTCCAAACTTAAAGATGAGTGCTCTGACCAGGAATTAGCTGACATGATGGATACTGTCGAAGGGCTAGAGTCACAAGTGAAAAATACATACGAAGATATGAGATCGCAGTCAGCCCCTCCTACTGAGACTAGAAGAAAAATTGATTCCTGCACAGCAGTAACAGCGGACTTGATGAGAATACTTAAAGTACGTATGAGTGAAGTGGGGCAAGAAGAGTTTGATGCTAAAGCAGAAAATGCGAGACTTCACATGGTGCTAGACAGAGAATATGCTCAGTCAATATTTGGGACTACAATCTCCCGACCTTCTGTACGTAGCTGCCGCTCAAGCTGTTTATCGGAGCAGCAAAGCATCAATGTAAAAAAGGCAGAGTGTGCTGCACAGCTTGCCGCGAAGCAGGCCGAGATAGAGATGGAGGAGGCTATTGCTACACAAAGGCAAGAGCTTAAAAGACTAGAAAATCAGCGAGATCTTCAGGTAATAACTGCAAAGCTAAAGGCTTATTCTCAAGCAGATTCAAGTGAAGCCTGTGGAGAAGACAAAAGCGCACACAGTGCGGTAGTCAGTTGTCCTCCATTAGCTCCTGAAGAAATCATACCAGAGCAAACCTACAAGAATAATAACAATGAACAACCAAACAATAATAACAATGAGTCATTGTTAGTGCAAGCCTTGCATGACACAATGGTCCTCACCAGACTTCCTGCACCTGAGCCCCCAGTCTTCTCAGGGGACCCACTTAAGTTCTTAGAGTGGAGCACTAGTTTCAAAGCTTTGATAGAGCGGCGATGGGCGATGCACAAATCCAGCTGACAGGTTGTTCTACCTACGCAAATACACCAGTGGAGAAGCACGGTCTGTATTGGAGGGAAGCTTTTACAGAAAAGATGACGAAGCATATGACCAAGCTTGGGAAGCTTTGAATGCTCGGTATGGCCACCCCTTTATAATTCAGCGTGCATTTAGGGAAAAACTGAACAACTGGCCAAAGATTGGTTCAAGAGAGTCGCTTAAACTGAGACAATTCAGTGATTTTCTGACAGCCTGCAGCAATGCTATGCCATACATCAAAGAACTGCAGGTGTTAAATGACTGTGAAGAGAATCAAAAATTGCTCCAAAAACTTCCTGACTGGGTGACTTCTCGTTGGAATCGTCGTGTCACAGTGCAGTTACGGCAAAAAGAAGAATATCCACGCTTCAAACAATTTGCTGATTTTGTTGCACAAGAAGCGGAAGTTGCATGCAATCCTGTAACATCATTTCATGCCTTGAAACACACTGAAGAAAGGTCAGCTAGAGACATAAAGCGTCCAAAGGCTAATGCATACATCACAAATGTGAAAGCATCAGACAGAACAACCACAGGATACAGTGGAGTGGAGAACAATTCAAATGAGCCTGATATAGAAAGAAAAGCAAATGCTTTGCCATCAAACTCAGTCACGTGTATCTGCTGTGGAGAAAGCCATTCTATTCACAAATGCCAGACCTTTGCTAAAATGTCCGTGGAGAACAAAAGAAACTTCATACTTGACAATAACCTGTGCTTTGGTTGTCTCAGAAGAGGACACAATTCAAAAGACTGTAAGCGCAAGGCGACTTGTGGGGTTTGTAAAAAACATCATCCAACAGCTCTTCACGAAGACCGTCCAAAGACTCCAGTGAACACATCATCACATAGAATGCAGGCAGAAGAAAACATATCTGCACTTTCTTGTTGCATGGACAGAGGAGATGGTGGGAGCACATCCATGATCGTGCCTGTGTGGGTTTCTTCAACCACCACTCCAGAGAGAGAGACCTTAGTGTATGCTCTATTAGATACACAGAGTAGCAACACTTTTGTAGATCAAGGGGTATGTGAGGAGATGGGGATGAGTTTAGAGCCAGTGAAGTTAAAGCTAACCACTATGATGGGAAGAGATTCCATTGTTCAGAGCGAAAGAGTTAGTGGGCTCAGAGTTAGAGGGTTTTCCTCCAAAAGCTTTATCAACTTGCCACTTGCCTATACCAGAGACTTCATCCCACTTGAACGTTCACACATTCCCACCTCTGAAACTGCCAAAAGATGGGAACATCTAATCAGAATAGCACAGGAGATGCCTGAGTTAATGGATTGCAAGGTCGGGCTGTTAATAGGCTACGACTGTCCTAGAGCACTGGCACCACGGCAAGTAATCGTGGGAGGTGAAGAAGAGCCATATGCAATCAAGACAGACCTGGGCTGGAGCATTGTTGGCAGTTCACAAAAAATGGCAACATCAGCAGAAGTGACAGGCCTGTGCCATCGTTTATCTGTTAAGGAACTTCCACCCTTGACACCAGCCACCATCATCAGAGTGCTTGAGTCAGACTTCAAAGACACAGCTCCTGGAGAAAAGAGCATATCACAAGATGACATACAGTTCACGCAACTGCTAAATGAGAAAATACACCAGAATGCTGACGGGCACCTAGAGATGCCACTCCCCTTTAAGGCACGCCCTCAGCTGCCAGAAAATAAGCGTCTGGCTCTGGTGTGACTTAAGCACCTGAAAGGGAAGTTTGAGAAAAATTCCAAATTTAAGGACGATTATGTAAGGTTCATGGACAATGTCTTCAAGGAAGGTGATGCCGAAAGAGCTGAAGATGATCCCAGAGAAGGAAATATGTGGTATATTCCACATCAAGGCGTCTATCACCCGAGAAAACCGGAAAAAAATCCGGGTTGTGTTTGACTGCTCTGCAAAGTACAGTGGCACAGCTCTGAATGATCACCTCTTGACTGGACCTGATCTCATTAACAGTTTGACTGGAGTACTCTGCCGATTTCGCCAACACCCAATTGCAATCATCTGTGATGTAGAGAAGATGTTTCACAGATTTCATGTAAACAGAGAGGACAGAAATTACTTGCGATTCCTGTGGTGGGAAAATGGTGAAACAAACATAGAGGCAAAAGAATATCGCATGAAAGTCCATCTTTTCGGGGCCGCATCCTCACCAGGCTGCGCAAATTATGCAATGAAGTATCTTGCGAGCCAAAATGAAAGGGAACATCCCACAGCAGGCAACTTCATCAGAAGTAGGTTCTATGTTGATGATGGGCTAATCAGTGTAAAAACTGTGAATGCAGCCATTGAACTAGTGAGAGATGTGCGGAAGGTGTGTGCAAAGGCAAGACTAAGGCTCCACAAGTTCATATCCAACAACAGAGAAGTCCTGGAGTCAATTCCACATAGTGAACGAGCTAGTGGAGCCCAGGATGTGGACATCAGCCATCATGAACTCCCAGTTCAGACTGTGTTGGGAGTAAGGTGGAGTGTAAGCAGTGACACCTTCTCCTTTAAAGTTGCCCTGGAGGAGAAACCAGTAACACGACGGGGAATTCTGTCCATTATAGCCTCTGTGTTTGACCCATTAGGCTTCTTGGCTTCTTTCCTTCTAATAGGAAAGAAAATTCTACAGGAAATGTGTCTAAAGAGCATTGGATGGGATGAGCCACTGCCTGGTGAATTGAAGCCACAATGGGAAAGTTGGGTCACTGATCTGAAGAACCTGCAGAGACTCCAAATCCCAAGATGCTTTGTACCCGAAAGCCTTGGGAAAGTCCAGAGAATAGAACTCCACCACTTTTCAGATGCGAGCAATCGTGGGTATGGTCAGTGCTCATATGTTCGGGTGATGAGTGAAGACCAAGTGCATTGCTCCCTAGTCATGGGCAAAGCAAGAGTTGCACCCACAAGAGTTGTAATCATACCAAGGCTGGAATTAACAGCAGCAGTGGTGTCCTCAGCAGTCAGCAGAATGCTAAAAGAGGAACTGGAGCTCAAAATTGACCAAGAGTATTTCTGGACTGATTCACAGGTGGTTTTGGGCTACATTAACAACGAAGCTCGCAGATTTCACTGTTTTGTTGCTAATAGAGTGCAAAGAATCAGAGAAGCAACTGATCCTGCACAGTGGCACTATGTTGACACCAATCAAAATCCAGCGGATCACGCTTCCAGAGGCCTCACAGTAGCGGAACTGATCAGTTCAAATTGGCTCATTGGACCTCATTTCCGGTGGGAAAGAGAGTTTGTCACACCAGACTCAACTCCAGACCTTCTGGTAGGTGATCCAGAGGTCAAAACGACACAAATACTACAAACAAAGGTAGTAGAGGACAGGAACTTCTTGGAGAGACTCAAAAGGTTCTCAAAATGGCATACAGCAGTAAATGTAGTTGCCAGGATCCAGCAACTAGCCAAAAGAGCCAATGCAACAAAGGGTATAAATGTGGAAGACAGGAGAAAAGCAAGTCATGTGCTTATAAAATTAGCACAAGAAGATGCTTTCAAGGAGGAAATCCAAGCACTGAACCATGGTAAATTACCACAGAGCCATCCTTTGTTCCAACTTGACCCAATATTGCAAGACGGTGTTCTCAGGGTAGGAGGGCGGTTAAGGAAGGCTTCCTTACCGC
The DNA here is from genome assembly GCF_963969265.1 of Rhamphochromis sp. 'chilingali'. NCBI lineage: Eukaryota > Metazoa > Chordata > Actinopteri > Cichliformes > Cichlidae > Rhamphochromis > Rhamphochromis sp. 'chilingali'. The sequence continues at coordinate 33,240,065 of NC_137942.1, read as the reverse complement.
TTGACATGAGGCATCCAATAATCCTACCCAAACATGGCATAATTACACACCTGATTTTAGATCAGTGCCATGAGAAAACCCAACATCAAGGCAGAGGACAGACACTTAATGAGCTGAGAGCAAATGGTTTCTGGGTTGTTGGTGGGAGCAAAGTTGTGGCTAATCACATTAAGCAATGTGTTACATGCAGGAGAGCTCGCAGGCCAACAGAAACACAAAGAATGGCTGATTTACCGGCCACTCGTGTTGACCCCTCACCACCATTTTCCTATTGCGGGATGGACTGCTTTGGACCTTTCCATACAAAGCAAAACCGCAAGGACTATAAGAGGTACGGTCTTATATTCTCTTGTTTGTCCTCTAGATCAGTCCACATAGAAATGTTGGAAGATCTCACGACAGATGCCTTCATAAATGCTTTGCGGTGTTTTATAGCTATTCGTGGAGCCATCAGACAAATCAGATCTGATCAAGGAACAAACTTTGTGGGGGCAAAAAATGAACTGACAGAGGCCTTAAAGGAAGTAGATAAGGACAGACTGTCTGCTTACCTGGCCAGGAAACAGTGTGACTTTGTCATGAATGTGCCTGACGCCAGTCACATGGGAGGTGTTTGGGAACGGCAGATAAGGACAGTCAGGGGTGTCTTAACCAAGGTCCTTTCACAGAGTGCTGGAAGATTAGATGATGCTTCTTTGAGAACATTCTTCTATGAAGCCATGGCAATTGTTAATAGCCGTCCTCTCACCACCGACAGCATCAGTGATCCCAAAGCCTTAGAGCCACTCACCCCAAACCATTTACTCACCATGAAAACCTCTGTACCACTGCCTCCACCTGGAAAATTTGTGCCAGAAGATCTGTATGCCAGGAAAAGGTGGCGCAGAGTTCAATATTTGGCAGAGCAATTCTGGAGTAGATGGAGGAATGAGTACCTCTCAAACATCACACTAAGACAATGCTGGCACTCTCCAAGACGAAATGTTAGAATAGGCGACATTGTCATTGTGAAAGACGAAGGAATCCCTCGCAGTGAATGGAAGCTTGGGAGAGTACTGGATGTTTGCAAAGATGAAGATGGTTTGGTTTGGAAAGCCAGAATACAACTAGGAAATAGAAAACTATCGAAAGAGGGTGAAAGGCTCAATAAACCATCCACTCTTGAACGCCCTATACATAAATTAGTGGTCCTAATAGAAAGTAACTAGAATGTTCCAGTGGAACTTCTGTAAATGTGTATGGGATGGTTAAAGTATTAGGATTGACTTGCAAGTTTGTCACAATTAAGTACTGTTTGGTTCTGTAAATTCCTAGATTTATTCAAATTATTTACAGATTTCATAAATCATAGTAATTTGGTGGGAGTGTAACTGTCCCTGAGACAGTTAAAATAAAGTTGGTTATTTCAGGTTTCTGTGATAGATTCATGCTTAATTTAGTTCATTTATTTACAAGATAAGATGATAAAAGTGTAACATTAATTAAAAAACATGTCTAAAATATGTGATTACAAAATATGGGTTTGGTAAATATGTAAAGTGCTGTAATGTTTGTATGAGGTAAAGTTTGTAATTGTCACATGACCAGAGTTTGGTTGAGAGCACAACCATGGCATTGTGGAGCTAGCATGGATACATGGCTACCGATGCATCTACAGCCTCAGCGTTAATGTTATTCTGCATGTGGTCCAAGAGGCGCACACGGTATGGTTTCATGTATATTGTTTGTATAATGTTGCATACGTGTTCTACACTGGTAATGAGAGGACATTTTTGTGATATCCATTATTGTGCATTTTTCTGTTCTGCTTGCACAAGACTGTTTATGGACACTGATATGAGAGACTGATAAGCTCAAAACATTTATGTTGTAAACTTTGTGTTTCTTCAGTTTTCACGGTGTCTGAAGACAATAAGAGTGTGAGAGAGAGAGAAATAAATTTCCGAAGACATCAGTATGATGCGTGGCCATTCTTTGTTGGACCCCTGTAGTTACAGGCCAGCTAGTCACAAGGAAACCCTGAAAAGTTCAATAAAATAGCCTCAAATGTTTTTAGGACTCCTTTTTCCATTTTATCTCACACTTGCAGACTGAATCAACCAATCACAATTAAACTGACAGGAACTGATTTTCTCACATAATGTTTCCACCTCAAATGTTGTCTGTTAGCAACAATGCATATCCACCCCAGTCTGTGAGTCATTTACAGGAGACTAACACACAGTTGGTAAACAACATCGTTATAACACTTTTAAAACCAAAGTGCTTTACACTAAAATAAAATAGAATAACAAAACTGACGTTGCACACATTCACCATGTTTACATGACACGTCCCAACAGCAGCCCATCATCCAATTACAGTTCTAGACACCAGCATTTTCCAAACGCTTAACAAAAAAGGTTTGTCCTTAAATACAAAACCTGTTACAGCTGATGTCTGAGGTCAGAGTTTCAGTGCAACAACAGCAAAGACACGAGCTCCTTCTGAAATAAGTTTGACCACAACGTGATCAGACTGACCGAGAAGCCAACATTAATGATCCTGCAGCATTATCTACCACATATGTATATACAACCCCATTAAAGGCTTCTGGATACTGGATTCTGTAATTAGCCAGTGCAAGGCTAATAACAGTATAGAGTTATACTCCAATATATTCCAGTTTAGAAGTAACAAAGACATGCATAATCCTTTGCAGATCAGAAGGTTGCAAAGATGTTTTTAGTCTGGAGGTTTTTCTGAGGTGGAAAAAACTGATCTTTACCGCAGCATTGATTTGTTTGTCTAATTGTAAACGTGTCACAAGTTTTTAAGCTGTGTTTTTAATAAAAGGAGTTAAATAGCTCAGGTAATGCTTCAGCCTCTCAGTTAATACTGGAGAGCTTCGGTTTTGAACTGACTTAACTGTAAGAAAGTGTGGGATATCCAAAAATGTACTCATCGAGCCTTCTTATGTAATAGTGATTTCCAAGACTCAAAAGGTAAATACAACCATAAATCATCTGTATATGAAAAGAAATGTTATGTTAGCAGATAATTTGACCATGAGGGAGCATGCAGCAAAGAAAAACAGAACAGGACAGATGCCTGTGGAACTCCAGGTGTCACATTAAGTGACATAGGAAAGTGTTACCCAGGGGGAGTCACATGCTTGACTGCTGCACAGTCTCCGAGCGCTCACTGAGTAAGTCACAGTCAAAAAGGTTAAAAGCAGCACTCAAGTCCAGCAAAACTGAGATAGAAGGATAAAAGCAGACTCAGTACCACGAAAGGCCCTGAAACCTGACTGAAAGGTCTCATAGTCTCTAGTCCAGTAAGGACAATAGTTGAATACAGACAAGTTTTTATAAAGCTTTTTTAAATAATTAGAGTAAGTTACCCGTGGGTAACGCAGAAGGAAAGGTTTCAGCAATCTCTCAGCTTCCACCACCTCTCCCTCGCCTGTCCCTGAGAGGATAAAATGGACATATAATATAACACAGGCGTCTTGTAGGAATGATTTAAAAAAAAACCCTGATTTTTAGCACTACCTAGTATGAATGTGAGGAAGGTGTAGTAGCAGAGCAGCAGCAGAGCACACAGCATAGAGCGCAAGTTCATCCCCGTCGCACCATCGTTCAAAAGAGACAAGCCGTATTCCTGAACAGGATTAAAAAGAAAACAGAAAGTATCATAAAATAACAGCTGTCAGCTAATGATTAAATACACAGAGGTGGGCGTGTATGTTCATTGCACCTTGTCTCCAGAGAAGCCTGCAAACTCCAAAACTTTGAGTATCCGCGGAGGGAAGAGAGAGAGAGTCTGTAAGCAAAGAAGATCTGATAAACGGAATAATACAAACACGTAATTATACACATGCAGCCACCCAGCAGTGCAAATATATAATGTGGGACATACCAGGTTAAACGCCCCTATCCCGAATGCTATTCCTCCCTCTAAGTGAACGTGGCTGGGCTCTTTGAGACAGCGGTGCGATTTTATGAAGGAATGCAGCTCTCTGCGTTATGAAAGACAAGCATTTCTAATCACACAGCTTATCATATCACCGTTTTACTACAGAGGTTAATGAAAAGTAAAAACATGGAAGCGTTCAGGAAACACTTATTCGAGACTGCTTTGACTTCATCATTTCTTGTATCTCACAATATTCTGGACTTGCAGTTGTGATAAATCAGCAAATCCTTCAACTGTAAAACTGGTGAAGTAGCCGTTTAATAATCACAGTGCAAATATGTTTTAGTGACTGATTTCTGTTTAGACATTAAATACAGACAAGTGAAAGTAAAGTTCAGAATTACTTTAATTACTATACTGCATTATAAACATTATACATTTACTTAAAAACAGCTTCTTGTTTCATTGTTTACTTACTTGTAAATAAGGTAACTGTTTCGTACTTTGATTCCTCCTTTGATAAAACTCACCATGTTCTCATCCTGCAAAACAGTGCAAGGAATGCATCGCTACAGTTTACCTGTGTGTTGTTTGCAAACAAATTTAACATGACACAAATGGTTTTTGCATGCTATGTGTTATATGAGGCAGGTTCTACAGCTTGTGCAGCCTTAAGAAGACTAGACTGGGAGGTTGTGCTGTTTTTGAAAGTGTAGAGAAATTGTTACTTTGTTAGAAGGATATTAGCATACTGCACCTGCAGGAAGGTGAGGGCAGCTCTTTGGAGTTGACACTCTGCATAACAGACTTCTGCATGGAGCTGCACTGCAAAAACACATCCATGTATACACAGATTAAATGATAAATTATATATGATGAAGTGTAAAATCTAGGTATACTCCTGTGTTTGGTGTTCATCTACCAGGCAGGTGCTTCCTAGCTTAACCCTCCATATGCAATCCTGACTGAAGACATTTAGTCAGCTTATCAGTTCGAATACATTTTATTTATATAGTGCATAGGTGTCAAACTCTGGCCCGTGGGCCAAATTTGGCCCGCAGCCTAATTACATTTGGCCCGCGAAGCCATACCAAATTACTATTAGAGCTGGCCTACTGGTATTATAAAGCTAATATATATATTGTTTAGTATTAAGCTTTGCTTGTTCCATATTCAGTTTTCCAGCAAAACTTATTTGAGTCCATAAGAAAAGATTCATTCTTATATCTGGAGGAAGATTTTTTTTTCAATAAATATTAAAGTTAGCCCGCGACTTTGTTCCAGTTTTGAATTTTGGCCCACTGTGTATTTGAGTTTGACACCCCTGATATAGTGCAAGACCCTATAATATCAGACATACAGGCCCCTTTATGCAAGAATGTGGCAATGTGGAGAGGAAGAACTCTGAGCTGAGGGTCCTAGCCTCAACGGTTCAGAGCGGCGAGTCAACTGCAGAAAGAATGGTTTCACTGCTGCATCACAGCAAGGAATGAAAAACAAAAGTTGCCTGAATGTGTTCATTAATAGCTGGGGTCCGTCAGTGCTGGAACAACTATTGTTCATTTTCCTTTTTCTAGGTTCTCTGATCTGTTTAAGGCACTTTAAGTCACACTGTTAAAGCAGATCTACAGGTACAAGTATGAGTCTGCCAGCCAATCACATAGCTGCATTCTGAAATACTCAACATCTATAACTTTGGTTGCAGGATAATTTTGAGCCAACATTAGTAACACTTCCATGCATTGTTAAACTGTAATTCTTTGGTTATCCTGGTTTTCTTTTCTTAGCTCAACTGTCATTTTCATTTTTCCTATATATGTCTACAACCTGCACTCCCATCAGCCTCAGCTACACTGGAAAAAACTACATGCAAAATACATGACAGCATGTTGGAATGGTATCACATTAAACCAAGGTGGCACACACAGTAAAAATTATGCACGCTTATGATCAGTTTTTTAGCAGTGTCTGAGATCACGTTGGTATATCAATGTGTAATGGAACTTTTTGAGAGGATTCCAAAATGTGGATTCTGTTCATCCAGATGTAGTAACTTAGTGTCAGACTCTTCCTAGACTGCAGAAAGAACTGGCATGAGTAAAGAAACGTTTTCCCCACCGAATATGCAACGTCCAGGGGTGTTTAAAGATATCTATTTAAGTACAGGCAGATGGGGAAATTGGCTTCTTCAAAAAAATGGAACTAAATAAAATGACTTACAGTAGACATTTCTCCACTGCATTTTTGGAAGGATCCTTTAAAACTACACGAGTGGCACATTTAAGCCTTTTACCTTCAGAAAGTGACCCCCCGGCTGATTTGTTGGAAAGGCTGGAAGACTTCCGTCGAAACCTGAAAATAAAAATCAAATGGCACTTCAGGACACTCAGACACTGACTACTGCGGCCATGTTATCTGACACATCAACCATTTGCCAATCAAATGTGTCTATTTTCTCTTATCTAAGAAGTTGCTATTGCGAATTCTATTATGCAAACACAGTCAAACTGGTACTATGGTCACATGGGAGCCATAAAAGTACATGCAGCTCTTAATATTTGCCTCTGTGGCTCATGGAATGTGGAAGAATAGTTCACTGCATCCAAGCTGAGGATTGGGGGGTGTTACCATCGTTAACCTTTGTAAGACAGAATCAGGGGACAACAATCTCGACATCCTGACCTCTGACAGACCTCCTGGGCACTCTTCATGGTATTTCCTGCATTGGTGATGTCATCCTGCTGGAAAGTCATCATTGCCTGCATTTCCAACACTGTGGCGTAGATAAGAGCATGGTACATGCTCTCATTCACTCTACATAAAAACACAGAGTTGCAGGATCAACATCACACACCTCAGGCTGTAAGCAAACATGTAGTTACTGCATTTCCCTGTTGCGCAAAGATAAGAGTAAATATCTGGCTCTTTTTATTCTTTCTATCTCTTCCACCATCCCAGTCCGTCTTGTGCACAGTGTTTATTTTGCAGGCCTAACAGTCTGTACGCTGTTGAATCAGTCAGACCTTGGGCGTCAGCTTCGGCAAACACTTCATATCCTGGAGAACTGAAGCCTGACAGGAAGGCCACTGCTTCACGGTTCACACCATATAAGTCTCTAAATATCACCAAAGGCTAAAATACTGCTGACATCACACTGAAAATGTGAACACTGTGAAACAAAGCAAGAACACCACAAGCGCATACAGCCTGCATCGTAAGAGTTACATGAAACCTCCGGAGAGCTAAAACCTGACTATGGATTGTTGTGTCACCTTGGTCGCAGCTTCTCCAGGCTCTCATTGAAGTGGTTGTTAAGGAAGAGATCCAACGCCTCCATACAGTCATCCAAACACTCTTTCAGGGTCATCTCAGAGGAGCTGCTGCACACGCACACACACACACACACACACACACACACACACACCTGTGACTCAGGGTAAAACAAGCCTTGCAGTATTAGCATGAGATAATGGACCAGATCTATTCGGGTTCAGCGATTAGCATGCCTCCCAGTTAAAGCTGACATCCGCGTTTACATGCAGGCGTGTTTACTTTGTGAAATTTGCCTAAAAGACTCGTTGTTTAATAAGATCGCAGCAAGTGGGACAAAATATTCGATTAAAAACATACGGAAGCCTAATTGAGTTTTTTTAACTTGTAGTTTGAAGTAACACTCTCCGTTTCACTACGTGAAAGAATGCGAAACTACACAAGTCTCCTTCCTGGTGCAGCACAAACTTTTTAAAAACATTGAAAAAAGTTCTGCTCATTCACGTTTCCCTGCTACAGACAAAGGCGAATAATCACATTTATAGATCTGCACAGGTGGCTTTTCAACATTTGCCGGGCGATATGTCACCGCTGAAGTGGACAGACCCACACATAAACACTTTGTGGGAAACAACTCCAACTTTTGACGTGTCCTTGACTTTTCACTCGCCTCCCGTACTCACTTTTCCGCAGCGTTTGTCTCTCTCCCATTGGACATGTTCGCTCTCCGGGCGGCGCGCCTCCCAACACCTGTTCGGAGTTCAGCGGCACTCGCAGAAAATCGGGACGCATTCAGCTCTCACACCGCGACACCAAGCTTTCAGCTCTCACGCTTCTTCGCGTTGGCGTAAAAGCTGACAGTTAAGCTACCGAGGCTTTGCTGTCAGTTAAAGTTGACCAGAAATAAGAACGTGCACTCCTCTGTGCTGACCCAACAGCCCGATACTACGCATTGCGCAACAGAAGCGCAGCTCCTCCGCCTACCTCTGTGGCTCCACTGCCACGCAGACACTACACCGTAACACTGATCAGTGTCAGGTGCTCGCAGCTCTTAAAGATCCATCTTAGTCTTGACTAAGAAGTTCGGTAACTTTCAACAGTAAATGGCGCCATTTCCCCTTTGTCTTCTTCTCCTCTCAAAAGTGAAAATGTTGAGTACATTCTTCTTTGCGCCATTGCTGCATCTGATGCCATATGGACGCGATGATGGGCTGAGGGGAGAGCAAATATGATGAGGTGACAGAAAAGGGAATATTATTTCGCTGTTAATCAGAATTTAAAGGCAAATTATTTTGTTGCTGCTTCGTCTCTGGTACCTAAATAAGGAAGAGGTGAGTGTACTGTAAAATTCACGCGTCGGCTCACGTGTAATTCCACGGAATCGTGAATAGGGGTCAGTGTTGTAGTTATACCTCACGAGGAGACACAGATGCCAGAAGTGGTTCATCATCTAGTAATCTAAATCTACACCTTTTTATTTATTTTAAGTTATTCCAAAATCTTGTTTATACAGCCCCTCTCACACTTTGCATCCCTGCTATGAACTACAGGTACGACAGCAGTGCACTTGTTTGACAAACAAAGACAAAAGCAGGGTGAGACTGTGGGTAAAGGGTGGGACGGCGATAGGAAACTTGCGATGACTTGTTGCAGTTTTGTATTTTCTAATTCGTTTTAATTTTCTTTCAATTTTAGTTTGACTTTTTGTTTTAGTTTCGGGTAGTGTACAGAGTAGGTTTGTTTCTGTTTAATGTTTTACTGTTTCAAAAGGTTTCGTTTTTATTATTTCACTTTTAGTCTCCTCAAGTATTACTGCACTGCAAGATGTAGGAAAACCCGCACAGGTCATTCAATGAAAACACTGAACTTTTTGGAACTGGACTCACAATCTTAGACATCCAAGGCCCCAAAAAGCGTGTGCATCAAAGGAATTACAGCCATGTCCATTTTCACAATTCCTGTTATATATGTGCAGGGAGGCTACTTTGTCAGTCGATGCATTTTAAAAGGATTTGCTATAAACTCACTGCCCCAGTGTAAGATCATGCAAAGAGCTTATATACATGGTCTCCCGTTTTTAGAGGTTAACATATAATTTGACAGTTTACAAAGTATATTTCATGGCCAGGTGAGGCCTGTCTCCTTGTTAGTTGTTGATACATGATGTAGACATCTGAAGTTGATTCAAGGTGTTGAATTTGTATTTCAGGGCTGTAATCAGGGCTTAGAAATGAATGAGTTCCATGCTTTCTCTTAACACTGTGGATTTAAGGTGTGGCATCTGTTCTCCAGCAGAAAAGACTCCTGAAGAGACTCTGTCCTACAGTTGCAATACAGTCAAAGAAACAGAAATGTTGGGAGCTGTAAAAGGCTTGTACAACTTCCATCTTTTGCAGGAACAACTGTGTATAAAGAAATATGGAAGAAGGCTGTTGTGTCTATGAAACAATTAAATAAAGCAAAATAAAATGTAGAATGATTTCTTTACTTCAAATTACAATAGCACAGATTTACTCAGAGCAATTCTTTAAAAAACTATTACCCTTCAAAATGGTGATGTCTTCTACTCATGTTTCGTTCTCCCTGAGCATATTGTGACCTGACAAAGCTAAACTGATCACTTAACAATATGGATCTGTCTTTGATTAAAAGTAACATCTGTCCCCTGTTTTCATACCACCATTAGAAATATGTATTTGTTTGAATTATAACCTTTTTCAAGCTGCTTGATTTTATAAAGCTTCTTAAAGTGCAACATAAATGGTCTGCATTTGTATAGCGCTTTACTCAGTCCCTAAGGACCTCAAAGCACTTTACACTACATTCAGTCATCCACACATTCACACACTGGTGATGGCAGCTACATTGTAGCCACAGCTGCCCTGGGGCGCACTGACAGAGGCGAGGCTGCCGGACACTGGCGCCATCGGGCCCTCTGACCACCACCAGTAGGCAAACATGGGTATCTTGCCCAAGGATATTTGGAGATCGAACCACCGACCTTCTGATTAGTGGCTGACCTGCTCTGCCACCTGAGCTACAGCCACCCCCAACATAAAGAAGCAGTGTGTCCCATTCAGTTCCTAGTTGGCCACTTGACTTTCTTTTTGTTTTGGGTCTTGAGCAATAGGCCGTCAGGCTTTTTGGAAGACTTACTAAAACGTTTCTTTGAACTTACTTTTTACATTCATTTTCAGTCATGTGTCTGTACCTGATCATTTACAGAGAAACCCCAACAACAACAACAACAATATAGGTATGAACTGGGACCTGCCGACAGAGAGAGAGAGAGAGTCTTTCCTCTTGAATATTTGTTCAGTATTGTATCAACCTCCTTAAATGTGTAATTATTATTGGCGATTAAAATTCCAATTCAAGAAATAAAATGAAAGAAAATCCTTTAAATGCATTTAATGTATGTATTTCCAGACATACAGAGGATCTTTGCGTTGCAGCATTTACCTATATGAAAACGTTGTTTTTGGAAAGCAGTTTATGCTGTTACCAATCTGAATTAAAACAACTGATTTATATTATTTGTTCAGCTGTTTAGCAGTTGGCCTTCTCTTTCATTTGATAACAGGAAATTAAAGTAACTACTGATCATGAGCTGACCGTAAAGTTCGAGATAGGAACCACTGCAGTCTAGAACACTAACAGTCTGTTTTACACTGTAGCTCATGATCAGTTTCAGTGGATTTGTTTGAGATTTTTCTTGTTATTTCTTATGAGATGTCAAAGTAAAAGCATCAAAAGGACACAGATCAGTGAGCATGGATGGGTGCCTGACGCTTTATCTGCAATTCCTCTGTTTGAACTGTAGGTGGAGCTGCTACATAAAACATTGACCCCAGACTAAACCATGCAAAGGCTCCAGTGTTCCTCTTCCATCTGGACTACAACACAGGAATCAGCTCTTAGAACTACAAAGTGAAAACATAAATGTGGTTCAGAATAAAACAGGTTTGTGTGTTTGTGTTACTCCAGGACGTCAACATGACACGTTCAAGGACCCAGTAAACATCAGAGCAGACAGCTGTTCATAAACATGTCATAAAAACGTGCTTAAACTACTCAAAGCTGCCCCTGTGACCACTGCTGCAGAGCAGAATGAACAGTACTGATGGGGACTATGAAGGTTTGTAGTTTAATTCCTGCTCTTGCAGGATCAGTGAGTTTAAAGATAAACCTCACGAACACAACTTTAAATCCCCACGACATCACCAACAGTTCTGCAGGAGGACAGAAGCCCCTGATTTAATCTACCATAATGCTCTGTGATATGTTGTCATGGCAACATGAAGTCCAAAAAATACAAATACAAAAATGCAAAAGAAGAGGAGGACAACAAGACAGGCAGCTGGCGGAGCTTTTGAAGCAGGACAACTTTTCTGGATTTATCTTAACTGGAAATTCTGCTAAACAAGTCAAGCTGGAAACAAGGAGGCAGCTGGTTGGATTATATCTGAGGACAGGACGCATGAAGAGAAGCATGAGGAGAGAGGAAACAGCAGAGAGATGCTGTGGAGACGATCGTGGATCAAGTCGAAGAAGCAAGCACCAAAACTGTGAGTAGACATCACACACCAAGAGCTAAAATGACTGTGCTGATTAAGGAAACATTACATTTGGTTAGTTTGGGGTCTGGAGCTTCAGGTTTGTGGGTTCAGTTGGTCTCAAAATTGAAGAAAGACAAAAACATGTTTCTTTCAAAGGTTGTTGGAGGATTCTTACTGTAAGAACTGAAAGTTAATCCGTGGGTTTAACTGATAATTAAATAATTGTAATTGTTGTTATACAAATGTGCAAACATCAATCATAATTAGTGATCAATGTGAGTTTTAATCATTGACATTTCTTTTAATTTCTTTATATTTCTGACAAATTTGCAAAATATGAAAAAGAATTTTAGTATTTTTTCAAAATAAGACGTTTCTAATGGACTTCAAACTTCTGAGCTGTAGTGTAGATTGCAATGATAGTTCTCTATTATAGAAGATGATATAGAAGTATGAGGACAGGGAGACACTGTTAAAACGTTATGAGCTGTCTTGCTGCAGAGAAAGTGGAGTCTGTCATCCTTGAAATGCTCCCTAGATAGGCAGCTGGCAGGATTGAACGATGCTCTGCCTCTGTGGTCAAGTACAGACATCCATGAGCCACTGATGAGCGTGACAGATCAGGAAGCATGCATGAAGTGGACGTGTTAGGGAGAGTTTGCCATCAGAGTTAAAACACTTCAACTCAGTTTTTGATGATAGACACAACTAAAAATCCTGATCAGTTACAGACACACGTACACATGTAAAAGTTTGGAGTCAGCTTGTTTGGATCCCTGCACTCTTCTGTGACAGTGTGTGAGTGTGCCTTCAGACAGCCTGCAGTACCTCTGCCCCGTCTCCTGGAGCCCACAGTGTTTATCCTGGATTCATAACTATCTGCAAATAATCCTGTGAAACTTTACCACATAACAGTGCACTTATGTAGATATTTCACTAAATCTCATTCGTGATTTGCGATAAATGTTACCATTAATCTTATATTTCTTTATACTTCTGATTAATTTAGTAAAACATAAAAAATAATTTTACTGTTGTCAGAAAATTATAATGTTTACTAAGTTAAAGCAACTTCTTCATTATGTGTATATAGTACTACGATAGTACTAAAAATACAGTGGGGCAAAAAAGTATTTAGTCAGCCACCGATTGTGCAAGTTCCCCCACTTAAAATGATGACAGAGGTCAGTAATTTGCACCAGAGGTACACTTCAACTGTGAGAGACAGAATGTGAAAAAAAAATCCATGAATTCACATGGTAGGATTTGTAAAGAATTTATTGGTAAATTAGGGTGGAAAATAAGTATTTGGTCACCTCAAACAAGGAAAATCTCTGGCTCTCACAGACCTGTAACGTCTTCTGTAAGAAGCTTTTCTGTCCCCCACTCGTTACCTGTATGAATGGCACCTGTTTGAACTCATCATCTGTATAAAAGACACCTGTCCACAGCCTCAAACAGTCAGACTCCAAACTCCGCCATGGCCAAGACCAAAGAGCTTTCGAAGGACACCAGGAAAAGTATTGTAGACCTGCACCAGACTGGGAAGAGTGAATCTACAATAGGCAAGCAGCTTGGTGTGAAAAAATCAACTGTGGGAGCAATCATCAGAAAATGGAAGACATACAAGACCACTGATAATCTCCCTCGATCTGGGGCTCCACGCAAGATCTCATCCCGTGGGGTCAAAATGATCATGAGAACGGTGAGCAAAGATCCCAGAACCACACGGGGGGACCTGGTGAATGACCTGCAGAGAGCTGGGACCAAAGTAACAAAGGTCACCATCAGTAACACACTACAACGGCAGGGAATCAAATCCCGCAGTGCCAGACGTGTTCCGCTGCTGAAGCCAGTGCATGTCCAGGCCCGTCTGAAGTTTGCCAGAGAGCACATGGATGATACAGCAGAGGATTGGGAGAATGTCATGTGGTCAGATGAAACCAAAGTAGAACTTTTTGGTATAAACTCAACTCGTCGTGTTTGGAGGAAGAAGAATACTGAGTTGCATCCCAAGAACACCATACCTACTGTGAAGCATGGGGGTGGAAACATCATGCTATGGGGCTGTTTTTCTGCCAAGGGGACAGGACAACTGATCCGTGTTAAGGACAGAATGAATGGGGCCATGTATCGTGAGATTTTGAGCCAAAACCTCCTTCCATCAGTGAGTACTTTGAAGATGAAACGAGGCTGGGTCTTCCAACATGACAATGATCCAAAACACACCGCCCGGGCAACATAGGAGTGGCTCCGTAAGAAGCATTTGAAAGTCCTGGAGTGGCCTAGCCAGTCTCCAGACCTCAACCCCATAGAAAATCTGTGGCGGGAGTTGAAAGTCCGTGTTGCTCGGCGACAGCCCCAAAACATCACTGCTCTCGAGAAGATCTGCATGGAGGAATGGGCCAAAATACCAGCTACTGTGTGTGCAAACCTGGTAAAGACCAAGGCTAAGAAGCCTGAAAACCTTTATATTTTTTTTCCTGCCTTTGGAGTCTTTCCCAAGAAGAGAAATATTGTTCTAGCAGAAAGTGGTCCATTTGATTTTGATTTTGAGTGTGGTTTGTCTTGCTGCCTGATAAAATATGCATCGAGACGGATTTGTCTCCAGTGTTCTGGTGACAGGCTGAACCCAAAGACCACAATCAATTCTTGTTGGCCTTAAGATAATTCTTGACCAACATTGTTACACTTGTCTTTTAATAACACTTTTAGAGTCAGAGGAATTAAACCGTCAAGCCTGCTTTAGATGCGGTATTCTTCCAAACCTCCAACAATGCACAGCAATGGAGTGAAGTCAGTGCATGCAAACTCGGTCAGATGCAACACAGCCATTGTAAGGCCGAACATGGATGCACGGCTATTCTAATTTTTTCAGTATCAAATCTCAAAAGTTCTGGTGCTGGCTCAAGCAGACTGTTATGAAGGCATAAAGAGGATAGACATAATCAGCATGTGTTATTGCTAAATTTTGGACAATTCTTTCGAGATATGCGAAAATGAGCGAACCTGTCCAAGCACTAGAAATGAGATAGGCATGTGACTGTGTTGAAAACATTTTTGAGACAGCAGTTTTCACTCACATTAGTTTAGGATGTTTATTCCGAAAAAAAAAAAGAAACAAAAAAAAACCGAAAAAAAAAAACCAAAAAACTGGTAAAGACCTATAGTAAATGTTTGACCTCTGTTATTGCCAACAAAGGTTATGTTACAAAGTATTGAGTTGTATTTTTGTTATTGACCAAATACTTATTTTCCACCCTAATTTACGAATAAATTCTTTACAAATCCTACCATGTGGATTCATGGATTTTTTTTTTTTTCACATTCTGTCTCTCACAGTTGAAGTGTACCTCTGGTGCAAATTACTGACCTCTGTCATCATTTTAGGTGGGGGAACTTGCACAATCGGTGGCTGACCTGACCTGCACTCAATCTACAGCAGGCGGTGCTGGACCAAGGCCAGGAAGATCGTGAAGGACCTCAGCCATCCCAACAACAGACTGTTCTCTCTGTTGAGGTCAGGAAAGCGATTCCGCTCCCTGAAGACCAACACAGAGAGACTGAGGAGGAGCTTCTTCCTGCAGGCGATACGGTCTCTCAATCACACCACCACACAGTCCTGACCCACACATATGGTTCTTACACACACACTGGACTTTCTGAACATTTGTTTACACTTCATTACTTAAATCACGCTGCTGTTATTGTGTATATATTTATTTATATTTCTTCATACATTCTTATATAGTTCTATATTGTGTATTTTGTTGTACAGTTATTTTATTTTCAACTTTAATTTATATATTTATCTTTATCTTATTCTTCCCAGTTAAATTTACCCTTCATTCTAATTTGTGTTGTACAGTTATTTCATTTTTAACCTTAATTTATATTTTATTCCTTCCTAGTTAAATTTACCCTTTTTAATTTTTCATATTTATTTCCTATCTTATTCATAGCCTTTTCCTTTTTTGTTTT
Organism: Rhamphochromis sp. 'chilingali'; assembly: GCF_963969265.1. Lineage (NCBI taxonomy): Eukaryota > Metazoa > Chordata > Actinopteri > Cichliformes > Cichlidae > Rhamphochromis > Rhamphochromis sp. 'chilingali'. The sequence continues at coordinate 33,224,358 of NC_137942.1, read as the reverse complement.
CTTTAGGTCACGAGCAGTTGTCCAAGCATTTCACTACATATCGTACTGTGTATGACTGTGTACGTGACAAATAAAATTTGAAATTTTGAATTTGACTAAATACTTTTTTGCCCCACTGTAACTAGTTTGCTTGCATGCAAATTGAATGCAACTAAGTAACATTATGTTTGATTGCCCTTCGACCTAAGAGATGTTTGTGGCTGTGTGGCAGGCAGAGGTAGGACCTAAACGCAGGACTCAGAACCAAAAGGACAGAAACAGGTAGCTTTACTGTTGTGATTACATAAACTCAAGTGTAAAAACATACAAAAAATCAGAAATTAGGAACTATACACTAGAATTAAACAACTAGGAATTAACGACTGAAACATGGCCCACATGGAAATACAGCAAACGGGATGATGCAGCAACAGTCAGAGGGAGACTGACATACACAGGATGAGGAGAGGATGGACCACTGCTGACAATAATTGCACACTGACAGGAGAGAGGAGGCAAAGCAGAACACAATGCACACAGGACACAGACAGGCAAAATAAAACAGGAAACAGATGGAACGGACACAGGATGACGGTGGAAACAAACACTGAGACGAGACTGACTCGATAAAGGGAACGCATGGAGGGGACAGACATAAGACTAGAAAGACAAACGCAAAGACACTGAAGATGAAAACGAGGGCGACAGAGAGAATGAGAGACAGAAAGGGGGAGACGCAAAACAAACTAAACTTAAAATAAATACAATATACTCAGCAAACTCCTAAGCACAAGAAAATACACCAGGAAATGTAAATCACTCTAAGAATACAGCAACAAGATGAGATTCAAGAGTCCACAAAGACAAAATGCAATGACAAACACAACAATGCTAAATCATTACAAACATTGTATGTGGGTATGATTAAAAATAATTAAAAACCAGTTGTTGTAATGCAATTAAATGATTCCAGCTTTTATTTTTAAAATCAAAAAGTGTATCAGCCAACACACTGGACATTTTTCTGCTGAACAGCAAACACGAATATTGCCACAATTGTAGCTGGTGTTATTTAATAAAATTTAAATTCTATATTTATTTGTTACACAATTTAAAATTTTAATATACATATTATAATGTCATATATATCATCTTACAATAAAAACAGATTCAATAATTCTGAAACAAAGTTTAAGCTTCCCATAACTTTGTACTGCAAGTTATAGTATTGATATAATTGATATAAAATGTATGTATTGTTCAGCCATAAGTGCAGTCTCTGGCTCAAACAACACATTTGTTTTGCATTCAAATGCACGAAATTGGTATGTTGTATTTATATTTTAAGGATGGCTTGTTTCCAGTCCAGGCACTGCTGCCTGATTGACTGTCATGGATTTAGTTGATCCAAATGCCTGAAGAAAGTCTTTAACATCTCCCTTTAAGTACAGTGGCAGTGGATGTGGGCTTGAGATGCATTGACCTAGAACCTGCTGGTGACCATCTTCACTGAACACGCCGTCTGTGACGGAGGGTGAAGTAAAATGCTTCCCAGATGGTATTGCACGGTAGCTCAAAGTCATACAGCCCTTTTCTGTGATCATAATTCCATCAGTTTTGTCAGGACTGCAAACATCACCAGCCGCAGCTCCAAACCATGACACAGCCTCCCTCTTACAGTTTGTTGTAGACATTCATTGTTATACATTTCTCCTCGCATCCTCCTTGTATACTGACAGTGAACCAACATTTTTCAAATTTGAATTCATATGTTTTTATGGAGCTGCCAGCAGGAGGGGAAAGGTGAAGACCACAGAGAAGGTTTATGGATGAAGTGAAGGTGGACATGCCGAGCGATGGTGTCGCAGAAGCGAATTCAAGGGATAGGCTATAGTTCTTTGAGAATCACTTTGTTGGTGGAAAAGTAATATTTTATGCTTTTATCTTTGTCATTTTTCACTGACTCAGCATGCAAAATGGGAACAAATTACATCTGTTTTGCTTAGTGTTTTTGACAGGCTGACAGTTCCTAAACACACTTACAATTAAAATAGGTTCTTTGTTAAGTTGCTTATTTATTAATTTAGTGCTTCAGTATATTATGGATCAGTGATAAGTGGCTTAACAAACAAATCTTCACCTAAATACAGTCAGGTGCAAGGACTTGATTAAAATGACTGGGAAAAAGTAAAAATAAAAAGTTTAAAAGATCTTTACAAACCTGAGAATTATTGCTCAAGACTACTTTAAATCAGTGGTTCCTAAACTTTTTCCCGCCACATACCCCGTGAAACATGTCAGCTACCAATGACTCACGATTAGTGTCTATAAATACAATGCAATACCGCATGCATAAAACTAAATACTGCAAAGTCGATTATTTCTCACCACAAAATGAATTTATTAAAATATTTTAGTAATGACCCAATTTTAATCACAAACTTTACTACTTAATACTAGCAGTGTATCAAAAGATTTATTAGAATTCACCATTTTGTCGAGAGCTTAAAGGCCAGATGTGAACTTTCATTAAGCAGAACTTTATTTAATGTGATGGGCAGACGCACACAGCTTTTCAATATTTGGCTCAATTTGGGAAAGGATGAGTCTTAAATCGTTTTCCACACAAAGTCTTGCTGTGTGTTTTGTTTTCATTTTTTAAAAGCAGAAAACCCCCTTTCTCACAAGTATGTGGTTGGCGGAAGGCATCAGAGTCTTGATAGCGTGCTTAGCCAGTGCATGCTGTTTAGTGCGCAGTCCTATGCAGAAATCCACCAGGGAGATCCAACTGTGGCGATCTCAATTAGGCTCTCCTGGTCAGACGGTCATAACGAAGTAGGCTCGGCTGAAACATGTTTCAGACAGAGAGGAATTCCCTTTGCAGCAAGAACCTCTCGGTGGATGCTGCAGTGTACCCAAGAGGCATCTGGCGTGACTGCTTGTACACGCCAAACCACACCTCCGTGTGTCCCAGTCATGGCCCATGCGCCATCAGTGCTAACACCTCTGTCACACACGAGTCCATGTGTGTTCACGAATGTGTCCAGCTTTTGAAAAATATCAGCGGCAGTTGTCTTTTCTTCCAGCGGTTTACAGAACAGCATGTCCTCCTTGATAGTTCCTTCATAAATGTTGCCCACATACATTAGGAGATGCGCCAGGTCAGCCACATCCGTGGACTCATTCAGCTGTATTGCATAAAATTCTCTGTGAAATATGCGCTGATGGAATGGACTGTATCGTCTTTTTTGCCTTTTCCATTGTCCCTACCATATCTAAAGCAGCAGGGAGAACGAGGTCCTCCAAGTTGGTTTTAGCCACTCTGTAACTGACCATGTAAGATGCTTGTAGTCTGTTTTTCTTCATAGGATTTGGCATTCGAATGCAAGTTTTACTTGTTGAAAGTGATTTTAGCTGTCGCTCAATATATTCTCTTGGTTTATTTTTCAAATGGGGATGATTTGTCTCTAAATGTCTGCACAATAGTGAAGGTTTCATTGAGTTGTTAGACAATACTTTTGCACAATTAACACATTGTGGCCGGTAATATCCACCAATATTTATACACGTGAATCCCCGCAAAATATAATTGTCATCATATTTGCGCTTCTTTGATGAGGGTGTGTTACAGTCCGAGGTGATATGCTTTCTCCCACTTTGACGCTCTGCATCAGACCCTTAATCACTTTCTCCACGACTGTCTCCAGCTATGCTAGCCACTTGGCTAGTAACCACAGATGCATCTGTGCTAGAACCCCAATCTGACCATTGTTGTTGAACAATCACCTGTGCGGTCACTGGCAAATGCATCTTCAGATATGAGCTGATTGGTTTTAGTGGCCGGTGTTTTGGTGGTAGGGTGTTTTTTTCCTTCTTCTTGTTAACCATTTGTCCATTTCTGCGCTGCACTGAATGCTTGGAGGCAACTTTGACTGTCAGGCCTCAGTCAATCGGGCAAGTCACGCCCATTTGCCTGTGCATCAGGAAGTCTACATCTACAAGTATCTGGAGATTAATCGTTATATAATTTACATAATTGCTTGTTTCCTGATGAAATGTGAAAATGCTTTGTCATTGCACGTGACTATCTCCCAGCAGGTCACATTAAACATTAAAGTGGATGATGAGATTTCTACGAATCAGGAGGAGAAAAAAAATGCAACTTCATCCTGTGAGTCACAGCTGGTACAGACGCCCCGGCTCAGTGATTGGTGGAAACATACGTCACATCTTGCACGAGCACTTCCGGTGGAGTATAAATACAGGGACCCGCGAGTGTGCCGTTTCACACCAGGGGCGAAATCTTTGAGGAGTTTTTGCTTCAACAGTGTTTGAACGGAACTTCTTGACTTCGTCCCGCTTTGTATTTCAGCTACTCTGCACTTCGGAAGAAAAACCCTTTTCTACTTGAACACTACACATAAAGTCGACGTGAAGCTTTATTTTTGCACCGTTTTTGTTAATAAAAAGCACAAGAAACGCCAGCCGAAATGGAGTCCCAAGTGCGCCAGAACTACCACCGCGACTGCGAGGCCGCCATCAACCGGATGGTGAACATGGAGCTGTTTGCGTCTTACACCTACACTTCTATGGTGAGAACACGTCATGTGATGCTGATGTCTGTAATAACCTTAGTCTCAAGCTATATTAGCTTAATGCTAGACAAAGAGAACGGAGTAGAGTCGTTAAATGTAAAGTCCGGTATGTTGTTGCTAATTTCAGTAATACATGATTTCAGTAACGGCTTCTTTGCTGCCTATCATGTGCCAATAAGCAGGTTGTCAGATACGGAGTGTATTTTCACCACAAGTACTGTCACTAAGTAACCAAAAAATGCTGCGTCATGCTTACGGTGGCTTTTCCATACACATGCTCGCTTCGCAGGAAACGAGTGTAGACTCTGTCCTGCAGAATTTAGTGCACATTGTCTTTTTAAATCAAATTTGAAACATTTTATATCAAAGTTAAACTTGTATAACTTGTGTTGTACAGGGGCGAAATGATTGGTGGTGTGTACCAATTAATAACCTGTGTCTGATTTGTCAGGCCTTCTACTTTGACCGTGATGATGTGGCCCTGCCAGGCTTCTCCCACTTCTTCAAGGAGAACAGCCATGAGGAGAGGGAGCACGCTGACAAGCTGCTGTCCTTCCAGAACAAGAGAGGAGGTCGCGTCTTACTCCAGGACATCAAGGTGTGTACAAACTGAACCAGTCCTGCTGTGACATACCTGACTGTGTCTCTAACACAGAAACTGGGATTAATGAGCAGTGTTATGACACTTGTTCTCTTGTTGTTAGCGTTAGTGTGTAATGTGTACACAGAGCTTAAAACAAGTGTTCAGTCTCTAACAGAATTGTTTGTTGTGCAGAAACCAGAGCGTGACGAGTGGGGCAGCGGGCTGGAGGCCATGCAGTGTGCTCTGCAGCTGGAGAAGAATGTCAACCAGGCTCTGCTGGACCTGCACAAGCTGGCTTCTCAGCATAATGACCCTCATGTAAGTGGGAGTTGGAGGGAAGAGTTTGGGGTTAAAGACTGAACTAGTTGATGCTGTGTATGTTTGACAAATCATCAAATGTTAACTGTAGTTTGTTTTCCCAGCTGTGTGACTTCCTGGAGAGCCACTACCTGGATGAGCAGGTGAAGTCCATCAAGAAGCTGGGTGACCACATCACTAACCTCACCCGCATGGATGCCCACAACAACAAGATGGCAGAGTACCTGTTTGACAAGCACACTCTGGGTGACAAGAGCTAAATGCTGAGACGTAGAAGTGAGCCTGGAGTCAGCATGTTAACAACACAGGCTTTGAAGTAAACTCACTTCTGCTCCAGCTGATTCTTTCCTGATTTCCTGGCTTTAAAGCTGGCATCAGTTCTTGTATGTTGTGGTGTTTGTGTGAAATGTCACATGGAGCGATGGATGTTATCAGGGTATGGCTCTGCTTCTAAGCTGTCTGACATCTGGAAATGTTTCTGATCTGTTCATCTGAATAAACATTTTGAGCTGGATCTTTGGTCTTTCTGCATCTGTGACTCACTCACGAATCACTTCAGTGACTTGGGGTACAAATAAGTGTTTAAATCAGAATGTGAGTGTTACTTGGAGTTTTGCACAGTGAAGTCATGTTAACTGACACTTGCTGACAACATTTTGGTACACTTCCACCTCAGTGCAGACCTGCAGTTGCATGGCTGAAAGCAATGAGACTTTGTTACTTGTGATTGTGCTTTTACTTAACAGTTGCTGGGTGGATGAATTCTGACAGATAGGGCTGCAAAAGCAATGAGTGTTTGAGAATCCTTTTTCTGGTCAGATGAAACAAAGCTGGGACTGAAAAGCCAGACTTGGACTTTTGAGCTACAGTAAACTTGCTCTCATGTAATTTTCTTTAAAGCGGTCTGGCTAAAAGATACAGTAACCACTGACCTTAAGTTCATACTTAAGAATGGAGATAATTTTAACTACCCAGTAAAAGTAACCATGTTCTATTAAAATGTTTCCAGGAGAAACAAAAGCCACCTGTGTAAAGTTTATTCATACAATAGTATACTTTGGTTAAAATATACCGTGAAAAACATATTTCAAAGGTTCCTTAAGTAATAGGCCTGTCAGGGGTCAGCAACCTTTAACACCCAAAGAGCCATTTGGAGCCGGTTTCCACACAAAAGAAAACACTGAGCCGCAAATACTTTCTGACATGTAAAATGAAGATAACACTGTGTATTGTTTTTCACCTTTATGCTTTGTGTGAACAACTAAGGTGTGTTGCTTATGAAATCCATGAAGTGCTACAGAGAAAATTACATTTTATTTATGTAATGAACACATTTTGAACTCTTAAAGAAATATAACAAAAGGAAAGATGTTGAACTAAAATGATCCAGCAAACAAAAACTGTTATATCACCTTTGTGCTTTTGGAGCCTTGACCCGACTTTTAAAAATATTTGGAAAAAAAAGCACTATGCTGCTAAAAAATTAAAAATAGATATTTGCAAAATTCTGCCTAAATATGTATTTTACCTGGTTAATCTGTGTGGCGGGGCGTGGTCTGCAGCGCCGCTGCTGGGGAGGCGACGCACCTGAGCAGCACCCGCAATCACGCCTCGCCGCCTGAAAGTCTGTGCTCTCTCTGCTGTTGTGTTGGTGTGTGTCGGGCTGTGAGCTGCAAAGCTACAGCCGGCTGTATGCGTACAGCAACCGTGTGTGAATAGTGGTTAATATAGAGATGCTGAAAAGCGTGTTCATGCAAACATCGTCGGGTCTGCCGTGGTATGTTTACAATAAGACTTCTGCTCCTGAACCTCTGCGCACAGCGTCTGCAGATCAGGGCTGTACGAAGTCAGTTTACGCAGGACTGTAAGCTGTCGTCTGTGAGGCGTGAGCGCTGTTTGTTTGTAACATAGTTCACGGTGGAGAACAGCTGCTGACATAATGTGGATCCAAAGATCCATAATTGGCCTACCTGGGTTTGAAAGTCTCGATAAATGCAGGCGTTTCGGCGGGTACACCGGCTTCCGCGAGTGTGACACTTACTTTGAGCGATGAAAAATAATAAAATAATATTATTTTATATTTCAATATCACAATAATCTTCTAGAACTACAAGTTAAAAAAAGAACTAAAGACAAATAAAATACACTTTAGCTAAATACTGAAGTATAAGGACAAAAGAGCCGCAGGTTGCCGACCCCTGTTCTATACAGAAGTTGAACTGGAACTTTGACCACTAGGGGGGAGTGTTTTACCATTAACAGTTCTAATTGTTTGACTGTCAGATGTGAGCTGTAGATATTATTTTATATTTCTTTTTAGCCCTACCCACCTTTTTTCAAGGTTTCTGTTACAGGTTTCTGTTGTGGAGAAGAATGTTTTCATATTTATTAGAACTGTCAAGAGAGGTCATCTTGTGCCCCATTATGCAACACCAGCAATGATGGCAAAGAGTCGCACAGCGCCTGATGCAGCGCCGTAGTTCTTGTGGTGAAGAAGGGTCTAAACGGTTCTATGTTGACTACTGCAAGATGAATGAAGTGTCACAGTTTGATGCTTACCCCATGTACCGGGTCGATGAGCTGCTGGACCGGTTAGGCACCGATGTTAGATTTAACCAAGGGCTACTGGCACTTGCTAATTATACCCCTCAGTCTGTTTTGTTGCCACATTAATTTTACCCTCCGTTGAATTCAATTGAATTCCTCTTTCCTCTAAAAGGAACATGACTTCTGGAACAATGTCCTTTGGACAGATGAGAACAAAGTGGAGATGTCTGGCCATAATGCACTGCTATATTTGGAGAAAACTAACACAGCATATCAAGACAAACATCTCATACCAACTTTCAAGCACGAGTGATGATTTGGGCTTAGTTTGTTGGTGACACCACGGCCCATTGTTAATCAGTGTAGCTTCAGTCATTTTGCAGATGTACTGTTTATAAGGTTGGGGAAACCTGCAGGAAGCTTAGGTTGAAGAAGTCACTTGGATGAATGACAGAATATTTGTTCCACTGAAAACGCAATGTTCACTTGAACAGAATCAACTTTTTAGGATTTCCTTACCTGGATCATTGAGCATGCATTAAGACATTTTAACCAACTTTGGGAAGGACTGCCTCAACCTAGTATGTGAGCAAACTTAACATAAGAGCGCTGACTACAGAAACCACAACAAAAATCTTCCAGAAGGCACAGAGCCAGCTGCTCAATGAACAGGTGAGACAAACAAATTTTACCATCGATGTGTTAAATTCGAAAGCGGCTCCGATTGAGACTTACAGTGAGTCTAGATGAGAATACCCTTCAAATGGTGTTTGAATTCATTGAAAAGGCTCATCCAGCACAGCATGAACAGTCTAAGACCAGGCAACAAAGCAAGTTTGACTTACTTGTTGACATCAGCAAAACACAGAGCGTATTCTCAGCCACTAGATGAGAGAAAGATGCCACACTGAGGATGTGGATACATGAGCATGTTTCTGGCAGACAAGTCACTCAAGCAGTGAACAACATTCTCGCAAAATGACTGAACACTGAGAAAAATCTCACGAGTGGAAATGATCACAGCCACAAAATCAGCAATTTAAAAAAAACACAGTGCAGATGTGAAAGCAGATGTGGAAGTTTTGGCCTATCGCAGCAATGCAAAGCCCCCGGCCCTCACATTGCTTAGTAAAGACAACAACATTGTCGTCCTTCTGTCAGACAAGGGTTGGTGCGCAGTTTTGCTAAACCAGAAAGACTATCATGGGAAAATTATGAGCCCCTGAAACGAGACCCAGGAAGTAGTTACAGGAAGATTGTCTGAAACAGGACGATGCTATTAACCGGACCTCATGCCACAGGCTATAACCAGGGGAAACTACACCAATTCTGTATGGTTTACTGAAGATACTGAGAACAGGTACAAGGGGTGTACCTGTAAGATCATATTGTTTATTTGATCAACTTGGTCATCTATAACACCTCAAAGTTTCTGGCTTTGATCCTCAACCTGTTGGTAGTCAGCTCTAAACACCACATTTCTGGATTTTTCTGAGAAGGCGAGAGACGTCATTATGGAGGCAGATGGTTTCGTATGATGTAACATCTCTCCTCACTTGTGTTCCCGTCATTGAAGCAGTTGAGGTAGTAAGAGATAACAGGATGACTCCAACTCAGCAACAGAACCACTCTCAGCGTAATGTGTAACATAATATATGAAAAGTATTATATAACGATTTATCATATTACATCCTTTAGAAAGCTACAATGAACATGGTTTACTTTGCTATGGCTATCTGAAGATGCAAGTGTATATACTGCCCCACTCTCTTTAGGTGCTTTCTGGACTCTATATACTAGGCATGGGTACCGGTGTCCGGTGCCATGATGGCACTGGTTCTGACATAAACGGTAGTAACCAGACCGAAAAGCAGCGCACATTTCGGTGCTTTATTTCCCTGAGCTGTGATACACTTCTAGCCAATCATTTTACGTTTCTGAGGATAGTAGGCGGAGCCAGGTACGTGCGTTCTTTTAGAGCAGAGCTACAGATTAAAAATGTCCAAGGCGAAGCGGTCAAAAGTCTGGCTGTACTTCACAGCAAAATATGCAAACTCAGCAGCAACAAGTGCTTTAAGCTGATACTGTGATACTGTCAAAGGAGGTAACACCAAGAATCCGATGAAACACCTGGCGACGCATAGCGTTTTTTTTAAAAGCCGAGAAATGCGCCGTATTTGATAGCTTGCTGCGAGACCTCACACTGTGCACGTTGGGTGGGTTGCCAGTTATCGGACCCGGAGCAACATCCCCCAAAAACCCGAAGAATAGAGTCCTGGCCCCTAGCCCTGCCAGTGTAGCAGAAATGATGAGGATGATGATGCAGCAGCAGCCGTTCTTCTCTGCGTGAGTAGCTTAATGTTGTTCGTGTGTAATTTACGTTGAGTAGGCTAACCACGTTATTACATTAATGCATGTAAGGTGAACTAGCAAACATCATCATAGCTACATGCGGCTGTCTTCTTGTTTGATGGCAGATACTCCCTTCACCCTGGCCAAAAGGGCTAAAATGACCAAAGAAAAAGTGGAAAACAGCTGAACATGAGAGGTTTTTGGACAAAGTTTGTGTTTTTTCCATTGTTTAAGCGCTGCTTCCAGCCAAGAGTGATACCATATATGCCCCATAGCTGCAGAAAAGGCTAACATTGTTATCTTTTTACAAAAACAAAACAAAACAGCTGAACATGGGAGGTTTTTGGACAAAGTTTGTGTTCTCCATTCTTTATTAAGCACCGGTTCGAGCACCGTTTAAGCACCGACACCGTTTCAAAAGTACCGATTTGGCACCGGTATCGGATAAAACCTAAACGATACCCATCCCTACTATATACCCAGATCTCTCATACTCCTCCCAGCCATGCTGTGCAGAAATACTAATTAGCCATCTTTCAGTGGTGCATCTCTAACTGGTCAAAATTCTTTTTTCTGTGGTCAGCAGTCATTCCCTAATTCCTTGAAACATAACGTGCAGTGGGATTTGGTGCTCCTGAATCCCCACATGAACATCTCTTGCAATGGGGTTGACGCAAAAGAACATACACTGGCCTGCATAAGAGTGGTATTATAACGAGCATAGCTGGGGCCGAGATGAATTCTAGCCTCTCTGAATACGACAGAGCATGCAGCAAACTGAGGAGAGTCCTATTAAAACACGTGCACTGGCCATTTCCTGGCTTGATGGTAAATATTACGAAAGCTGCTGGATGAGGCAGCTTCCAAAGCTGTGGCCCAAGAAGCTTTCGGCAAAGTGTAATGAACAGCCAAAATTATATTTGGTTGAGTGGCCTTGTCAACATTAACAAAGTGGAATCCACTCACACCACCACCTGTATTGTACTTTGATGAATTCTGAATCCTGACTAAAAATCAGTCTAAAATTAGCTAAGACAGCTAGGTCAAGTAGCTCAATAGTGCTCTGACTCTTTGTCAGTGCTCTGACATGTGAGACCGTTCAAATGCAAAACATTTGCAAAACATAGAAACTTAAGGGGCTGGCAGTGTCAGGAAACTCACAGAAAGTGCAAATTAAGTTGTTTGGATGACCCAAATTTGGGTGTGTCTTCCTTCATGCAAACATTGACGAACACTCATTAAAGTTCCATATGTTCTCCTTTACCAGACTAAATCCAGTATGTTATTTGTAGTACTCTGAAGAAAACTACGGAGAAAGTAAGTCCTCTACTTGCCAGCTGGTGTATACGAGCAATTAATGTCATTTGTTCAATTTCATAATCGATTTGACATTTCAAGGAGACATGAATGGCATGGATTATATTTGGATCTTCACAGGTAAGACAAATTACCTTTTACTAAATGTATTTTCCCATATAAAGAATCAATGCCAGATATTTTATTGTTTTAATCTATCTAAAACCCACACCATGAACCACAATTATGAAGGAAAAAAGTGCACAATCACAAAATGTACTCTTCTTTTACTCATAACCTGCTTTGCTCACTTAGAGATGTTGTGGAATATTATCTTCCCTTAATTCTTTCCTCTTTGGGTGCCTATTTTGAAAAATCAAGAACCCGTTCTAATCTCATGGTCCTGGGTTTGACCAAATGTTTTGTTTTTTGTTTTGGGCTTATATTATGTTTCTTTTGGATGTAAGAGTGTTTTTAGGCTCTAGTATATTTCTCCTCTGTTTCCTCTGTTTCAGTCAATGAAAATGTGGGTTTTGCTGGAAAGACAAACACGAGTGTCTTTCCTGCAATGCTTCAAAGGCTCAAATCACATAATGAGGCATTAACAGTCATGTCATTTCAGAGCCCTGTTTATCTTTGTTCACGTGATATTCTGAAGAACAATCGACACGGGCTTCGTTTGGACACGCTCCCTTTGTTCAGCACAGGGCTTCAGTGTCAGACATAATATCCACTAAAGAGTTGCATGTCACTCTACACTCACACATACCAGCCATCAGCTCGCGACAGTTACAAACACGTTTGTGCAGTGGCTTTGTGGGCTTTGCTGGCAAATAGTTGACTGGAAAAGACACCTCAGCTATCAGAGTAGTTCAGACTTACCACATTACAGTCCAACCGCAGGTGGAGGGACTTGATGTTGAAATGATAACAAATAGAGCAGAATTAGCAAATGTGCTGGATAATGCTGAAATCTGAATCCCAATTTCAACAAAAAACAGCATCGGGTGAAATAATCATTCTACAGTTGTTATGTGAAGAAGACTTTTTTCATTTTCTTTCTCTTTTTTTGGCACTTTTATAAACAGTTGTGTCGTCATCTTTCACATTGCAAACAAAACTCAGCAAATGAGATAAATAATGCAAGTTGTAGAGTTGAGTGTTTTGCAGAATTTGGTTATTGACCAAAAACACTAAGCATATTACCAAGTCCACATTGTAAGATGTAAGTAAGTACCTTTTATTATTTAAAGTATTGATGACATCTTTTTCAGCAGTGATTGTCTTTGAGAATGCTGTTAACCTATTAAAGCAGCTCACGTAGGGGAGAGTGGTATGTCATGATTCATCATTAAGATGCAAATTCAGAACACATTTTAACGACCACTGAATCACTGTGATTTTTACTTTCCACAATAACCATCTACCAACAAAACATATTGTTAAACTTTTCATGTATTTTTTGGAGGCCTAGAATGTGCCTGTCTCTGAAGAACTTTTGTTCAACATCTGTTATTGACACTGAATCTGTTATGCTAGTATCAATCTGATGTCAATCGACACTATAGATATTTGGATCGATCCTCCCACCTCTGCTGTTTATATAGTCTTTAAAAGGGAGAAAAACTAAAGCTCTTTAAATACTTTATGTTAACAGGTATTTTCTTCTTGATGGAATCTGGTGCACCAACAGGTACAACCCTACTCCAACACCCCTTCCCACCACCCTCGACTCCCAGAGTAATCTATTAATTTGACTAATTACTACAGTTTTTTTTCTTAATAAGGTCATCTCCTCCAAAACCTGGCACTGAATCAGAATGCTGTACAGTCCTCAAACAATGACAGCCTGGGTTTTGCTGACAAGGCAGTTGATGGCAACAGAGACTCGAGCTATCAAAGAGGGTCCTGCACACTTACCACCTCACAATCTGATCCCTGGTGGAGGGTAGACCTGAAGAAAGTGTACACAATCGGCGCTGTACTAATTACCAGTACAGTAGAACTAGAAAACGGGCTGGATGGTGCTGAAATTTGGATTGGAAAGTCAACAGAGATCAATGACCATGAAAGCATGAGGTGAAAACACTTGATAAAGCCCCAAATAATGAAATCATTATGTGAATAAGATTTATTCCTTCACTTTCTTTCTGTTTTTTTTGGGCTCTTGCATACACAGGTGTGCTGTGATCTCTCACTTTCCCAGTGGACAGACATTTTACTTTCCCTGCAGGTCTTTTGAAGGACAATACGTCACAGTGTTTCTCCCTGGAAGCAAGAAGATCCTAAGTCTCTGTGAGGTTGAAGTGTACTATGGTAATCACATTTCAGTCTGATGCTGATACAGACGTCTGGTATTTCATAGACTCTGAAACTCAGAAAATGTTATGAAAATTAAGTGTGACCTTTAAAATAACTGCACAGTGCACCTTCTGCAGAAACCGACTTTTCCTGGTTTTCTTTCAAGGATACCCATCACCCAATTTAGCACTTAAAGGAGAAGCTACTCAGTCATCTACGCTCTCTTTTGCTGCTGCATCCAAAGCCATCGACGGTAGACGGAACTCGTTCTATACCAATGGGTTCTGCAGCCACACTGCTGAAGACGAGACCGACCCCTGGTGGCGGGTAGACCTGCAGCACAGCTTTACAATCACTACTGTAAAAGTCACCAACAGAGGAGATTGCTGTGCTGAAAGACTGGATGGAGCTGAGATCCGAATAGGGAACTCACTGGAGAACAATGGAAACAATAATCCCAAGTAATGATGAGAATTCAATTTTCATTATGAAATGAAATTAAGAGATACATGCTATCCAACTTTGGGAAAATCCATATTAACAGAATATTGTCTGCATATATTCGTCTGTCAGGTGTGCTTCCATCTCCCACATAAAAGCGGGTAAAACCTACACCTACCAGTGTGACGGAGGCAGCATGGAGGGTCGCTTTGTGAACCTGTTTCTTCCTGGACAGAAGAAAACTCTCACCCTGTGTGAAGTGGAGGTGTATGCTGCCCGAGGTAGAGCTTTTAGTGAGTGAATCTGATCTACTGAAACACACCTGCCTGATAATGACTCATGTCTGTTTGTTCTTTTCGATACTCAGTGGAACCGCTTCCAAATGTGGCCTTAAACAAAGAAACAGTACAGTCATCGACTTGGTCTGGGACAGAATATTGGGCCTCAAAAGCTGTCGATGGATGCAGAAATGGACAACTGCCACAAGGATGCTGTACCCACACTTCACCAACAGAGGACTCGCCCTGGTGGCACATAGACTTGTTGGGTCTCCATAAGGTCACTGCTGTCACCATCATCAACAGAGTCGGGAGTACAGCTTACAGGCTTATTGGGGCGCAGATCTTGATTGGGAACTCACTGGATCAAAATGGAATTAAAAACTCCATGTAGGACACGATTTCTCCATAAATATTTATGATTTTATTTTTCTCATTTAAACAACAGCACATTATTGTTTAGCCAAAACATTTTCTTTTGTAGATAAAATAAGTTTGATGTTTGTGTAAATCTATCAGGTGTGGCACTATCAATTCATTAGGGAGTTCCCCAACACACACATTCCAGTGTAATGAAATGGAAGGTCGCTACATCACTGTGTTCTTACCAGGACCTCAGAAAATACTGACGATGTGTGAAGTGGAGGTGTTTGCTTCTCTCTCTGGTATGGCCGTGGTGTGTTTGTTTCTAGCACCATATGTTGTGGTTGCATGTGCTTGTTGTTGCTTTCTTTATTGTCTCTATATTGCTTTCCACCTCTCAGTATTCATGTTTTAATTTGGAGCTGAAAGCAACCTTACAATTCAGCCTGTTAAAACAAAATGAAAACAACCAAACATGGTTGGAACAAACGCAACCTGTCAAAATTTTTCTTCTCAGCCCCCAAAGCTGTCACTCCTCCACCAACTCCTCCACCATCTCCTCCCACTGTGAGCGTACTGCTGGGCGAAAGGAATGTGATGGTTGTGGGAAAGAGGCTTTGCTGGTCTGATGCTCTGATGTACTGTAGACATTATCACTGGGACCTGCTCAGCCTTCACAGCCAACAGGAGCAAGACGAGTTGGAGCAGCTGCTGGGCAGCCTTCCCTTCACCCTCACAGACTACATCTGGCTGGGACTGCGCAGGTACTGTGCTTATCATGTAAATGCTCTTAACACCTCAATGAATGAACAGGACATAATATGAATGAGATGTTGTTCATGTCCAGTTGCAATACAATGTAAAAAGAAATCTATCCAATGATTAGAAATGTGAAATGACCACAAAGAGACAGAAGAAGAAGTAACCACATCAAATAAAAATATCACCACAAAGCAATGCAAACAATGTACACAATGACTCAAACTGACTAGGAAAGGTTTAAAAGAAGATAGAGAACACACAAAGTTACCAACAGAGCACCACTTATCTAACCGAGGGTCACAGGAGTGCAGTTAGTTCATAATAACCCTGAACTTGGTAGGAGGAAGAAAATGGATGAATGGTTGGTTTTAGGTTTTTGGCCCCATTTAACATCATAAAGATAAATCTGCATCATATAATTGTGGAAAAAAGAGAAAAAGCTTTTAAACATCCACAGGTAACATAAACAGCAGCATTTTGTTCACTCTGTCCAACAGGTCACTAAGAGGAAATGACTGGTTCTGGATGTCTGGACATTCCATGAATTTCTTCCATTGGCCACAAAATTGGGTCCCTCGCTATTATTCAAACACCTGTGGTGGCATGGGCAGCACAGAGGACTTCCAGTGGAAGGACATCCACTGTGGGAAACAACTCAACTTCATTTGCCAATTAGGTTGGGCTTATACCACTGTAATGCATTCTGCGATTTGTTGTACACTTGTGATTCCTCACAGTATCGTGTTTCTGGGGATTAATTACTCTACTCTCTGTTCATTAGGTGCTGGGGACGACATGCAAAGAGTGTATTTCTACAGCACCAAGAAAGACAGAACCCTAGAGTAAAGGCCAACAATATATTGCAAATGCAAATTGCAATGTGTATAAGGGGGGCTCATCTCACCTTATAGGAGGCAACCTTTCTGCAAACAGCTGCAGTCGGACTTGGACTGACTGCAGTCACTCTGAGAGAGATTAGTGAAGGTTTCAAATAATTGCTGTCCAATTTATAAATGCAGACTAACTGCTACAACGATTCCATCAGTTTGAATGAGGCTTTATCAGTGAGCACAACTCAACTTCAGGTTATATTCCTTTGTTACTAGGTTACTGAGTGCAAATGTAAAAGTTAACTATGAATTTCTGTTAAATGGGTTTTTCTCTCTATATAGACAGATCGGTGATTTACAATTTATTACTGTTAGTTGCCGTATTATCAGAAACATATTGCATGTAATTACCAGCTTGACCCCATTCATCTCCTCCTAGATGAGTCGACCAATCATGATGAAACTTTGCACAGACATTGTCTAGGGCTCTGTAAGTGCCAACATCTAATTGCTATATACAAATGTTTTACCCACAATTGTATATATTTGATAGATTAGAGTGTTTGTTGCAATATAATGTAGGGCTGAACGATTATGGAAAATAATCTAATTGCTATTTTTTGCCCCAATATTGCGATTGCGATGCGATTATTTTTTAAGGTCTTTGTCTTCTGTATTATTAAACAAAGACAAGCAATACATCATATAGTATGGCCAATACTATATTACATTAATTTTAAACTGTTCTTTCCTGGAAGACAGACCTCTGTTATGATGACATGAGGTGATGCATGAATTGATGACTGACATTTTTATTTAACTTCTTCAATCACAACAGTATATTTGAACATACACAATAGTTTATTTTTAGCTTACAAACATCTGAGCATAAAGTGCTGACAAGGAACCCTGGTGTAAACATTAAAATGAAAGTCAGTACAATGTGCAGATTGCAGAAATATACATAAACAAAATCAGTGGCTTTACCACACTCAGTTTTTCGACATCTGTGAACTACTAGACAGTCATTCAATTAAAAAATAATATTAAATAAATAAAACTAATAAATAAAAAATACACACATCTTACTGATCTCTGCAGTCAGTAACATTACACATAAAGTGCAAACATAATAGCAATTGTATAAACACACACACAAACACGCCTTTAAAGTTTAAAGGCGTGAAATTGGACGGTCTAGTTCTGATTAGCGTCACCGCTGTCTCGGTGGAGTTTAATAAACTCGGCCGTCTGCTTCTTGCTATCTAAAATATAACCAGACACTGGCGTAAATTCTCGACTGTCTCATACTTCTGTTTAATAAGTTTTCTGTTTGACGTTTAGTCAGCTGTGTGAAAACCAAGGACGAACCCACCCGGGGGATTAATAAAGTTTTATTTTATCTAATCTAATAACTTTAATCTCAGCCAAACCGATTTACTCACGAACAAACAAAACACTGAAAAAAGCCCAACAATAACATTTTTAGGTTGTCTAAGTGACTTATATATCACGTTTAACCCGAGCAGCGAAACTCCGCGGTGATCTGAAAATGATGTGCCGGGAGTTGTGCCGTTCTCGGCCGCATCAGTAACCCTCGAGCTCCCGGCTAGCTGTCGAGCTGGTGGGTAGCAGACGCCTCTGAAAACGTCGAAGCACTTTTGCAAATATGGGATATCTTGATAAACCGAGCAGATATTTGGTGTTTACACAACTACTTTCTCGCCTGAAAATATGTTAAAAGTTTATTTTGTGACCCTGAAAGATTAGTATGAGTAATTTTAAAACTCAGTAGCGGCCGCCATTGCTGGAAACTGGAGTTTGGCTGGGCCGCGCTATGAATTCTGGGATATGGTAGTAATTTGGACAGCCTTCGGCGCGTCGCTGTGACGTAATCGGTCTACAAATGCGGCCTCAGGAGGATGCAGCCCATGAATTTGGACATGTCCAGAGTATAATCGCAGCCTTTGCGGTTAGAAAATTGCACTTGATCATGTCGCGATATTATCGCAAATGCGATATATCGTTCAGCCCTAATATAATGTATCATAGCATCATCACTATAGTGATTGTATGTTTGTATGTTTCCTCTCTGCTAGTTTAAAAAATAAAGTGTCACTGTGTTAATGAACCTTTATGAACCATTTGATTTTAATTTGATTACAAAAGTAGCTTTAAAGGTGTTTCTGTATTATATGAATGATCTTAGCAATGAAATGCAGATCACCGCTGAAAAAACACAGAACTAAACTAGGTGATTAGTTAGTAGCTGGCAGTGAGGGATACTGCAAGGATTAGTGCAGAGGGGGTGAGAGAGAGAGACAGTCGTGCACACCAGCTTCTCTTTAATCAGTGGTGGAGGATTTATGGTGGAGAACATTTGGATGCAGAAAGTAATAACAGAAAAAGACACAAGACGGACTGAGGTTACATCATGTGAGTTATGCTTTTCCTCTTTTATTTTCACTGTATCATGTTTTACTTTAGGTATATAATGCATATAAAATATACATTTAATCAAACTGTTGACATTAATATTGTCTATACCGTAGATATAAAGTATCAAGCTTTGTATCTATTAGTGTCTTATTTCAGGTCTTATTTACAGTTAATACCTCCCTGCTTTTGTACACGTCTGTGTATTTATAAGCATATTACAGTCATGCTGTAAATTTCTTAAGATATAACCATGTAGACATTAATTTGCACCCTTCAGTTATTGAGTATCGATTGTTTTTGAGCAGTGAGAAAGTTCCCTCTTGGAAAATACATTTGATGATACATAGTGTAGGATTCCTAAGGTGGCAAAGATTAGTTTAAGTGGATTATAGGAATCTACCTCTATTTCTAGTGTCTGTGATCACGTGAAGTCACCTGCTGTATTCGCCTGTAACATCTCTGTTTGTTATGGAGGTTAAAGGTTTGCTTCTTTCCTGTCAGGGCTACTGTAAGTGCAGATGACTTTTTCCAGTAACTTTGTTTTGATAAGCTAATCTATTCCACAAAAAGGATCTGTTTTGTCATGGTTGGCAGCTATGGGCTGCTGTATTAGAGGTGAACCTTGATTTTTTTGTTGGTTCATTTTCCATCTACTAACAGGAAGAAGTGGGGTTTAGACATCAATAAGTCTATTTGATTAATCAATCCAAGTATTTGGTGGAGGCATGTTGGATGATCTGATGGCTCACTGAAGCTTGTATACGTCAGCTCTGTAAACTCTGAGGTGCAACATTTCAAAAATAGCTTTTGAGATGTTTCCTTGTAAATAAAATGATGAACCAGCCAGCAGGCAATAAATGCCATCCACAGAGCTGCTGTTAAAAACAGCAGTAGAGCCCCAGCTGTGAGTCACCTTGTGCTCCTTTATGAAAGACAATGTATTGGCAAGGAATATCCACAATCTGTAGTTCCTCCAACAGTGCCGATCACCAGAGTATCCAGCGCATTTCCAGATCGATGAGGTGAAACGATGATGTTCTGAAGACAAACTACAGAAAAGTGCATCTTTGATGTTTTACAAAGTGCATTTTTATCCTTTTGGGGGTTTTTGTATCCAAGACGTGATCATATGAACAACCCAGATACAAAATATTACCTCATTATCAAGGTGAGATGGAGATGGGTAGCAAAGGGGCTTGCAGATACAGAGCAACTTTAAGAAGACTAATGCAGCTTAAACTGCAAATCCTATATGAAAGGTTGATGTGCTGAATGGTATGCATGATTTACTCTTTAACCATAACACAAATCTGATTATTACATCATAGCTAATGACCTGTATACGCTGAACACCTTTCTAAGCTGTCTTCCTCTTGGCAGCACTTTCACAAAGTGCAGATTTTACAGTACTGTGCAAACATTTTTGAGTTTTGAGTTTTTAATCATAGGAACAAGTTAGTGCATTAAATGAAAAACAAAGTGCTGATTCACATGTCTGCTGCATTTTGTGTCAGCTGGAATTGTCTCCTTTCCAGTTTATTCTATGCTAAAACAAGCACTCTTGCTATGAATACCATTTATACAGTGTCAGTCACAATAGGGTCCTTTTACTCAGTTATACAACACTGCAATTAAAGAACATGAGAATGTGAGGCTGATGCAGAATATTAATACACTTTACTGGCTATTGTCATGTTTGACAAACTCTGAGATTCAGGTTTCTTTGTTTGTAACACGAGTTTTCTTAACAAAACAGGAAAAAGAAACCGTTGCTACTATTGTGTGTGGGGCATCCTTTCTCTTCAAGAGTTGGTTCACATTAATAATCTTTCAACTGAATTTCAGTCTTCTGACGTGTGATTTGGGTGGACTGTGTTTCTCCAAGCTTTAAATTCTGGACAGACACACACATTACTGACCAGGATTCTGACTTTGGGTGGAGCCCAGCTTAAAGCTGCTGTGACCCAGAAAACATGTGCAATTATCATCCAAAGGTTTTGGGGTGTTCTAAATCCCTCCAAACAGGTGGTTATTTAACACACCTTCCTGTGGCATAAACAGTAATATGATACATAGTATGATGCTTGCTATTATCCAGGATCCTCACTATACCATCTGAGGCTTATACCTACTGAGACATTTATTTGATTTAAACTAATATGTTATATGCTGATGATCCCATCCTGTAAAAACATAAAATGAAGCATTCATTTATTTGCAATTGAAATAATTTAATTGTATTTTACTTTGACTCACATGTTTTTTATATTTTTGTGTGTAAATATGTTTTAACCTCTTTTTGATGCAGTTTAGTGTTAACAGCAATGTGCGGTGTGCAAATCCATTCGAAATACACATACAGTGAATTATTCTATGTATCTATCTGCATGCACAAACACAGACACACAAACATGCTTCGGTCTCCCTCTCTAATCCTCTGCTTATACAATCAGGGGGCTGTAAGGGTCATTGTAACAAAGCTTGCCAGCTGAACCAGATCTCATTATTGAAATATGTTGCCTATGAGCCTCTCCGTGTGCAGTAGTGCATATCAGCAGGGAGACATGTATCTAAATCAGGACTAATCACAGACAGATGGAGACAACAGAGGGAGGAGGAGTGAAGGAGAAGTGGTGACAGTGTGGGCGGAGAAAGGGGAGGAACCCCGGAGAGGCAAACTGTCCTTAATTTGGTTAAGCCTGAGATTTTTGGATTACCTTTGGCAATTAATCTTGTTACAGTGCTGTGCAGCGACAGAGGGACGTGGGAGGGGCCTGTGTGTGTTTAAAAGTAACTAACCTTGTGGTCTGCTATGATGTAGCTTATTTATCTGCTCAGCTACATAGGTAGGATGAGTAATATGTATTTGTATTAGGTTGTTACATTGTAGAAAATGAAACAATGTAGCCACTTTCAAATGGACTAGAAGTGTGTTAGTGTAAACCAAGAATCAGAAACGGGAAGTGTTACTGACTGACAAACAGAGATGTTCACAAAATAACAGCTTGTTAGCCAAACGCTCCAAAAAAGTATGCCTTTAACATCAGGTTGTATTAAGTGAATTTTTGGATTTGAGAAAACCTGGAAAAAATGTCTTTGAGAAAATAAATCAGACCTTACTCATTCAGACCTAGTCCTGTTAGCTGTTAATGTCTGGCTGCTAGGGAAAAAAGTGTAGTCTCCAACTGGTAGGTAACTGGTTCTGGAGTTTCCTGGTTAAAAACCTTCATTTGATTGATTTGGTCGCTAACAAATTGCTGTGGTCACTGCCAGTTTGCACAGTGGGTTCTCTTAACTTTGATGTAAACATGCGCAAACTGTGACAAGTGCAAAACAAACCAGAAACATCAACTGTTTGCCTTCAAAGGAAAAGTTGCATGATTTGAAATGTCTTGGGTGAAGCAGGAAGGCACAACTTTTACCTTTTTAAGTTTCACTACAAATTGTAGGGGCCACAAAGGGGCTACTTAAAAAAATCTCTAAATAATGAAATTAAATATCAATCAAAAATTGGCTCCTTAAACTGTTGCATAGGTAGTCTAGAATATGCTGATTGTTCTATTAATCTTGTACATGTGGAACTCTAAAAGCACCTGATTTTACTGGGTAATTCAGTTTCCTACTATATTATTATACATTCAGAAAACGTACAGATACATTTACTTGTTATCTAGTTTGAACACAATGTATGAAATATGTGAATACCTTATCAAATATAACAGATTAAACTACACAACAGCAGTCTATGTAAAAGGGATGAAGTTACAGTGACACTTACACACAAATGAGTTTGAATATTTCACTTACCTGATAAAACACAATGCTTTAGACTAAGCACACACTTTGAGCATGAGAATGAGGCGATGGAGAGAGGATTAAAGGGATTACAGCCAGGTCAAAGGTCAAAAAGGACAGAATGAAATGAGGGCACATTTAAATCAGAGTGAAACAGTGAGAAGAGCTATTACTTTACTGCACTTTGTAGTAATTCTGTTGCATCGTGTAGGTAAAATTAAAAAATCCAATTAATCTAAAGACTAAAATTAGTGGAGGTTTTAACCTCCCCACAATCAATTTGTAATATTGTTCCCAAAAGCTGCCCACCATTGCTGGACATGTGTGGCTGCCTGATCACAACCATTTTATCAACCATATAAATACAAATGAACTGCTGTGCACCCGGCGAGAGGCGGGGTGCACCCTGCACAGGCCACCAATCTGTTGCAGGGAAACTCTAATTTAACTTTTAACAATGAATTTAATTTATTTGATTCATTTCATATCAATTTAATTTTCATATGCTTTTATATTTTTATATGTGAATGCTGATCCACAGCAAATGCCAGCTGAAAGCACATTATAAGGCTTTACAAAGTAAAAAGGAAAACGACAACCAGAGAGCAAGCGCTTGATGACAGTGGAAAGGAAAAACTCCCGCAGAACCAGATTCAGGGAGGGGCATGAGGGGAAGGAGAAAAATGAAAGCATGCATAGACAAATGCCCTTTAATGACAAGCAGCAGTGGTGTATCAACACACAAAGAGAAGGACTGACTGTGACTGAACATGCATCTCTTCTGGTTTTCTGTCTCCTAAATCTGCCGATTTGCAATCCTATCGTCACGCTGCTGTCTCCGTCAAGTCTTCTTTACGATCAGCTTGGATCCTGTTATTTATTGTTTGTCTGCTTTCCTTTTTTTTTTTACAGAGCAACAATGCGACTGGTCAACATGGCTGGAGTGCGGCTCCGCCGGGCAGCTGAGGAGGAGGAGAAGGAGCGGCCACCCCCTCCACCACCCGTCTCCCACCACCAGTTTAACAGCATGAAGAACAAGTTCTTTAATGAGCTCACACATCTGCCAAGTGAGCACACGGCTATCTAAACATAACGTTACAGTTTAAGCTGAAAAGAAAAAAATCACAAACTTTCATATTGTAAACTTAAGGAAAATGTTAGATGAAATTGTGCATCAGAAAGCAGATCAGGGTATCTATCTCAGTCTCTTTCATCTCATCATCCTGTCATTCATTTTTCCCATTCTGTCTTCTCTCGTTTCTTCGCCTTGTGACCTTTCTGTCCTGCTCTCCAAGATCATAAACTCAAGAGTAAGTTCATCTCACATCTCATGCTGCTGTGTTTGTGCACAGAGTCACGTTCTTAAGGTTATTCCAACTCATCCTGGGCGGAACAGCAGACACATGAAAAAAGGCAACTGATAAAATGTTGACCCTAAAAGCAAGTATTTTATAGAGTCAGTCTTTAAGTTTATTTACTCATCTACAGTATAGCTAGCTACCGTTTCTTAGAAACAGCAGTGCTTTGAGATAAATGCTCACAGTAAGAGTGCTAATAATTTGATTTAAACCAGTCAGAGGGCTGAGGGCCACTAAACCTGTTGGAAGCCCAAGAAGCCATGATATTGTGAGCTGATTATGTTGGATGACACATTAACATTAACACTTTAAAAGCGTTTGACTTTCTGACCTGTGCAGTGTGATCACTCTTTTCTTTTTATGCAGCACTAATCTACATTTCCCCTTCCTCTCACTCCTTTCTCCAGTGCCCATGTGGGCTGTGGGTGCCATTGTGGTTGTGGTCCTTGCTCTTGTCGGCTGCCTGGGATTCTGCATCTACAAGAAGTGCTTCAACAAGGGCAAGCCCAAGAAGGCCCGCGAGAGGAAGGGAGGACGAGGACGCAGGAAGAAGGACAAGGAGGGAGAGGAGGGAGAGGAGAAAAAGGTGAGAAAAGAGGAATTTCTTTTCTTCAAAAAGAAGAAAACCTGCACTACTTGGTAACTCTGCTTAGTTTGGTCTAAAATTCCCTTACTGTGGGTTGTGCAGTAGAGGGGCAACATTGAGACAACCCCCAAAACAGGAATGTTTTTACACGTGGAGGATTTTTACCCCTTATCTTTTATTAGTTTTGCATTTGGCTACAGTCAGTGTTACCGCTGGTAGCATGAGGCTACATATAATATATAACCCCTCCAGGATGCCACATTAATATATTCCACTGTCAGCGAGTTTGCTGTCTCTCAAGGGCATGGAGGAGATTCCAGGACACAAACAGATATTCTAGGAGAGCTGGATCAGACTCTAGAGGATCTTTTATTCAGCAGGACCAGAATCTGCTTCTTTGTGCGAGAAGAACGGGATGAAGACTTCCTGAGCTACGATATGACATCCAGCTGGAAGCTGGTGTGAATGTGTGTGACCAAACACTCAAAAACAGATTTCATGAGGGTAGCCTCAGGGCCTCTAGTGGGCCCTCTGCTTATTGTCTGGCACTGTGAACCTGATTTCTATTTGCAATAGAAGACCAGAACTGGCAGGTCCACCACGGACGTCTATGCCCCACAGATGGTCTGCAGAAGCTGTGGAGAGCATTGTGATGCCTGTAACATTATTCAGCATGACGAATTTGGTGGTGGGTCAGTGATTGTCTGAGGAAGCGTATCAATGGAGGGACACAGATCTCTACAGGCTATGCAACATTCACCCTAACTGCCACATATTATCACACATTTGCAGAGCTTTTTATGCTAAGCAGCTATTAGGAACAGAAAGAAAGGGAAGCCTAAGGCCCAAGGCTAGCCTAATTTATCCTAAATGGTAGCAGAATGTAGATTTTCTTTTTTCTTTTTTTTTTACAATTTTGTGGCTAAGCTATCAGCTGCTGGCTGCAGTATCAAATTTAAAATTAGGAAATGAGGGTGTTATTAGGTATAATTATTATTATTGGGATGTGAATCAAGAAAGATCCATGGCTGCATACATCCTCCACCCTCTGCGTGTCAACAGATGGAGTTAGCTGCAGCTCTGGGTTTTCTATCTGATTGTAATCACTGATTAACTGTTCACAGCTGTTTGGCCTTTATCCAGGTTGAGACTAGTGATGGCTGAAATCACTGCTTAAACTGCACACAACAGCCACAGTGCACTAGGGTAAACACAAAAGGAGTCAGAACTGCCAGTACTTTGCTTTTGGGCACTGGAGAATATAGATTATTTCATCAAAGGGTTATATTTTCACACAGACTCCAAACCAGAGTATTATATTTAAATATTTACATTTAAGCCTTCCTTGTTCATTTTCTTTTCCATATTTTAGACATTTTGCAGAATCATGGTGTGGCATGGTGTGTTAACTTCTATCCAATTTGTGTCTTCCAGGAAGGAGAGGAAGGGAAGGAGGAGGAGGAGAAAGAGTCCCTTGGCAAACTTGAGTACACACTGGATTATAACTTCACTGATAATCAGGTACACACACATTTAACCCAATAAAAGAAGGATTTTATGACCTTCATCTAACATCTGTTTCCTCCCTCCTCTTGCAGCTGATAGTTGGCATCCTCCAGGCTCAGGATCTCCCAGCCATGGACATGGGCGGCACCTCAGACCCCTACGTCAAAGTCTACATGTTGCCAGACAAGAAAAAGAAATTTGAAACCAAAGTCCAGCGCAAGAACCTCTGCCCTGTGTTTAATGAGACCTTCACCTTTAAGGTTTGAATCACACTGATGATATTATATTTTTAAATCGCTGAGCACCACCTCATCACTCAACATTGTTAATAATTTTCTTCTTCAGATACCCTACAGTGAACTGGGCGGTCAGACTTTGGTGCTGCAAGTTTTTGACTTTGACCGTTTTGGTAAACATGATGTCATCGGTGAAATCAAGATCCCCATGAACTCCATAGACCTCGGCCAGCCAATACATGAATGGCGGGATCTGGTTGGAGGAGAAAAAGAGGAGGTAAAGGTGTTTTTCCATCTCCTGGAAACATGATAAATCTAATGGTACATACCGGTTTTGGGCAAGATAACCAAATCCCTGTGTTTATTTTTTGTTCCTGACAGCAAGAGAAACTCGGTGATATCTGTATTTCCCTTCGTTATGTCCCCACTGCCGGAAAGTTAACGGTTAACATTATGGAAGCCAAGAATCTAAAGAAGATGGATGTTGGAGGACTGTCAGGTGAACACACATACTCGTACTTGTGCTTGTTAAAGACTCTGGAGAGCTCTGCTAACTGATTATCCTGATGTCATGTCTCTCTCTCAGATCCCTTCGTTAAGGTAGTTCTTCAACACAACGGCAAACGAATCAAAAAGAAGAAGACGTCAGTCAAGCAAAACACACTGAATCCTTACTTCAATGAGAGCTTCAGCTTCGAGATCCCGTTCTCCCAGATCCAGGTTTGTATGCATCACAGTTTGACCCCGTCATATTTAGACCAGAGAGTTGCATCAATGGACAGGGCTTAAATTGTGCAACGTTTTTTCCTGTGGTTGCATTCAGCTTGTGCACTATTTTATTTTAGGAGGCCTGAAACAGAGGCTGTTAGAAATACTGCTGTGCCAGGTTTAGGCTGAAAATTCCAGCACTGTGTTTGAATGAGAAGAAACACAAACATCTGGAAAACGTGCCCCCATGTTTGCCTCTCGATTGGCTCTTGAAACTCAAAAGAATAAAGGCAACATTTTTACCTAGCTCGTATAAATTTGGGATTTCATCAATCAATCAATCAATCAATCAAAATTTATTTATATAGCACATTTTTAAGACCGAAGTACACCAAAGTGCTTTCCAGTAAAATCGCAGTACAAATAAAATCACACTAAAATATAAATTACAAATATATAAAATATAAGATAATTACATAATCTAAATACAGAGCCAGATGTAAATTACCCTAATTCGCCTTAAATGCCAGATCAAACAAATACGTTTTTAAACGTGATTTAAAAGACTGAATGGAATCTGACGCGCGAATATGAAGAGGGAGAGTATTCCATAGCCTGGGTGCAGCAACGGCAAAGGCACGGTCTCCTCTGGTCTTCAGCCGAGACCTAGGTTGCACCAAGAGCAGTTGGCCCGATGATCTTAGTGCTCTCTGAGGGCTGTACAGACAGAGGAGATCAGCTAAGTAGTCAGGTGCCATATTGTTTAAAATTTTATAAGTAAACAATAGAATTTTAAAATCAAATTTCATCTTGTGCTTCTTGCAGAGATTTTCCTTTAGTCTTGCCCCAACTTCCTCTAATGATACTCATGCCACAGTTTTAATATGTTGTATAATTTGCAAAGTTCACATATGCCCGGTATGTTATATAGTTTTACAGCAGACTGAGCAGAGAAAACACTGAAATAATATAGGTTTAAATTTCAAATGAATCCGTTTGATTTAGCCTTCTCAGAAGACCAGTCACTACATGTATCAACCCTTTAAAGCTGGAACCATGTAATAATTTAAATATAAAAAAATAGTGTTTATCAAACCGTCTGAGAATTAAAAAGAAAAAAAGTTAAATTACAAATATTATTTCATATAGTTTTAATTTGTATCATAATTGCAACATGGAGCATTTTTGCAATTTGTTGCTTAAAAAGTATTTTTTTTGGGGGGGGGCAGGACGTCTCACTGATGATGATGATGCTTACACTAGGTGTTAAGAGGTTAAATTATAAATGTGAAAGTACTACCAAAGTATTCCAGAGGGACGCGACAAGACAATGATCCAAATCTACAACAGGATGGCTGAAAAGAAAAAGAATGAAGGTGTTGCAATGACCAGTCAGTATCAACCTGATCGACATGCTGTGGCAGGACTTTAAGAGAGGTGTACACAAACAAAAGCCCTCAAGCTTCAGTGACTTGAAGCAAGATTGTTGAAGAGTGGGTTAAAAATTAAGTAATTATTGCTAAAGGTGAGTCTACAAGCCACTGAATCATGGATCGTACCTAGTGAGTCCTGTTAAAACTTTCTTTTTCATAGGTCTGCATTACCCAGTAGCTAAACCTGACCAACCATCATAACCTGAGTTTACTCAAAAGCTGTACAATAACATCACTCAACTTGGAATAAAGGTGCACACCTGACCCTCATCTGTCTCCTCACACAGAAACTTCAGGTGGTGATCACCGTATATGACTATGACAAGCTGGGCAGCAACGATGCCATCGGCAAGTGCTGGATTGGCTACGGCGCCTCAGGCGTCGGGCTGCGCCACTGGTCAGACATGCTGGCCAATCCTAGGCGTCCTGTGGCCCAGTGGCATACGCTGCTGCCCGAGGAGGAGGTGGATGCTGCTCTGAAGGCCCCCATCCGCTAAAGACGCTCACATAGTAACTTACACATGTGTACAGCATCGTGTGCATAGCAGGGTGTTTGTTTCAATAATAAACCAAACGCCTGTAGAGTTTTATAACTTGATGCATTTTTAACCATATTTCAGTTTTAAACGTAATTCCTTTTGTAACATAACTTCGGGATGTCATTGTATGACTGCGTGTTATACTGAGTGCATCCTATAGAGATGCTTACAAACATATTAACATATTAACTGCACACTTCCTCTGAATGGCTCACAAAGTATAAATTAAAGAGCCACAACACAGTTTAACTTTTTGCTTCCATAAAGCTGGAGGACTAACAAAACTGCATCATCTAAGATTTTAACTGAGCTTCAAGGCAAAACTCTCCTACTCCTTGTTATTTATTGACCATTTTATCATTAAGCTTTATGCTGACTTATGTAGTCAAATCCTGTCTTCAGGTTAATTCTGATTGTCTTCTTTAGTATTAGTATAATTATGCAGCAGTTAACGTTGCTTTTCTGGTACTCTGCCTGGTTAATAGAGTTCTCCAAAATACTACTACATTTCCTAGAAACCCTGCTTCTCCTGCTTTTCGATTGATTTTTATGACCAGCAACAGCCCAGTCTTATACTACATTAGCATGGCCACTAGCAGGTTTAAGTGCAAGGATGCTAATCTGTTAGCAGATTTCCTGCCTCAAAGTTCTGTTTAATGAAGTTTTATACAACAACATTGGGTCTAATGACTGAGGTTGAAGCGCTGAACATTATAGAATTTAGGAGAAATGTGAAATATTGCTGTTAACATTTAGTAGTTAAAAATGTTAAAAATGTGGTTTTGTTAGTTTCTTACAGTACAAATAGACCAAATAGCAAAAACTAGCCTACCGAGCCTGTGGCTGTCAGTTCTCGTTGTTGTATCGTCCCAGAGGAGCAAAACGGAAAAACCAGAGGAGCTCTGAGCTCATGTGTGAATCTTCTTCTCAAATTTCTATTCCTTATTTTGTCCCATGAATTTATCTTCATGGCTCCTGTTTTCAACACAACGTAAAACTTTTCAATGAAAGTGATGAAATTTGTTGTATCTAGTGTTCCATGTTTTACTTCTTATTTATCTTTCTCTTTGTGGTTCCTTCTCTGTTTGTGTGTATAAACTGTATAAAGAACTGTATAAAGAAAGATGTTTTCATTTTCATTGCATATAATGTGACTGTAAATAAATAGCTGAATAAATGTTTCCAAACAATGACAAATGTATTTATTTATTATGTGTCAGATTGAAAAATGTAACATATAATACTGCACATTAGAGGTTTTACTGAACTTAAAATTACCAGCACTGAAAGTGGAGTCTATTTCTCTGCCCTGTGTGTGTGTGTGTGTGTGTGTGTGTGTGTGTGTGTGTGTGTGTGTGTGTGTGTGTTTTGATTCAATGAGGCGAGTGAAAGACTGGATTAACACTGTGTCCTTTTTAGTCCTTGCCTCACACAATGAGCCAAACATGTGAGGGAGGCGTTAGAGAGAGGCACAGGGTGTCACAGGAAAGGAAAATGCACCCTCCATCGCCCATACAAGACAACCCTTCACACCAAGGAGTATTAACCTGACACATTTTATTGTAAACCATTTCTTAGTCTTTTTTTATTTATTTATTTATTTTACATCACCCATAATCAGTGTGTTAACTCATTTTGAAAATCAGTGGATGTGCTGGTACTGATGCAGGGACATTAACTGAATGTGTAAGTTTAATTAAATTCAGACCAACACTGTTGGACATTTACCAATTCTAGTTAACTGCAGACGGACAGATGGATGTCTCAACATGCCATAAACTTGCAGGTCCTTCGGCCAGATGAGCAGGAAAAACAACAAAAAACATTTTGAGGTTTTGAGGAAGAATCCAAAAGAAAATTTGTGTTTGTTTGAATTTGAAAAAGTATTCATTAAACTTTAATTCTTTTTCTTTTACCCTTAACAGACAGTAAAATGATAATGAGAAAAGTTACAATATTTAGGATCAGTTTTTAAATGTGGATGCTTATTACAAAGTTGGATCTGATGTGTGTAAAAACTGTTACATTCTAATGTTAATAGAGCAGGTGGGGTCATATCCTGCTGCACATACTGCTTGGTTTGGTTTACATGTGTTAGGTTTACTATTCAGTGGGTTTAGGGACCAAATCTATATGGTTAGGTTTACAAAAAAATGAAGTTTGGGTTTATTCTCGCGGAATTAGAGATAAGAGTACTGCATGCGTCACAGCAGTGGTCCCCAACCCGGCCCGGTCGTTTGGTACCGGGCAGCGAGAGTTGAGGCTCGGGTGTGAAATTAATGGTTTTTCAATTCAATTCAATTTTGTCTATATAGCGCCAAATCACAACAACAGTTGCCTCAAGGTGCTTCATATTGTACAGCAGATCGTACAATAATAGATACAGAGAAAAACCCAACAATCATATGACCCCCTATGAGCAGCACTTTGGCAACAGTGGGAAGGAAAAACTCCCTTTTAACAGGAAGAAACCTCCGGCAGAACCAGGCTCAGGGAGGGGCGGGGCCATCTGCTGCGACCGGTTGGGGTGAGAGAAGGAAGACAGGATAAAGACATGCTGTGGAAGAGAGACAGAGGTTAATAACAGATATGATTCAATGCAGAGAGGTCTGTTAATACATAGTGAGTGAGAAAGGTGACTGGAAAGGAAAAACTCAATGCATCATGGGAATCCCCCGGCAGTCTACACCTATTGCAGCATAACTAAGGGAGGATTCAGGGTCACCTGGTCCAGCCCTAACTATATGCTTTAGCAAAAAGGAAAGTTTGAAGCCTAATCTTGAAAGTAGAGATAGTGTCTGTCTCCCGAATCCAAACTGGAAGCTGGTTCCACAGAAGAGGGGCCTGAAAACTGAAGGCTCTGCCTCCCATTCTACTTTTAAATACTCTAGGAACAACAAGTAGGCCTGCAGAGCGAGAGCGAAGTGCTCTAATAGGGTGACATGGTACTACAAGGTCATTAAGATAAGATGGGGCCTGATTATTTAAGACCTTGTATGTGAGGAGCAGGATTTTGAATTCAATTCTGGATTTAACAGGAAGCCAAAACAGGAGAAATCTGCTCTCTTTCTAGTCCCTGTCAGGACTCTTGCTGCAGCATTTTGGATCAGCTGAAGGCTTTTCAGGGAGTTTTTTGGACATCCTGATAATAATGAATTACAGTAGTCCAGCCTGGAAGTAATAAATGCATGAACTAGTTTTTCAGCGTCACTCTGAGACAGGATATTTCTAATTTTAGAGATGTTGCGCAAATGGAAGAAAGCAGTCTTACATATTTGTTTAATATGTGCACTGAAGGACATGTCCTGGTCAAACGTGGTTTTTATGGTTTGTATCGGTTTTTAGCGGGGGTTTAACCGTTTTTATCATTAACTCAGTTTCCCTGGGTCTTTTCCCATGTGTTATGAATAAATCTTTTTTTTGTTTTATACTGGTTTTATATTGTTGTATTTATCCGCGACACCTTAAAGGCCGGTCAGTGAAAACATTATCGGACATAAACTGGTCCATGGCGCAAAAAAGGTTGGGCACCGCTGCATTACAGGACATGTGCTAAAGGATAAACTGCAGGTATCTGTAACAGATAACAGCAGAAACATTGGCTAAACAGAAGTATTCAACAGAGCACATAAAATGTTGTAAGTCACCAGAACATATATTTTGCTATCACTTATTAGCTATAGAATAATAAAACAATATATAACTGATAAATATATTGATTTTAAAAAGTTATACAATCGACTAAATAAGTTTAAATGAAAAACTGCCGTGCAGTCCTCTGCTTCCATGGCAGTGCAGTGCCACTATAGTCCACCTGAGGGAGCATGTTGCTTTGCTTTGATTTTAGACTGCTTCTGAAATCGCTGCAATCATTGCAACTCAAAAGCCGGATCAACCAGATATGGTGCAACTCTACAAAGTCACATTTCAAACTGACCTGTGACACATGCCAGTTGGATTTGTACTGATAATTGCTGGGCCAATTACACTACAATGCACAAGTGTCTTTATGCCTGTTTTCCTTCAGGCTCTTTCCAAGAAAAACATTTATAATGTCTAGGTGACAGTGTTCTGCCATTTTCCCACAGCAGCACCTCTAATGAACACACGATTTAGTTGCAGCTTGTATCAAACAGAATCCCCAGTCAACAGTGAATTATACTTATTTTATGTTAGCTTAAATATATAAAAAAATGTAATAATCGTTCATGTTATGACGCGTTTGTACCTGCTGTTGCTTGTCCTTTCAGGTTGTGCAATGCTGTGTTCTGGGTTTCTTGTTAGTTTTATAGGCAGCTCAGATAAAGGCTTGTCATGTGAAACACTAATTATGATAAAGCTTCAAACATTACTAACTGTTGGGAAATATTTCAGTATGGAAAACATGTTGATTTTTGCAGAAGTGTTGTGTTTTCCTTCTTTGAGACATGCCACATTGCTACCAATCCGGTGCTCTACCCTGTGCCGCACAGACTGACTCTTCAACCTCTAACGCTGTGGTGTAACCCTGAACACGACCCTGAAACCTAATCTTACAATCATGCTTCTTTTGTATGTAGTTTTTGTTCCCTTTGAATATTTTCTCTCAAGTGTTGTCAAGGGGATTAAAAAAAATAAAAACGGTAAATTATTAAGCATTGTATGTCAAAAGGTAAGTTTGATGTTAACTCTCTGGTGGCTGGTTCTTCAGCTGCTGCTATTTTGCACAGTGTGCACCAACTACTTACCTCCGTCCAGGAGGTTATGTTTTTGTTAACGTTTGCATGTGTGCATGTGATGACGACTGTGTTTAGACTGTTCCTTCCCATAGCTTCCCAAGTGTGGTGTGTTCTGTCAGTGTCTACAAAGTATCATATAACGATCTAAAATTAACTGATGTGAAGGTCAAACTGATAATAATGCCACTGTGATGGACCAACCAGTAAAGCAAAATTAGACACAGATTAAAGTCCATAAAAAGTTTTTATTTAACCCAAAAATCAAACTTTAAATTATACAAAAAAATCTTAATTCTGGGCCCATAAAAGAGGTCAAAGTAACAGAGCTCTACTCAAAAGCTGGCAACAAACAAACTGACCCACTTAAATGAGACCAAGGGGAAACTTAAACAGTGTGTGATCAGCCCACAAAGACAAATAGGCTAGACACAAAAACCTGACTTAATTCAGATCAAACTGAGGTTATTGTACTCGGCCCTGAAAATCTTAGAAATATGGTATCTAACCAGATTCTTACTCTGGATGGCATTACCTTGGCCTCCAGTAACGCTGTGAGGAACCTTGGAGTCATTTTTGACCAGGACATGTCCTTCAATGCACATATTAAACAAATATGTAAGACTGCGTTCTTCCATTTGTGCAACATCTCTAAAGTTAGAAATATCCTGTCTCAGAGTGACGCTGAAAAACTAGTTCATGCATTTATTACTTCCAGGCTGGACGACTGTAATTCATTATTATCAGGATGTCCAAAAAACTCGCTGAAAAGCCTTCAACTAATCCAAAATGCTGCAGCAAGAGTCCTGACAGGGACTAGAAAGAGAGAGCATATTTCTCCTGTTTTGGCTTCCTGTTAAATCCAGGATTCAAAATCCTGCTCCTCACATACAAGGTCTTAAATAATCAGGCCCCATCTTATCTTAATGACCTTGTAGTACCATATCACCCTATTAGAGCACTTCGCTCTCGCTCTGCAGGCCTACTTGTTGTTCCTAGAGTATTTAAAAGTAGAATGGGAGGCAGAGCCTTCAGTTTTCAGGCCCCTCTTCTGTGGAAACAGCTTCCAGTTTGGATTCAGGAGACAGACACTAGCTCTACTTTCAAGATTAGGCTTCAAACTTTCCTTTTTGCTAAAGCATATAGTTAGGGCTGGACCAGGTGACCCTGAATCCTCCCTTAGTTATGCTGCAATAGGTGTAGACTGCTGGGGGATTCCCATGATGCATTGAGTTTTTCCTTTCCAGTCACCTTTCTCACTCAGCATGTGTTAATAGACCTCTCTGCACTGAAACACACTTGTTATTAATCTCTGGCTCTCTTCCACAGCATGTCTTTCATCCTCGACTTTAGACTTGACTTGAAAAATTGTTTTAAGACTTGGGACTTGAACCTGTTTACTTGAAAAGACTTGATATTTTACCAAAAATCTATAATTTAACACACATATTATATAAAAATTGTGCACCATTAATTAAATTCATTCATTCATTCATTCTTACCACTCTGTACGTATGTGTGTGTGAACTGTAGCACAGCCAATCAAATCAACAAGATTAAAAAAAACAAAACAAATAAAAAACTGCTCAGGCCAAAAATGCTGCCAAGCCTTCTTTTGGGTGCATAAATTATGAAGCAGTCAACAGAAAACGAAATGCAACATGCAAAAAACATGCAAGATGAGAATCACAGACGGAGAAAGAACACCATCCAACTGAAGTTGAATTTGAAGTTGCATAAAAAAATGGTAGGTGGTGCTTCTCTTTTGCTACGATGAGATAGCATCATCTTACTAGCAAATGTTGCTACGTTGATGATACTATTCGACTTTAATGTGTATGATATTTGTGTCATGCTATTTTAAACCCGGTCCTACAAGCGCATCCAAGAATAACATGCAGATTGTTATCTCAGTCTGTCGGTGGATGGTGAGCAAAAAAAATCGAAACTCAGGGAACACACAACACACACTCTGTCACTCAGACATGGACAGATACAAACTCATACGTGCACAAACGGACTAGGTGAGAGGGAGAGGACATGCTAATCACGCTGCACTAAATATACTGCAATGGTTTGTTTTGTACTGTGGAAATCTCAGCACTTTTTGTCTGAACAGGAAGTTCTGCTTTTGTGTTTTTCATTGAATGTTTATTCTGTGAATTGAGCTGTATCTTATAGAGGTGCAATTTCAGAATTACTTTGTGTATATTTTGTAAGTTCACTTATTTCATCATGTGTTGAAATAAACACAAACGTGATTTTTAAAAAAACACATGGTCTGTTATTTACATTTAACATGTCATTGCAACATTCTTTTTTCTTTTTTTAAAGACTTGAAAGGACTTGAAATTCAAAGTTTCAGACTTGTGACTAAACTTGGACTTTTACACCAGTGACTTGAGACTTGACTCGTGAGACTTACTTACAAAACAATGACTTGGTCCCACCTCTGCTTCTCTCACCCCAACCAGTCGCAGCAGATGGCCCCGCCCCTCCCTGAGCCTGGTTCTGCCGGAGGTTTCTTCCTGTTAAAAGGGAGTTTTTCCTTCCCACTGTCACCAAAGTGCTTGCTCAAAGGTGGTCATATGATTGTTGGGTTTTTCTCTGTATGTATTATTGTAGGGTCGACCTCACCTTGAGGCGACTGTTGTTGTGATTTGGCGCTGTATAAATAAAATTGAACTAAATCGAATTAGTGTAGTGTTATAAGTCTCGATTGTAGCACTGTGACATTTGGTAGATATTACCCAATATGTGTGGCTGTTTAAAACGGTTTCTTACTGCCTTTGTTTGTATTGACAGAATATAGGCATGATATACAAACAGCATATAAGGAATGATGAATGAAGAGTATGTCACGGTCCTGGGTCATGTGACCAAGTTTCTTGATGTTTTGTTATTCTTTTCAGTCCAGTTTCATTTCAGTTTATCTAGTTACATTCTGACAAGCCTAGAATCTAAACATCATGATATGGTCAATTATTTTATCGTTAAACCAGTGCTTAAAATTCTGATGCTTTTGCTTGTATTGGCAGAATGTAGGAAATGATACTACTATATGGGGTTTCTAAATATCACATTATAATTTGCATCCAAAGTAACACTGGACCTCTGACCAGGTCTGCCTTTCTTTCAAGTTGCCCCCAAACGTGTTATGAATATGCTTACATCTCTGCCTGTTAACCGGATTCTTTGCTAATGCTATAATCCTCAAAAATCCTTGGTGGTCCCTTTTGTTGCACATACGTGGTTTGCAACAGGTGTGTCAAATACTAACATTCTTGTGTTGTTGCCACCGAAGTTATGTACTCTGTCTCACAAGTTGACAAGGCAACAGCTGGCTGCTTCTTTGTTCTCCATGATACTAAGGTATCATTCATTCAGACTTACTGAACCATGTAGTACTCCTCCTATCAGTCACCTCTGCAGCCAAGCCTGAGTCACCGTGAGCTTGTATTCCCAGATCCTTGTTACTTTTCCTGTACCACAATGTTTTGTCTCCTGATTGTTTTTACGGTAATGTTCCAAAGTTGCTTCTTTGAATTGCTGCCATAGCTTACTTAAAACAAAACTCAAATCTGGTTGCATGCAAGAGGACAAGTACATAAGGCTGCTTACTGCCTCTCTGTACATCTTGGCATTCTTCATTTTCAGCATCATCATTGTAGTTCAACTGTTCATAAGGAGTTGATCTTGGTTTACAGTCTCTCCTGCATTTTACTTACATATCTTCTGTTTGCTCAAAATCAACACTGAGAAAATGCTTGAGTTTACCCATATCTTTCATTTTGAACCTTGCAGTTAGCATTCCCTTCACAGTTTTTAAAACACTTTCATCACTGGCTACAATAAGAATATCATCACCTCATAGGATGAGGATCACTTTGTCTTTTCTTGCTTTCCTTGAGTAAACACAATGATCTGCAGGACTCTGCAGGAAACTGTTTTCTATCAAACAGTCATGTCATGTCCTGTTCCAGCAAACTTGTTCACTGCTTACTTTCTTCAGAGAAATCAATTCAGTAAGGCTGATAATTCTTGGTTTACCTTTTCCAGTATAATAGTCTCTTAATATTTTCATTGTCTTGCGGCCATCAGCAGCAGCTTCTCTCATCAAAAGTGATTAACTCTGTATAGGCCTGGGCATTCTTATCTTTATCGTCCTCGTCTTCACCATTACTATTCCATGTTGTGTCTTTCGACCTTGTAGTCTAAGACAGCGGTTCCCAACCCGCGGGCCACGGACCAGTCCGTGAGTCGTTTGGTACCGAGAGTTAAAGCTCGGGTGTGAGATTAATGTTTTCAGGGTTTTTATCGTTAACTCAGTTAACTATTTTGAAAGGATTATTTGCACGTTACCATAGCGACCAGAGAGCATTAAGGGGCAGAGAGGAGGATGTTACTGTCTGTGTTGTTGACGCATTTCAGGAGGACGCTGCTAATAAAGTTACACGATTACACAGTGAATTTGCATTTATTATTACATTTACAAAGTTCCACATTTTTTGTCTTGGTTGTATCATTTTATTTTGTTGTATTTATCCGCGAACCTTACCATGTTGTCTGACATTAAACTGGTCCATGGCGCAAAAAAAGTTGGGGACCGCTGGTCTAAGATGTGCTAAAAATGTTGTCGGCCACAGTTCATAATTCTTTTCATGTCCATCAAAAATTTGTAAGGTTGAATAAACAGACCGTCCATTGGATCCTGTTTAGTGTGCCCACCCCCAAGGCCCTATATATAAGTGTTGTGAGAGTGTAAGTAAAGTGGATGTGTAGGTTGTGGAATAAAATTGAGGCACAGGTGGCCAGGAGCGGACAGAGGAGGAATGCCTCCCCTGCACCTCAGTGACACACCTGTACCTCAAGGCCCTGCATGTGTGGTGGTATGATGGAGCGGAAAGAAGGAGGCAGTTGGGAATGGGGAGGGAAGGATGGGGGGGGGGGGGGGGGGGGGGGGCAAAGTACCTCCTCCCTTGAGCCAGCTCCCCTGCTGACCCCGGTAGGCAGCCCCGTTCCCTGGAATCCACCAAGGGCAGGGGGCCCGGCGAACCCCACCCAACCCCACTGCAGAGGAAAATTACACCCGCCCCAACATTCCATCAACTCCCAGACTCCATGAGATAATAGACAGCCAGGTTGAGTTCATCCTCCACCTCTGCTAGAGCCCTCTTCCACTTGCAGAGTGAACTCCTGGAGAGCAGAGAGCCCTGCAAAGGATGGTAACAAAGTTACCAAAACTTAGCATTTTATGGTGGTCCAAATGTGCCATAATTGTGTCTGATGAGGCATCTCTATGTCTTTGCAATATGGGTATGATAAATGTGTATTATGCTTAGGCTATCAAGATGCCATGCTGACCAGGGAAGCTCAGTCCTGCATGGACTGTTTCATATTACGGGCATGTACTGTAGTAGAGAGGCCCATGCTCTCTTTTTTTGCCTCTAAACATGTCAGCCAACCACTTCCCGACATGCAGGGGTGGCTTCCAGGTTTGATGCCACACAGCTTTTGCACCCTCAGCTGCAGGTGCCGCTGCTGCTTTATTTGAAGGACCTGGTGTGCAGGCAGTTTGCCGCCCATGCTGCTTTGCACAGGGTGGTCCCACAGACACACAAAACTAATGAACAGGAACACTGCCTAACTTGTTCTCTTGCAAGATTTTCCAACATGCACAGCCAGGAGCAGATTGCCTGAGGGCTACTTATCCTAGCAGGGACAGATTATAGAGTCCCTGCTGGTTAGGCAGGATCATGTCTAATAGCCAATTTGGCATCCATTTTGTCCCTCTACCTGCGTCACCATCGGGTCACAAATCTAGCTTGGCCACCCACTTTCAAAAGGCTAGACCACCAGCCCTCCTCCCCAGTCTTGGATGCTTGTGAAAGGTGAGGAAGGTGGTTGTCTCTTAAACAATGGCGGAGTGTCTGGGCCCTCGGGCAGGGACGCTCCCCCATCTGTTGTGTGGCCATCCTCCAGCTGCCACTCCCTTGCCCTCGCCAGGAGTCAGTGAAGATTGATTGTCAGGAGGAGGATGTCCATCCTTTCCTTCAAAGCTGTGACCTGTCCTAAGGACAACCTCTGGCTAGCTCCCCAGGAACAGAGTCAGGCCACGATTAAGTCTTGGTGTTAGGCAGGGCTCTGGGGACCCTGTGGCTCCTCCTCAGTGCCGCAACAGCATGTAGTCCACCTTCTAAGGGCTACAGCCCGAGTGTAGCAGCCAGCTCCTTTTTCGGGAGTGGGTGCTGGGTGCCCCTCAGCAGCAGCCTTCGTCTCCGTGGTCACCTTGGCATCTTGCAGGCCAACCATAGCAGGCTGCTCTGTTGTGGCCGATAAGAAATGCCTCATGTTTCTCAGAGTCTCACAACCATGCTTAATAAACATTTTGTAGCAAAATTAAGTAAACGTATGTGCTCATTTGTGCTTATTTATCCATGTAGATATACGAGCACTGACAACAGATGAAGTTGTGATCCACAAGCAGCAGAATCAGAACAAATGCAATGCTTTAATTAGACTTGCTCCGCATAATGTGCATACATGCCTTTGCAAAATCAAAACAAATGAAGCAGACTCAAGATGCTACTCAAAACACAGTGCATATATTTTATTATCCATTTGCAGTGAGATATAATATCTACCACATTCTTAAAATGAAGGCAGAAAGGCTCTGATACTAGAGAAGCACGGAGAAGAAATGTTTAATTCCCACAGCGACTTCATTTTTTTCTCCCCTGTCATCTGTCCTGTGGTTTTCCTTTTTGGAATTTCCCGGATTTACTTCCAGCGACCGCCAACCTTTCCTTTGCCGTGGCCTTTTTTGCTGGAGGACAACAGGAGAACAGAGGAAATTTAAAAAAAGAAAAAACAAGAGTAAAATCTGACTATTTGTATAAAAGTGACTACTCACAATTTTTGGGCATGTTGGATTCTGTTCAGTAGCACAATGATCTGCAGGATCACAGAAACACAATTAACATATTCTGTTGAATAGAGTTTAGAGTAAAACGCTGAAACGTGTATACAAATTTTTACACACGTTGAGCTTTTTTTTATTTTTATTCTTTTTTAAATTTTTACTTTCTAGTTGTATTTATTTATCAAAAACACATCTTTGAATTGACTGCTACTGTTGAGATAGTCTACTTCAAGATGTAAAGCAGGTTATCTGCCACGGTTGATGTTCAATCCCTTGCTACTCCAGTCTGCATGTCAAGGTATCCTTGGGTGAGATACTGAACCCTGAGTTGCTCTTGATGGGTTTGTTGGAGTGTGAATGTGAGCTACAGAGAGTGCAGAATTATTAGGCAAATGAGTATTTTGTCCACATCATCCTCTTCATGCATGTTGTCTTACTCCAAGCTGTATAGGCTCGAAAGCCTACTACCAATTAAGCATATTAGGTGATGTGCATCTCTGTAATGAGAAGGGGTGTGGTCTAATGACATCAACACCCTATATCAGGTGTGCATAATTATTAGGCAACGTCCTTTCCTTTGGCAAAATGGGTCAAAAGAAGGACTTGACAGGCTCAGAAAAGTCAAAAATAGTGAGATATCTTGCAGAGGGATGCAGCAGTTTCAAAATTGCAAAGCTTCTGAAGCGTGATCATCGAACAATCAAGCGTTTCATTCAAAATAGTCAACAGGGTCGCAAGAAGCGTGTGGAAAAACCAAGGTGCAAAATAACTGCCCATGAACTGAGAAAAGTCAAGCGTGCAGCTGCCAAGATGCCACTTGCCACCAGTTTGGCCATATTTCAGAGCTGCAACATCACTGGAGTGCCCAAAAGCACAAGGTGTGCAATACTCAGAGACATGGCCAAGGTAAGAAAGGCTGAAAGACGACCACCACTGAACAAGACACACAAGCTGAAACGTCAAGACTGGGCCAAGAAACATCTCAAGACTGGTTTTTTTAAGGTTTTATGGACTGATGAAATGAGAGTCAGTCTTGATGGGCCAGATGGATGGGCCCGTGGCTGGATTGGTAAAGGGCAGAGAGCTCCAGTCCCACTCAGACGCCAGCAAGGTGGAGGTGGAGTACTGGTTTGGGCTGGTATCATCATAGATGAGCTTGTGGGGCCTTTTCGGGTTGAGGATGGAGTCAAGCTCAACTCCCAGTCCTACTGCCAGTTTCTGGAAGACACCTTCTTCAAGCAGTGGTACAGGAAGAAGTCTGCATCCTTCAAGAAAAACATGATTTTCATGCAGGACAATGCTCCATCACACGCGTCCAAGTACTCCACAGCGTGGCTGCAAGAAAGGGTATAAAAGAAGAAAAACTAATGACATGGCCTCCTTGTTCACCTGATCTGAACCCCATTGAGAACCTGTGGTCCATCATCAAATGTGAGATTTACAAGGAGGGAAAACAGTACACCTCTCTGAACAGTGTCTGGGAGGCTGTGGTTGCTGCTGCACGCAATGTTGATGGTGAACAGATCAAAACACTGACAGAATCCATGGATGGCAGGCTTTTGAGTGTCCTTGCAAAGAAAGGTGGCTATATTGGTCGCTGATTTGTTTGTTTTGTTTTTGAATGTCAGAAATGTATATTTGTGAATGTGGAGATGTTATATTGGTTTCACTGGTAAAAATAAATAATTGAAATGGGTATATATTTGTTTTTTGTTAAGTTGCCTAATAATTCTGCACAGTAATAGTCACCTGCACACACAGGTATCCCCCTAAAATAGCTAAAACTAAAAACAAACTAAAAACTACTTCCAAAAACATTCAGCTTTGATATTAATGAGTTTTTTGGGTTCATTGAGAACATGGTTGTTGTTCAATAATAAAATTATTCCTCAAAAATACAACTTGCCTAATAATTCTGCACTCCCTGTAGAGAGCACTTAGCAGTGGAAACAAAGGGCTCATAATGTTTGTTTGGATGAGAGATGTTGTATACAGCAGTTTATTTGTGGTCTTCTTTTGCGGCTGAACTTTGGTCGGAGCTTGATGAAACTTGCAGTTTTGAAATCTGTGAGATGTTGGCTTTTAGAAAATTAGTTGTTTGGCTGGTTAGACGTGGTCAGAGTGAACACGGGGTTCACTTGTTTGTGTGTTATGTCAATTTCGTGAAATTATTTAACTGCTCTTTTAATGGTTTGTTGTTTTCACTGTATTTGGTGGTCATAGAAATGGTTTATATCAGAATCA
The DNA here is from genome assembly GCF_963969265.1 of Rhamphochromis sp. 'chilingali'. Taxonomy (NCBI): domain Eukaryota; kingdom Metazoa; phylum Chordata; class Actinopteri; order Cichliformes; family Cichlidae; genus Rhamphochromis; species Rhamphochromis sp. 'chilingali'. The sequence goes on along the minus strand of NC_137942.1, from coordinate 33,181,232 downwards.
GAATACTTTATTGATCCCTAGTGGAAATTATTTATATGATCTTTTAGCTAAGATTCTGAGGTTTCGGTGGATATCCCACTTGCCTGTGTTTACATAACCGACCTCATGTCACAGCCGATGAAACAGAAAGCCTTCCATTTTCGAATGTTCACTAACATACGCACAGTGGAAAGAACAAAACTGGCAGGGTAAAGTGACATTTAAAGTGATGAGGTGCGTTTGCAGTATTACCTCATATTTCTGGTGTTTCATGCACTCCATGAAATCAAACTTCTCAGATTCCAGCTGGTAGATCCAGTTCCACATTTCTTGGGCCCGTTGCCTAGAACGCAGAGTTCGTAAAGTTAGAAATGATCTTCCTTTACTTAAAGTCAGCGGTCTCCAACCTTCTTTGCGACCGGTTTAATATTAGACAATATTTTCACAGACCGGCCTTTAAGGTGTGGCGGATAAATACAACAAAATAAAATGATACGACTGAGACAAAAACGGTGGTATTTTGTAAATATAATAATAAACGCAAATTCACTGTGTGATTGTGTAACTTTATTAGCAGCGTCCTCCTGAAGTGCGCCAACAACACTGAGAGTAACATCCTCCTCGGGGGTTGGGGACCGCTGCTTTAAGTCATTTAAGTGAAAAATAGATAGAATTACTTTTTGTAGCAGGCTACACATTTGTAGTCAGTGACTGTGGATTTGTCTAATTAATCTAGCTAAGTTGGTTCTACAAACCACTCATTCATTGGATCTTTGAGCTTTATAAATACATTAAATCATTGTGCTGAAATCATGACATTATTGCTGCATCATCACTATCTTGAGTTTCTGGAAAATGCTTTAAGAAAAGGTGGGCTGCTTTATAGAGAAGTTATAGTAGTTATTTTATTATAATCACTACTTAGCTGTCTACAGTCCCAACTGGAGGAGACTCACTTCAGCCCGTCCTCTCTCAGAGTGTCGGTGGCTAGTGGCTGCCGTCTATCAGCCAGAGTTCTCTTCTTGATCTCTCTGCCTGTCAGGCGCTTCCCTTTCCTCGACTCTGCCTGGGACAGAACACATATGTTTCACAGTTATTCTATATGTAAACACTTACTCCATATCTCATCATCACCATCACACCCCAGACTGACAACAGCCATTTGTCTACCTTGGCCAGGAAGCCTCCAAAGTTCGCCCCCATCCCAGACAGCACTTTCTTCTTTTTTGCATCATCATCAGCTTTTCTCTTGGCCTCCTCTTCTTCTTTTCTGTGACGCTCTTCCTGTCAGATGAACGAAAACTGAGCCAGAAACACATTTGGAAACAGTTTGGCTGACCTGAGAGACACGCTGTGGTAAAATGTCCAGAGAACTGAACTGACATTTGGTATTCTTAATTCAAAACATACAGTACTGTGCCAAAGTCTAGAGCACGGGTCTCAAACTCCAGTCCTCGAGGGCCGCTGTCCTGAATCTTTTCTATGTGTCCCTGCTGCAACACACCTGAATACAATTAGTAGTTTATTAGACTCTGTAGACCTTAGCTGTGTCCCAAAACGTCGGCTGCATCCTCCGGAGGCCGCATTTGAAGGCTGATTACATCACAGCCAGGCGATGAAGGCTGTCCCAATTCGTTGACTCCTTCAAATGCGGCCGACAAATGCGTCCTTCATTTCCCCGAATTTGAAGGATGGGTCGGGTGTGTCCTTCGTGGCCCACCATATCCCAGAATTCATAGCCCAGCCAAATTTCAGCTGCCAACAATGACGCTACTGAGTTTTAAAATTACTCTTATTAATCTTTCTGGGCCACAAAATAAACTTTTAACATATTTTCAGTGTAAATTACAAATATCTGCTCGGTTTATCAAGACATCGCATATTTGCAAAAGTGTGCCGACGTTTTCGGAGACGTCTGTCACCCACCCGCTCAATAGCAAGCCGGGGGGTTCAATGGTCACTCGAGCCAGGGAGAGCAGTGGACTCCCGGCTTCATCGTTTTCAGACCCCCGCTGTCTTTCGCTACTCAGGTTAAACATGATATATAAGTCACTCGGATAACTTAAAAATTGGAAATAATTGTTTTCCTTTTTTCTGTGTTTTATTTGTTCCGGAGTAAATCGGTTTGGCTGAGATCAAAGTTATTAGATTATTAGATTAAATACAACTTTATTAATCCATCGGGTAGGTTCCTCCGGGATTTTCCCACAGCTGAATAAACGTTAAACAGAAAACCGATTAAACAGAAGTGTGAGACGGTCAAGAATTTACGGCAGTCTCCTGTTATATTTTAGATAGCAAGGAGCAGACGGCCGAGTTTGTTAAACTCCGGTGACGCAAATCTGAAGGGTAGACCGTCCCATTTCACAGCCTCGCACTTCCGGCCTTCTCGGTCTTCGAAGGACCGGGCCCACGTAGACCGCGAAGGCCGGGTCCTCCGAAGGATGCAGCCGATGTTTTGGGACACAGCTCTTGACTGCATGATTTCAGCCACTGGATTCATGTTACAGCAGCTCGTGAGTGAATTAACATAGTGCAATAAAAGTACTTTTAGAAGTACATTTTTCCAAACACTTACATACCCATATGGAAAAGAAATCGTAAAAACTTATATGATTTACTCATGAAAGTGGCCACTTTCTCATTACTTTCATACATTGTTTTAGTAAGTGTCCAAAACATACAAGTTTCATTATATAATTTTTCAAGGGATCTTATATCTGTTTTCACTCTTGTATGCTTTTCATACAAGTTTCACACAAGACAGATACAAACTTTATAAGATTTATATATATCTTTTCCATATGGGTATACTTGAGTGGGGTTAGGGGTTGCCACCTCACCATGCAGTCAAGTTCTATAGATTCTTGCTAATGACCTACTAATTGTATTCAGGTGTGTTGCAGCAGGGACACATGGAAAAGATTCAGGACAGCGGCCCTCGAGGACTGAAGTTTGAGACCTCTGATCTAGAGTAACCCCTCATTTCTTTATATTCTGCTTCCAAGGAGCCAAGTGGTCTTCAACAACAGTTCCCTATGTCTTTAGACATCGGTTTGGTATCATTTATTTCCAGTCAAGTTCTTGTACCTGACCATTTTTGGAGGTCAGGGTTTTGCCACTACACACTGATATATAGCACGTTCAATCATAAAAAAGACAGTGAGTTAGGTTGTCTCTACACATAACCTACAGTCAGCATATTTTTAAAATTGTATCTTTAGTATTTGTAGCTTTCTATCAGCCTGTTGCAAAAACACATTTGTTCTCATTTCTTTAGTTGAATCTCTAAAAATTACTAAAGACAACAAATCTTGACGGATGTATTTTTGCACAATATTCTGTGGAATAGTCGCTGTGATGAAGCCACTTTAACCTTTCATGGCAGCATTTTTAATTTTTCTTCGCTATTTGGGCCGATTGGGACCTGATGAATGTAAAAACAAAGAATTACCAGATTTTGATTTTTACCTAATTTTTGTTTCTGAGAAAAATGAGAGCCACATATGAGGACATCCGTTTTAAATTTTGATAGAACAGTGGCAGCATAATGTCCTCGTAAGCAGATATCAGGCCCTACAGTAAAAATAGGTATTTTGGTCTCGACTACCCAAAATATGATGTCCACATATGTGGACGCCAGGTCCTAGGAGGTTAAGGATGGGCAACGGGGGAGAAGAAGATGAAGAAGCTGGTGGAATAAAAATCAGTGGCAATGGGTGTTATGGAGTGATGGATTCACGGGAAACTTTTGATTCAAACTGTTGTTGATAAGTAAGGAGGTCAGGAGAAAGGGACTACAGTGAGGGTCTACAGCCCATCTGTTAAACCCACTGGAGTCTCTGTCATGCTTTGGGGCTCCATTCCAGCCAGTGGTGTTGGGGATCTTGTCAGAAATGATGGAATTATGATTGTAGAAAAGTACAGTCAGATTTTGATCCACCATGTTAAAACTGTTGGAAAGCATCTGACTTGCAAGCTAACTGAGGATCACCGTGACAGAGAACGGGTGAAAAAGGCAGACAAACATCCGAAGACAAGCTTTGAATATCCTTCAAGAAGCCTGGAGAACTGTTCCTTAAAACGACTTATGTCAGAGTGTTACCGCAATTCTGTTCTGTCTGTCCTTCTCCTTTTCTGCTCTAACCCTCTGGATCTCAGCTCTCTCTGCACGACGACGCTCCTACAGGACAGCAAAACATGTAATATTAAGAACAACACAGAAGAAGCATTTATCCTACACATGATTCATTTGTTGGATTCAACTGCTTTGAGAGGTGTTGGTAGCAAAGTAAACTTACAATTCGTTCCATAAGAGCAATGAGTTCTTCCTCGTCCTTCTTCCTCTGCTCAAAGTGTACATCGATCAGAGTGTGTAGCTCCAGTAAGTCTTTCTCCATACGTTTTCTGTGGATGTCCTGGGGGAAGAAGAATGTTTCTGTAACTTAGAAAAAGATTTAGGGTCAAGTACAAGTGCAAGATAAAACATGCAAAGACCACATGCTGAGGTCTGAACCAACCAGCTGGTTTGAACCAAGAATCTACTTGCTGTGAGGAAAGAGTGTTACCAGCTTCACTACAGTGCTGTACTGGCCAGAAACTGTTTTTCAAATAGTTTACCCAAACTTGAAATTCTTGGGACAGTTACAGTTTTCAGAAAATGTAGCATATCTGTTGATAGATCTTAGATAGACTACAGGCTGCAGGAATAATTAAATGTAACAGGAAGATTAATGTTTCTGGCATAATAACAATAAATAACATTGTATAATTAGACGCATGTGCACAACAAGATGTGATCCTACTACCAGTCCCTGAGGAACACCGTATTCATAGAAAGATATATTACACAATGAGTTTCGATTCAGATGTGGAAGAACAATCTAAGCCACAGCGCTTAAAAGAAAATGTCCTTAAAATGCTGCAAGAGTATGTACACAGTGTTAAAGTCAATTTGCACACCTAAAACAGCAGCAAGTCTCAGATATTAACAAACTTATTCTTGCCCTGGCTGGCATGTGTTTGGCAAAGGGATTGGATCTGGTTACAGGCTAGGAATATGCAGGGACAGTGAGGGTAAAGGAAACAGAAATAATTCCAAAATTGAAACTTGACTAAGATTAAGATGACTGTGATTGCTAACTTAAAAGAGAAAAGTGTAAAAAAAAAATTAAAAAAGGAATATAAAGATTGTGGTGGGCGTGGCTGCGGCACGGCTGCAGTAGAAGCTGACGCACCGGAGCTGCATTGGCTCATCACGCCGCCCTGCATAAATGGTACTGGATCCTGAGGGTGTGTTGTGGGTGATGTGCGCGGCTGGCAGAGGGAGAGCTGCAGCCAAGTTTGTGAAATAATGATTAAGTGTGCTGAAAATTATGAAAACGTGGTGAGGTCTGCCGTGGATTTATTACTAAGATGTTTTGGTTTAATATCATGTTTGTGACTTACATCAAAATCCACCCTCTCTCCTTCAGGAATCTTTGGGGGAGCAAGTTGTGGCACCATGGGTCTGAAGGTAAAAAAATACGACAGATTCAAAGTGAGACTGCAGTTCTTTAAATGAATAGAGAACATCTGTTTTCTGCTACAAAACATAAGAAAAACAGATGGAGTGAACATACTTGGGCTTGGGGCGCTCTTCTTCTGAATAAAAGAGAGACAAAGATAAAACAAATGGCTATATGAGTAAAAAGTGTTTAGAATGACTGGTTGTCATTAGTCAAATACAAAATGTTGCATTCAATACACAGCAAGCATGGGAGTGAGAAAGAAATGCAACACGGGGTTTTTAAATGTTATAACAAAATGTGAAATAATACTATTAAAAAACCTGGGCTTGGGTACACTAAACGGCTACATGAATTTGACCGCATAGTTTGTATTAGGCTGTCTTGGAAGATTTTACCAGAAAATGAGGCATATGGAAAGTAATAACTTAGGAAACTACATAACATAGCTTTCAAAGGCTAGAGTCCAGTGAGAACCACAAAAGTTAACCTGCTCTCAATGTGTTAGATAATTAATGACGTAAACACAGTGCCAACAGAAAGTGATGAGTGTGACCACTTCAGGGAACTGCACGCCTACTAGATCTCACCTTCCTCCTGGGCATCTTGATCTGAAGGACCATCCACATAAAGACACAGTGAAGCATGGAAGGATGGTAACACGAAAATATGGAATGAAAAGGAGGGTTAATTGTGGGTGAAGTGTGAACATGAGCAAAGCAAGAAAGAGGAGGCAGCAACCAAAAAAGGTGGTAGGAAGGAAACAGTGGGAACAAAAATTGAAAGGAGAACAAAATACGGATGAGTAAGAAATGAAGTTGTAAAGATCCAGAAGAAGGAAGTGAAAAACAAAAGAAAGTAAAACATAGATAAATAAATAAAAATAGAGGGGGAAAAAACGTGATAAATGAATGGGAAAAGAGGTGTGAAATGACCAGAAGAAGCTCCAGGTTATATCTGGTGCTGCAGGATTTAGCTATTTTTGGAATATATACCAATTACCTTTCTAGCTAATACCTGGATTAGAGTATTTAAAGTTGTACTGTAAATACAAATCTACGCCCAAGACTGGAAACGTGGAAACACTGTTTCTGTAAGTTGCCACTAATAAACTCATTTTAGTGGTGCTGGTAGCTAGCTAGTTTTTTCCCCCCAGCTCTCGGGCTAAGCTAAGCTAGCTGGCAGCTAGCTGTAGCTTTTACTAAAAGATGGAGTTCTATCAACCATCTCATCTAATCTTAGCATCCAAGTAATAAGCACATATTCCAAAATGCTTAGCTATTGCTTTAAAACTATCATTTCCCATCATGCAACTAGAGCCAGTTCTACACTGGCACATGGTGGCTGTGGGAAATGTAGCCTTTTGGAATATTCTGTGAGCATTCATTATTGCAAAATGCAGATGTTTTTGCATGCCTTTTAGTTTGACTCATAGATGTTCTGTGAGGTCAAACTGATTTCATGTTGGAAACGCAGGAAACACATCTATACACTTTGCACTCTGTGTAATAATGAACGCCAGAATATTTCGAATGGTTCCAGATGAAGAAATGAAAACACAGTACAAGTTTTAAAAGGAAAAAATTTTCCAAAACAGAAGCTTCATATAATATTATGATGTTTTACTGAGCTTTTAAAAATGAACTAATGTGCTTCTTTCATGTTATAAGTATCCAGCTGATATTAATGAATTCTATCCATTTGTATCAAGCAAACCCAGCTTCTAAGGACCGCTTCTGTAGCTTTAGTTGCTAATTACACAGTGGTTACACTTAGCTGCCAACTTGTCTAACTGCTATGTGGTACTGGACAGTAAAAAGCTTCTTACAGTAAAGTTGTGGTCCGCAAAACCCCAACAATGAACTGAAAGTCACTAAATTTCGGAGCACAGGGCAATTACAGAGTTTGTAAAATTCCCAGTTCATTTGTTTTTATGAGCTAAGCTTGTCACATTATACATAACTTGATCCAATAAAGCAACATTTATTACTGCAGCTTTAAACGGCACACTCAAACAAATATTATAATTAACTTCTGTTTTGAGTGTTTGCTCCTTTAAAACACAGATTGCAACGACAAGCATATATGCATATATATGTGTGTGTGTGTATACAGATAGATAGATATGTGTGTGTTTGTGTGTGTGTGTGTGTGTGTGTGTGTGTGTGTGTGTGTGTGTATACAAGTGGTGTCTAAACTAGCCTGTAGGGCTAACTCTGAATCATTTAAAGTTTTCAGTCTGCTGATAAGTGAGTGACTAATGAAATGAAATGTGGCAAACTTGAGACTCAAGCTGGTGTGAATCACCCTACCTTGATATTCTTGTTGCTCTGATGGTCCATAAGAACAACAGCAGAATATTAGCCAACAATGTTGGGAAACAAGGGAAAGAAGGACACAGGGAAAAGTGATAGGTCAGTTCATCCGCAACATTTATGAATAAGAGTGCTTGACCAACTCTTTGAGAGCATCTCTGGAGATTGAGAAAAATTCTCATCCATTCGCAATGGAAACAGTTTTTCCAACACCTTACCTCCTCCATCTTCCTCCGCCTGCTCCTCCTCCTCCTGCTGCTCAGGCTCAGGCTCAGGCTCCTCCTCAACCTCTGGGAGAAGGAAAACAAAGATAAAGACCACGTCAGATGTGTGTACAATAGTACAGTCACTATATTACTATATGTGTCTGATTTAATGTGTCTTGTCCATATTAAAGACCCATGCTGATTATATAGTGTATTTAAAAGGTGGACATGTCTTGTGAACAAACCAACACAGGGTTGGCCTGCTGTAAAGCGAACCCTGGTTTGTTGGCTTTTTTGGCACCAACAGAAACAATAATGGACAAAGTGATCAAGTTACAAAGACACCATAAGCTAATCAGGAAAGTTTTTACTGAGGTCTTTACATTTAACTTACTCCACTTCAAAGAGTATATTTTTAAGGCATAATGGTTTTACTGCACTATGCGTGTGACTGATATGGACCGATCTGACTGAACTTACCCACTGTCTGATCCCTGGAGAGGTGAGAAAAAGGATGAGAGAAAACCAATATTTATCAGTAGGCCTGTCAGCTCATGGATTTGCACTAGTGTGAAAGCTGAGAGGTGACATCAAATGAAAAACTCTTGTAAGTTCTATTTCACTCACTCGTATTCTTCTTCTGCGTCTGACATGCCTGCAACAAAATCAAAATGCAGGATAATGACGCCAAGATGTTAAACATAAATGCAAAAGACTTTTTCCAACTGATTGCATAACTAACTAATGCATTTTTATAAAACAAAAGAGTGCAGTGATTAATGTTTTTATTATTGAAAAGAAAATAGTATTATCTCATCTTAAAATTAGGGAATAAATACAAAAGCAAATTGAAAGTCAGGGGAAATGGTAAAATGAACCGGCACTTATGTCTCATTTTTGACTCTAATGGAGCACCCAGAGCTCTTTTTACTACAAGCCCCACACACTCTGGTGAAAACACCTGGCTGCCAGGTGGGTTTCCATAAAAAGAGCCCACAAAGACATTGCTATGCAGACTAGAGGAGCCAGGGATCAACTGACTCACTCTACTTTCTGAGCCACAGTCAAAAATGAGAACTGCAACGATCCTGTTGTTTAAACAGTTATATAATTTTGCCCCATTTAAAGCAGAGCCTACAAGGACAAAGGAACCCTTTATTCCTTCAGTACATGGAGACTGATGGTATACTACGGGCTGCCCAGAATTAAAACAAGCAAACACACAGGGACGTCCAAAGACTATACAATTTATCTTGGACGATGAAAATGGATAGAAAAATTTAACTTTAAAAGGGAAACAACAAGTTTTTAAATGGCTACCAGGGGTGAAACGTGACATTTCAAAACAATGCAGTGACTGCACACCAAATGTGACAGATGAAGAAAACATCTTCTTCATATATATATATATATATATATATATATATATATATATATATATATGAAGAAGATGTTTTCTTCATATATATATATATATATATATATATATATGAAGAAAACATCTTCTTCATATATATATATATATATATATATATATATATATATATATATATATATATATATATATATATATATATATGAAGAAAACATCTTCTTCATATATATATATATATATATGAAGAAAACATCTTCTTCATATATATATATATATATATGAAGAAAACATCTTCTTCATATATATATATATATATATATATATATATATATATATATATATATATATATATATATGAAGAAGATGTTTTCTTCATATATATATATATATATATATATATATATGAAGAAAACATCTTCTTCATATATATATATATATATATATATATATATATATATATATATATATATATATATGAAGAAAACATCTTCTTCATATATATATATATATATATGAAGAAAACATCTTCTTCATATATATATATATATATATGAAGAAAACATCTTCTTCATATATATATATATATATATATATATATATATATATATATATATATATATATATATATATATATATGAAGAAGATGTTTTCTTCATCTGTCACATTTGGTGTGCAGTCACTGCATTGTTTTGAAATGTCACGTTTCACCCCTGGTAGCCATTTAAAAACTTGTTGTTTCCCTTTTAAAGTTAAATTTTTCTATCCATTTTCATCGTCCAAGATAAATTGTATAGTCTTTGTATGGAACGCCAGGACTGCCATAATGAATTAATTAAATACACCATTAAATAATTAATTAAATGTGGCAATAATTAATTAAAATTGGAATTAATTAATTAAATAAATAGTTATGACACATGTAATTAATTAATTATTGACACATTTAATTAATTATTTAATGATATATTTATTTATTTCATTTTGGCAGTCCTGGCGCCTGGCTCTCATCATGAAATAATTTTATCTGTCAGCCTCACCCATCAAACTCAGGGGGCGGGGTTAACGCTGATCGAGTCAAAACCATTGCTTTGGCCTGGTGGCCATTGTTTCTAGCACACAACAACCGGCATGTGGAAGCTAACAGAACTGAGCTTTGAAAAACCCTGTTTGTGTGTTACCAAATACCGTTTTAATATTTTTTTAGCCGAGAATGTAGTGGTTTAATCTTCATGTGTCTGGTCGGTTTGTCAAGATACAGCCTCTTTGCAAAAGTGTTTCGATGATTTCGGAGATGTCTGCCCAGTCTCACGGCAAAGCGTGGGATAGACCCGCTCGCCTCGCAAGCAATCCCACCGACAAAGCGCAGGCCCCGGTACACAGCTGTAGTAACCCCCGCTGACTTCTTTTACTGAGGTTATATTTATCGCTGTTTTATTTCCTGATGTTCTTATGTGTCCTACGTGTTTCAGTCGCCAATTCTGAATTATAACATTAAAAACATGTTTAAGGAGGAGAGAGAGCAAATAAATCTGTTTAACATCTGATCTTTGGGTTTTTGTTCAGTAATCAGCGTGACCTGTGTATAAACACATAAAAGAGATAACGTTGGTGTTTCCGTCATGTAGTAACTGCTGGTTTTAACTGTACAAAGGTTGTTCGACACTGTGAAACACATACAGACTTCATGATGTTCGGCTAATATTTTTATTGTGAATATTAATCATGAGGGTAAACGGCTCTGTACACCACGGAGCGAGGTCAGCATGTCCACGATATCCTCAGCTCCATGAGTTAACACAAAGTTTCCCAGCTGACTATCTAACTGCCAACTATTCCAGAGACGTGAAAATATACAGCATAAAGAAAAGTGTAAGAGACTCAGCAGCAGATTAGAATAACAGTTATAGATTTAATAAATCACCAAATGAATCCAAGAAACGAGCAAACCTGTTCCGACAGTTTGAGTTTGTATTCCCTCAGCTGCAGACTCGCTGCTGTTTAAATGTTTGAAAAGGAAGATTAGATATAAACAAACGTCAAACATAGACTCAGTCTGCCTTCACATTTGATATGAGGCCAGCACGTATAGTGGCCTCAGCAGGCTATTACTGAAATACACGTGCTATATCATAAACTATGATATAAACAGGGAGGTCCTATTAACATGTTTAGTTTTAAAGGACACCTTCCTGCCTTTAGTCTCATTCATGAGCGGTATTAGTTTTCTTCTAACATCCAGAAGTCTGCACGATGTGTTTCATAGTTTGTAACAAGCCTTTGACAGGTAAACATAACATGACCGAAAAAGCAAAAAAAAAAAAAAAAAAAAAAAAAAAAAGGAGAGAGAGAGAGAGAGAGAGAGAGAGAGTTGACATAAGAAGAGAAAATTCTCTCAATTATGGAGACAGGCAAATGGTTCATTTATGTTTGATGTGTGTTTATTCCTCCCTAAATATCGTCGGTGAAGTTCGCCATGCACGTCAGATTTTCCTGCGCATTTTTATACCTCTGCCAACAGAGAGAGAAAAAAAATCACATTCTAACAGACAGCTGGTGCTTAGAATACAGTTGAATAACTATTAAAAAACAGATGATATTTAGATGATAGTTCAGTCTAACACATGTGCCAGTGAACCATTAAACGTCTGTGAAACTATGCAGTTATGAAACGTAACTTTAACCTCAGCCAAACCGATTTGCTCAGTTGTAAATAAAACAGCGAAGTAAACGTGACCCGACAGACAGAACCTGAGTGAATGAAGTCCAGCGTTTAACCACTGAGAGCTAAAACTCAGCTGAGGTTTGAAAGCTGTGTGCCGGTGATTGGACATCAGCCGCTGATGAAGCTGTTCGCCTATAAAGTGCTCTGTAAGGAAACAAGCTCCAGCAGCTCTGCGCTCGGGGAAAACACTATATTTACTTATCTTGTGCAGAAAAATGCGCTGACATTGCTTTATATTGAGCACCGGCTGCCCAGTTAAACTGTGACTATCACCAGGTAGTGATGGCCAAATGAAGCTTTCCGAAGCACTGAAGCTTGTATTGAAAAACGGTTCATTACTCGAAGCTTTTCAACACAGTCCTCTCCGGTGACATCTGGTGGTGAAAATTTTGAAGAGCAGCTTGAATCTGCAAAATAAAACGGACTGCTCAATTATCACTGCTCACTCAAGAGTGGAGTTCTCTCTGATATTGGGCCACCGTTCCGTTGCTTTGAACATGTAATTGGTTTTGTTTTCTCGATTGGGGGGCTGAAAAAAATGTAATGCGTATCTGCGTAATACATTTTGATCAATAAACTTTCCCTATTTAAACATGCACTATGGTGGCCTTTCTTTGCTCATAACTCCTTGATGTTGGTAAATACAATAAGTGAGCAATATATATAATATACATATGATAACGCACAGCACATTATGGAGTATGCCCCTGCTGTGAAGTCCTGCCTCCATCTACTTGTCATTTAATCACTGGACAGCTGGACAGGTTCATACAAAATATTAGATGAGGCCAATTGTCCTATACATATTTTTGACCTAGGGGTGGGATTGATTCTGAACTGGAAAGGGAAAATGCTTAGGAAGCTGAGTACGGCTGCATCGTCACTGATTTGTAGAATCATTTTTGATTCGATACAGGATCCGATTCAATTTGATTGGAATCTGGAAAGTTTTGCCTCAGTCAGAAATATTACAATTCTGATCATTTAACAGTATATATCCATAATTTCGTATCTATTAAAAGAAAGCTGACACATGTGAGACTTAATTAGAGATGTAAACAGAGAGTTATGAAACCTGCAGCTGCAGAAGCCAGCGGGAAAAAAGAGGCAAACACAGCGCGGACCCGACGACACACCAAAATCTGACTCTGACGCGTCGGGTCCGCGCTCTGTGTTCACGTTTGTATGCAGAATCCGTAAACCTGCTCCCAGTTACTGTTTTAGCTGCATGGTGTTTGACGACATGTTGTGAGGTTTAACCTGAGATGCTGGCGTTTCAGGCATAATAACGTTAATTTACAAATCGACACGGGATTTTAATGAATCAATATCACTTTATTCAATTTAGCATGGATTGTAATCAGAAAGGCGATAATCAAAACCCACCCCTAATCAAGAACTTGCAAAGTAAAAACATGATCAATGTAAGGTAGCCCTTTTGTTATTTACATTTAAAAAGAGGATTAGTGTTACTGTGCGCTGGCTGAGTCTGTTTCTTTTCTTAGAAATAGTTTCTCCTGCCCTGGAGAAAATCCACTTGCATGGAACAGAAGAGGCTGTGGAGTGCAGGAACTACACTGCAAGCTGGTAGATATGCAGGTATTCCTGGGTCCTGCAGACTATCACCTAAAAACAATAAACAAAATGATTTTCTAAACTGTAGCAATGTCATGTACGTATAGTGTCAAATACATTTTTGTAGTCTTCATTAGCTTTAATTCACATGGAAGTGTTCCTAAAGTCATATGCTGTAATGAGATTTACATTATGAAAACATGATTTTGGACATTTCAAGTTTTTCACTTCGGCAGATAAAATGAATTGAGCAAAATCAACTCAAAATATTCCCACACGCCAGAACGTCCTCTCTTCCTCGCTGGCTCCATATCTGTCAGTGGAATGATCACCTCGTCGCTATCTGTCACCATCAACACACTCCACGAATCCCGTGGATGATTCACTTCCTTATATCCGTTTGAATCAGGTACCGAAGCAGTTACGTGCGTAATGAAGCTTCGGACGTCACTGGTCACGTGACTTTTGCCAAACGAAGCAAGCCTCGACACAGTGCTTCTGAACCAGTGTGTTGTTTTTTTCGACACACGCTCCGGAGCGTCAGCTTCAAGCGGGCCATCACTATCACCAGGTAACGTAGGCGTGTTTCTTGAATTAGCAGCAGGTGTTAAACAGCTGACAGATGAGGAGGAGGATGCATGCAGGTAAACTGAGGGTCTGTTGAGCTGATCGCTGGTTTCGTGAGAAAAATGTCAGCTCGTTCTTTATGTTACAGAAGCACAGAGACACAAGACCAGGCGGAAAGAGACGATCGTTCGGTGAAAATGAGAATCTGCGAATGCAACATGTGGAACACGGAGAGTGGAATATGTAAACAAACCGGTTAACGTAACCCCCTCGGTGCACTCTGCATGCTAACTGTTAGCAGAGCTAGTGAAATCTCTGAAAACATCTGAGCACTTTTGCAAACATGTTCTATGTTGACAACCTGACCAGACATACGGCGCGACATTCGCGGCTAAAACACTGTTAAAAGTGTAGCTGGTGACAGAAAAACGGGGTATTTTAAAACTACACCACCACCATTGCTGCCTGTGATTTGATCTGCATTCTGGGATAACTGGCTGCCCCAAGTCTACACAAGCAATCGATTATCTAGGATCGACCTGTTTTGACTTACTTTGCACGGCAACCAATCAAATGTTAGAGAAGCTGCATGGGCAGCGTTAACCCCGCCTCCTGAGTTTGATGGGTGAGGCTGACAGATAAAATTATTTCATGATGAGAGCCAGGCGCCAGGACTGCCAAAATGAAATAAATAAATATATCATTAAATAATTAATTAAATGTGTCAATAATTAATTAAATGTGTCAATAATTAATTAAATGTGTCAATAATTAATTAATTACATGTGTCATAACTATTTATTTAATTAATTAATTCCAATTTTAATTAACTATTGCCACATTTAATTAATTATTTAATGGTGTATTTAATTAATTCATTATGGCAGTCCTGGCGTTCCATACAGCAGATCCCGGGAACAACATCGGAGATCTCTGTCCAGAAGAGCGCAGTCCTGGGAACAGCTAAGATACTGCGCAGGACCCTCAAGCTCCCAGGCCTCTGGTAGAGGACCCGAGCTTGAAGGATAAACCGCCCGCAGGGGCGTGCTGGGTGTATATATATATATATATATATATATATATATATATATAAAAAATCTGCTTTTGCTGGACTATGGAAACAAAGGAACATTTGTCGTCCTCACTAAATCACAGGTGACTGACGTTTCTGTGCTCCTGCGATTAATCACTCTGGAGACAGAAAAATACACAATCCCCATCGTGACGCTTTTAGTCATACACTGTCCATCGGAGCTGCCATTGTTCTGACATAAAACCCTGCACAGAGACAAACATTCACAGTGGGTGTGCGCTGACACCGTCCTGGCAGGGGGACACGTTGGAGATGGATGGAGTGTCAACAGGTGAGAATGTGACAGGGGTCAAACACATAAAGAGCAGGAGAGATAGGGTTTCTCTCACTTTCTAGTGTCTCCCTTCTCTCTCTTGATGTTTGTCCTCAGTGCACTCTCTCAATGGTGCGTCTGACAGGTTAGCAGGTGTGGTTTGGAAAGGTGGTGGTGGAGGTGGCTCAATTCCAAGCTTCAAATGTTCAGTCGAGCATTTTGCAAGCAGCCAGATAACTATGAAGCTCTTTCATCAGTTCATCTCAGGCGCTCCGGTCCCTGTCGCATTATTGTGTGCCCTAATACAGTACTGTGCAAAAGTCTTGAGTCAGCCTCATAACCTCCACGTAGGAGGTTATGTTTTTGGTTGTGTTAATGCGCATCATTGTGTCTGTAAACATGATAGCTCAAAAAATTGTGAAGGAATTCTGATTAAACTTTGTAAGCGGTGTGTCACGTTAGCAACCCATTAAAATGTGAAAACTGACCCAACAAAGCAATATAATTTAGAAACTACAATGTGGTAATGTTGGCTCAGCACATTTGCACATTACAGTATAAGCACAGTGTGAGAGAGAGCTTGAAAGAGTGTTTGATTGATTTCCTGTTTAGATTTAAGTTTAACAGACAGTGAAAAAAGTTCCATGTAGGAAGACCGGTCTGTTAACAATTAAAAAAATAAATAAATCACAAGACCCGTTTATCACCATTTCCATCGTGGCCTGGTCCTTTTCCTTTCGTCTTGAATCATTTATGAATTTGTGCAGTTGAACTGAAAGAGGCAGAATTGTTATTCTAGGCCTCTGTGATGCAGTGCCAGCATTAGACCCACAGCTTTGGCATACCCATCGGCTCCTTAATGCTACGTCTTAAAATCTGAAATCTTCCATGTGTTGTTACTCACCCCCTCACTCTGTGTGCATGTGTATATACAGATGGAGGAAGGCCTGTACATAAATCAGCCACAGCATTCGGAGTTGCAGCATGGCCTTAATTTTCTCTCTATGCACACTAGCCACAGGTTAGCTTAGCTTAGTGCATGATATATAACTTCCAGAAACGTACTGATCCAAAACACTATCATGGATAGACATAATTATTCATCTTAAAGGACTCATCATTAAATCAAAATATTATAAAGATTCAGTCTCACTTAAAGACACTTAAAGATCATATGCCAAAAGTACACCTCCAAATCATTTGGTATGTATAAAACATAAAGCAAATTCCACACACTCACGTGGAAAGGAGGGTTAACCTTTCTGGGATTTTGATTACTCTTTATAGCAGAAAGGCCTTGTTTAGCACCCGTGTCCACGCCATTTATTAAATGCTGGATGAAGGGGCCTTTCATGTAATGTCCTTTGTGGTCTCTGGCCAGCTGCAGAGGAGGGGTGACGCAGTGAGCTCCCGGGGCGGCGCAAGGGCGGGGTGAACAGGTGTGCTGGGATCTGACAGTGATTGTGTCTCTTTATATGTTGGCAGTGACAGTCGGAGGGGAGAAGCGGACGTGACAGCAGAGAGAGCGGGAGTGTCTGTGTCCCAGTAAACAAACCACAGTATTAAACAAAAGTTATGCTGTCATCATATTCGCTCCAGCGTATGTTTCTTGGGTCCAACGTTACACCCTTCCTGTCCACCCTCTTAGCTATGTTCATTCAAAACAATATTACACATCTTTCTCTTACAAAACACATGATGGGCATCATGATTGTTAATTAAAATAACACAACTAGCAGTAAATTCCCAGTAACGGACACTTATGGCAGATAACCTTAAAAATATTCTGCAGTAGATCAAAAATGGAAGAAAACCATGAATTAACATATAAGTATTACCTGATGCTGCTGAAGTGAAGCAAAGTCACAGAGGTTGGATTAGACACAGCTGAGCATTTTGCAATTTGGCATGATTTTAAACAGTTTACATTTCTTCAGTATTGAACAGAAATGAGACTTTCTTGTCGGAAAACAGTTAAATTAAAAAAAAACAAAACAAAAACGACAGCGCTGTATAACGGTGGATTTGTGCAACCTGCTCTCATTTAAGTTTTTAGCTGTTTGTTGGTTGTCAAACTTCTGTGAGGTTTAACCTGAGATTCTGGCGTTTTGGGCAAAATAAATTTATATTTAAAAACCGATTCAGGATTTTAATGAATCGATATCATATTATCCAAGCTAGAATCGATTTCCCGATTAAAATCGATTCTAGCTTGGATAATATTGGATAATCAAAACCCACCCCTAGTTATAAAGCTGGATTGCATTTCATTTAAATTCATTTTTAATGAATTTGAACTTTTATTTTAATGCTTTTATAATACTGGTTAATTAGCACCTTTTAAATAGAGCTGCAGAGCAATTGTTTGCTCAAAACACTTCTTATCAGGAATGTAAAATCCTAGAGCTTCATTAATATCATTCATTTTATGAAGTGACATTTCCTGCAGCTGTACCACCCGATTTTTACAGCTATTTCTCATTCTAACAGACTTTGTCATGGATCCAAATGAAATATATGAATAACATTTTCCGAGAACAGCGTGGTTTGAAAGTCAGGGAACAACGAAAACAGGAACTGAGCATGAGATATTGTTGGAGTGCAGACAGAAAAACGCATTAACCTCCATGTAAACTCAAATCAAAGCCATGTGTCTGAAAGTACAACGATGGGTAAAACCTTAATTATACAAGCTCTCCTCTCCCATTGGGCGAGTGGGTTGTGCTTTCTTGCAAGAATAACAAAAGTGTTTTCAGTGCATTGACTGAGGTGGATTTGGAATGAACACCAACCTAACTGGTTTACTGGTTTCATTGTGACTGTAGGCCCACATCTGGGTGGGCCCAGCCATTTTTTACAGCAGTGAAGCCTATGAATAAAGTTATGACGCATGGTAATGAGAGAAATGACAATTGGATTCCTTAAATATTTATATTTCAACACTTCTTGCCGGTATAGCTGGAAAGTGCCTATTTGGAACTGAATGGAGGGAGGATAAGTAAACCAGGGGATCTGGAGAAGGGTCAAGTTTCAGTGGGCAACTAGCACAGGCTTTAGTGGGTTAATTTTAGTCAAGGACAACAGGTGTGTGTGTGTCATGCACAGCGCACAGCACAATATATCATTAGTTTATTTTGAGTACGAGCTATTGTGTTGTCATACTCAAAAGAGTTTGAAAGTTGGAGTTTGGAAAACAGTTTGTAAAAGGAAACAAAAATGATTCCAGAACAGCTTTTTTAAAAGCTTTTTTTACAGGCTTGTATCCATCGTTGTCAGCACATCTCTGCTTCAGTGGTTTTTAGGTTGTGTGTCCAACTTAGTGTAACAGGAGTGTAACTTTATTTCTTAATGAGTCGCCTTTTTAGTCTCGTTGACCATTCAAAGTACTTTAGACTACAAGCCCTATTTTCAGTCATACAGTACTCCATGCCCTTTATCCACCTCACACACGTCCAACTGAAATGGCATGCGTATCTTCCAAATGTGGGAAAGATTCCAAAATACTTGGCAGAAACCTGTACAAGCACAGGGAGAACATGCAAGTTCCCACTGTGTTGTTTGTTTTGTTGAAATAAAGGCTCTACTGAACACGGGAACAATCCAGGCCTGAAAAACACTGGATAGTGACTAACCGGATGATGAAAGAAACAGGCATGATGTAACTGCTGGAAATGTACCACAAGCACATTTGTGCACACTTGTTAGTACATCATCCGAGTGCTAAATGAACCAGTCTGATATCAGACTATCAGCAACTGTGTCTGCTGCTGACAGTGACCGCAAAGCCACAGCGCTGATGGTGGTATGCTACTAGGGGTGGGTTTTTATAATCGATTCATCGATTAAAATCGATTCTGGCTTGGATAACGTAAAATCGATTCATTAAAATCCTGAATCGATTTTTTAATATAAATTTATTTTGCCCAAAATGCCAGAATCTCAGGTGACATCTCACAAAATTTCAAGAACCACCAAACAGTTAAAACAGTAAATGAGAGCAGGAACACGGATTCTGCACAAAGACTTAAAGACACAGCGCGACCCGCGGATCAGAATCAGTGAGATGTCGCTTTTCTCACAGTCGGGGCTGAAAGCCGACAGCTCGCTGATTCTGATCTGTCGGCGGGTCCGCGCTTTGTGTTCACGCCCTTTATGCGCTGATTCTAAAGCTGTTAGTTTGATCTCTCTCCAAACAATATTGACCGAACCAGCAGCAAAAGAAGATCCAAACGCTTCACATAAACATCGTCATGAATTCACTCTGACTTTTACTGTTTTGCTTCCACCGCGATGCACAGCTCTCTCTCCCTCTCTCTGTACTTCAAGAACAGTTTCCCTTTCTTCATTATTCGCTTGCTTGTTACACACAAGTCTACTGTTGTTTACAGGCTGTCAGCCGCTGTTTTTTTCCCTTTTACATTCTTCCGAAAAGAAAACCTCATTTCTGCCGTTCAATACTGAACAAATTTAAACTTTTTAAAATTATTCAAAATGCAAAACGCTGTGTCTGTAATAAAACCGCTGTAACTTCAGAGGTGATGTTCATATGTTGATTAATGGTTTTCTTTCGTTTTTGATGTACTGCAGAATATTTTTTATAAAATCCCAGGCCAGGAAAACCACCTTCATGTTTTTCTGTGTTTTATCTTCAGCTACTTTGACACAAAAGCATCTGCTGTGACGCTCACACCTGTGATAAAGTCTTGAGAGTGTCAGCTTCCTTTTTATTGATACAAAAATATGTAAATGTACTGATCTGAATTATATTTCTGACTGTCAAAATTTCCCAGATTTAAATCGAATCGAATCAAATTAAATCGAATCGTGGATCGAATCGATTCGGGGCCTTGTGAATCGGAATTGAATCGATTCTAGAAATCAGTGACGATACCCAGCCCTATATGCTACACACGCACACACATACTCATAAGAGTTAATTTGCTGTCAGACAGCAAACTCTGAAGAAGCTATACAACAACTGTGTTGTGTTGACCTCTCCTTGAACACTTAATTGCTGCCTTAACAATTGTCCTGTGCAGTAACAAATCTAAAATTTATTTGGATTTTTCTCTCATATTAACACATTTAAGTTTGCTGTGTTTTCCATTTATTTTATCTGGCCTGAATTGCTGATTTTAATATTCGTATTTTACAGATTTCTCCTTTGTGGTGCGTTCAGGGATGAACATACTACAAATTTAGTTTTACTTATATTATCCCACAGAGGGAAAAAAAACCTCCAGAAAAATCAAATTAGAAAAAAAAGGTTATAAAATTTGCACTCTATGATGTTTAATTGTCTAACTGTTTAATTATGCTAACTGGTGAGAATAAAACCCCAGAAAGATCTCATTAAAAACCTGAAAGACATACCTGTGTGATGATGGGGTATCAGCAGACGACAAAGGCAAACAGAGGGACAGGGACAGACAGAATGGCTTTTGTACAGAGACCAGGGCAGTTTTATAGAGAGCGGCGGCGTGGCACAGTGAGTGCACGTGTGCTATCTGAATGACTATGCGTGTATGCATGCTGTGAGAATTACTGAGTGTCTGACTATACAATACAAGAATAACTGCAAGTCTGTGTGCAAAAGCATGCACATGTGTATGTGTGGCTGGAGCCAGGGGCCACAGGCGGATTAAAGGGAGGCAGAAAGATGAGCACCTCGCAGGATTAGATGGAACAGAGGGATGACCTCACTAGACAAATGGAGGGATGCCACAGGGCAGGTGGAGAGGGGTGATAAAACAGAGAGAGGGTGGGTTTGATGGATGGGGTGGATAAGGAGTGTTTTTCTTTTACTAAGTCAAACTGTTTGAACACTGGGAGGTGAATAATGAGGAGTGGAGAAGATAAAAGAGAAGAGAAGAAGCTGCTACTACAGAAGCTCACATCACGCTCGCATTTAAATCCGTCTCTCCGTCTCTCTCTGTACGGGGCCTCTACCACTACACGCTGTCTTTGGAGGAGGGCAGGACTGGGACAAAAAATCAGCCCAGGCATTTTGACCATTGACTGGCCCACCGTGGTATAATAGGAAAAGCCATAAAGCCTTTATAATAAACTTAAACTTACACCATCCTCCCTATTCTGGTATTCTAAACAGTACTTAGCAAAAATATAAAACAACCTGATTTATAATTACATATATCTCACTAATAGGGTTGCCAACTCCCAGCAAAAAAAGAAAAGAAAAAAATAGGGAACCACTCCCCCACCCTCTGCCTCAAGATGCTTAATTGACAAAACCGATTTTAATTTAATGCACGTATAAAACAAATGCACAGAAATCTGTTATTTTTCTCCAGTAATTAAGTAGATTCAACATCTTTCTTCAACAGAATTGCAGACTGCACTGATGGTACCTTCCCAAAGGAAAGAATACCACAACTTACTAGAGTATATACTAGACTTGATATTTACTGAATACAATAATGGATTTCTATACATTTTACATCAGATGAAAACTTTGGTTGTAAGATTCAGATGATTATTTATTAAAAGCTCGACATTTTAAATGACAAAAAGAAAGAAAAGTATTTCTATTAGTGGCATAATATTTAATAGTAGGGTGACCACATTTTGATTTCCAAAAAAAGAGGACACTTGGCCCAGTCATGAAGAATTTTAATAATACTGTTTGTTTAAAGAACATTTTAACATATTTAAAAGATACCTTATCTGTGCGGTTAATGAATGGTGAAATAAAAAATGTCATATAAGCTTTTACAAGTCAACAAGTGCAAAAAACCCCCCAAAACTTAAAAACCTCTGGAATTAAATAATGTTACAGAAATAATGCTTCATCTGTGTAAGAAATATTGCCAGTGAGGTATTGTGCAGTGGTTTCTGCTGCCTCATTTGTCGTTTCTAACCTCAATTAATTTTGTTTGCACACTACCATTCTTCCAGTCAAAGTATGATCGGGAATATTTTCTCTGCTCCATGATTACTTTTTTTGATGCCCAACGGGTTAACTTTACCAAATGGACCATCCCAGCCTTACAGTATTGGTCTATTTGATTCACCTTTTATATTTTATTTTATCTTATTTTCACTTGTTAAATACAGGACAGACTTGACTGGGGAAAAGGGGAGAAAGAAAGAGGGAAAGAAAAACAGCGGGGAAGAGGAACAGTGATAAAGGGCACAAAACAAAAACCAACAAAACTAACAGACAAAAATACAAATATCAATCACCTGGATCAGCTGTTGAGAAAGAAAAAAGAGAAAACAAGCAAAAAAAAGAAAAAAAGAAGAGCAACATAATAAACAACATCACGATGATCTATGGGAATATGACAGTAAATACTAAATGTTAAACATTATTGTGCAGCACGTAAGATCAACAGCACACAGTGTGCTTTGAGGTAGGAGCCAAAAAGGGTGTAGTTTGTGGGTGTGATCACCCGTGTGTACACCTGTGAGCATGGACGCGCTTGTTTTTAAAAGGTTCCTTCATGTAATGATCTGTTAGAGGGTGTGGGGGGGCCACAGCCCCGTCCTCCAGGGCATGAAGCAGGTAATGAGGAGATCCAGGCTCCAGACATCCAGAGGCCCTCAGAGCACAAGAGACCAAGGTTCCATGATTACTTAAGTCTGAGAAATGCCACAGTACTGGATTTCATTAAGAGCTTCAAGAGTGATTTCCACTGAGTGTAGCACTATCACACCACTGACAACAGCTTCAGTCTTGGTGGGGCACTGCTGAACTTTTTAGCTGTGTTAAAGTCTGGAAATGCTTTTGATTTTTTTAAGTTATTATTATTGTTGTTAGCAACACACTATCCATAGATCAGTAGCTATTGGGATGCTTCATATGAAATGCCAGTGCACCTGCTGCTGCAGATACAACAGCATCCTCGTTTTTCCCAGGTGTTTTCACCTCGCACAACCTTTTTATGTTTTTCTGTGTCCATGTAAGCAGCAAGATCTACGGTACCTTTGTTAGACACACAAACGTCTGTGCCAGCTCTGCATACAGTGCACTACGCTTTCCATTTATTCCGAGCGGGATGGTACGAGGGAAATTTCTTTTGCAGTTTGTCTGAAAAGATGCTCTTGCGCTTTGACATCTTTTCAGTGCGCCGCTGTCCTTTCTGTGAGCGTGGAACAACACTTAACACAGCAGTTCGGGGATGGCGTTGCACATATGGGTCCTCTGTAGGCCGATAGGAAAACCCCAGACATTTTTACCCGTCTCGAAAATCCCCCTGGACAAAACGTGAAAAGTGGACATGTCCGGAGAAAAGAGGACGGTTGGTCACCCTAGATATTAGCAAACACTGAAATACATTTTTTGCACGCAGCAATGAATTTTGTTTACTCAAATTTAGCTTTTCTTTGCTCAAAATAAATTTCTCCTTAAAATGCAAGTCTTGCACCTGCAATTTTTTTTTACGTGCGCTCAGAACAGTGGCACAAAAATAACCCATACAACATCAAGTGGATGAGCTAGCGGATAAATAGGGATGAGCAAGTTTAGGATTAGAGAAAAGCGACTTTTCCAGCAGGTGAGAAAGTCGGCATGACATTGTTGTTCCAGTTCCTCTCGCTATGATTCCTGCTCGTGTAATTCCGTTTCCTGTTGATGCCACAGTTAAAGCATAGTCACTAATCAAAATCTGCAGAGTCAACTTTAGTCCAACAAAAAGATCTGTTTCCCAGGCATTTTAAGGACAGTTTTTTGTGACTACTGGAGAACTGAATAAAGTGGAAAAAGAAGCTCTGCCAGTTCTCTTTTCCTGGAGTCATAATAAAATACCTACACCATAGGCTCAGGGTTGGAGCAGTTGCCCTGGACAAAGAGTACGTCAGACTTCAATCACAGCTCTGTGGCCACAGTAAATGCAGAGGAGAAGGGAGCGCCAAAACCACAAAGTGTCACGATGAGTTGTGTGGCTGTCAGTGGCTGGACCCACGTGCAGGACTCGGAGACAAAACATTAACTTAAACGACGGCTTTATTTGCTGGAGAGTCACCCTTGGACGATACATAAACAACAACTTAAACTAACTAGACAGGAGATGCTGAAGGTAGCCGACCATGGATACACACACAACAAACGTGGAGGACGCAACAACTGGCAGGGAAAAACACAGGGCTTAAATACATACTGAGGTGATTAGGGAATGTGAAACAGGAGGAGAGCACAGCTGGGACTCATCAGACATGACAAGACAACGGGAGGCAAAACTCAACACATTGACATAGTACACAGACTTTCAAAGTAAAACAGGAAACTGAACAGACGTGGACTAAACTAGGGGATACAGTGACAGAAATCAAACCCAAGAGAATCAAAACACATCATGAAAACAAAGATAACTAATACAAACAGAAAAACACTGAGTCCACAGACTCAGGACCGTGACACAAAGAAGTGCTATCAGACAACTGAGCAATCCCTGACCCTCACTGAGTTTTCATAGCAGTCTACATACAACTGACGCCAAAGCAATCAAACATCTGTGCCAGCTCTGCACACACACACACACACACACACACACACACACACACACACACACACACACACACATTGAGTAGCTTTTCTGGGAATGGGGGTACAACAGCCAGGAAAAATGTGACTTCTGGAATAGCAGTATGCGTGCTGCTCCAGACGCCACAGTGGCAGTACAAACCTTCATAAACCTCTCATTGGTACATCCCACATGGCACAGGAACAGCTCGTGCATTGACAGTAAACGCTCATCTCTTGAGTGCACAGGTCAGCGGCAGCTCTCATCTGGATAATCCTGCACTGCAGTCCCTGGAACACTTTGCTGTGCCAGGAGAGTGCAGTGTCCATTCATTTCTATCAGAAGTTTTCCTTTTTTTTTTTTTTTTTTTCTCTTGGGCATATCAAATTTTTATTTATTTATTTATTTTATTTTTTTTGCCTGTCCCGTTTGGCTCTTTTGCCATCAGAATTGTTGTCTAAAGGCAAAGAAAGATGCCCAACGGATTTACTTTACCAAACTGACCATCCCAGCCTTGCCATAATGGTCCATTTGATTCACCTTTTATTGTTTATTTTATTTTCACTTACTGAATACGGGACAGACTTGACTGGGGGAAAGAAGGGGAGAAAGAAAGAGGGAAAGAGAAACAGCTGAGAAGAGGGACGGGGGAGAAGGGCAAAAGACAAAAACCAACAGAACGGGCAGAGAAAAAAAAATGCATATATCAATCACCTGGATCACCTGCTGAGAAAGAAAAAAGAAAACAAGCAGAAGACAACAAGAGTAATAGAATAAACAACATCACAATGATATATGGGAATATGACAGTAAATACTAAATATTAAACATTATTGTGCAGCACATAAGATCAACAGAACACAGTGTGCTTTGAGGTAGGAGCCAAAAAGGGTGTAGTTTGTGGGTGTGATCACCCGTGTGTACACCTGTGAGCATGGACGCGCTTGTTTTTAAAAGGTTCCTTCATGTAATGATCTGTTAGAGGGTGTGGGGGGGCCACAGCCCCGTCCTCCAGGGCATGAAGCAGGTAATGAGGAGATCCAGGCTCCAGACATCCAGAGGCCCTCAGAGCACAAGAGACCAAGGTTCCATGATTACTTAAGTCTGAGAAATGCCACAGTACTGGATTTCATTAAGAGCTTCAAGAGTGATTTCCACTGAGTGTAGCACTATCACACCACTGACAACAGCTTCAGTCTTGGTGGGGCACTGCTGAACTTTTTAGCTGTGTTAAAGTCTGGAAATGCTTTTGATTTTTTTAAGTTATTATTATTGTTGTTAGCAACACACTATCCATAGATCAGTAGCTATTGGGATGCTTCATATGAAATGCCAGTGCACCTGCTGCTGCAGATACAACAGCATCCTCGTTTTTCCCAGGTGTTTTCACCTCGCACAACCTTTTTATGTTTTTCTGTGTCCATGTAAGCAGCAAGATCTACGGTACCTTTGTTAGACACACAAACGTCTGTGCCAGCTCTGCATACAGTGCACTACGCTTTCCATTTATTCCGAGCGGGATGGTACGAGGGAAATTTCTTTTGCAGTTTGTCTGAAAAGATGCTCTTGCGCTTTGACATCTTTTCAGTGCGCCGCTGTCCTTTCTGTGAGCGTGGAACAACACTTAACACAGCAGTTCGGGGATGGCGTTGCACATATGGGTCCTCTGTAGGCCGATAGGAAAACCCCAGACATTTTTACCCGTCTCGAAAATCCCCCTGGACAAAACGTGAAAAGTGGACATGTCCGGAGAAAAGAGGACGGTTGGTCACCCTAGATATTAGCAAACACTGAAATACATTTTTTGCACGCAGCAATGAATTTTGTTTACTCAAATTTAGCTTTTCTTTGCTCAAAATAAATTTCTCCTTAAAATGCAAGTCTTGCACCTGCAATTTTTTTTTACGTGCGCTCAGAACAGTGGCACAAAAATAACCCATACAACATCAAGTGGATGAGCTAGCGGATAAACAGGGATGAGCAAGTTTAGGATTAGAGAAAAGCGACTTTTCCAGCAGGTGAGAAAGTCGGCATGACATTGTTGTTCCAGTTCCTCTCGCTATGATTCCTGCTCGTGTAATTCCGTTTCCTGTTGATGCCACAGTTAAAGCATAGTCACTAATCAAAATCTGCAGAGTCAACTTTAGTCCAACAAAAAGATCTGTTTCCCAGGCATTTTAAGGACAGTTTTTTGTGACTACTGGAGAACTGAATAAAGTGGAAAAAGAAGCTCTGCCAGTTCTCTTTTCCTGGAGTCATAATAAAATACCTACACCATAGGCTCAGGGTTGGAGCAGTTGCCCTGGACAAAGAGTACGTCAGACTTCAATCACAGCTCTGTGGCCACAGTAAATGCAGAGGAGAAGGGAGCGCCAAAACCACAAAGTGTCACGATGAGTTGTGTGGCTGTCAGTGGCTGGACCCACGTGCAGGACTCGGAGACAAAACATTAACTTAAACGACGGCTTTATTTGCTGGAGAGTCACCCTTGGACGATACATAAACAACAACTTAAACTAACTAGACAGGAGATGCTGAAGGTAGCCGACCATGGATACACACACAGCAAACGTGGAGGACGCAACAACTGGCAGGGAAAAACACAGGGCTTAAATACATACTGAGGTGATTAGGGAATGTGAAACAGGAGGAGAGCACAGCTGGGACTCATCAGACATGACAAGACAACGGGAGGCAAAACTCAACACATTGACATAGTACACAGACTTTCAAAGTAAAACAGGAAACTGAACAGACGTGGACTAAACTAGGGGATACAGTGACAGAAATCAAACCCAAGAGAATCAAAACACATCATGAAAACAAAGATAACTAATACAAACAGAAAAACACTGAGTCCACAGACTCAGGACCGTGACACAAAGAAGTGCTATCAGACAACTGAGCAATCCCTGACCCTCACTGAGTTTTCATAGCAGTCTACATACAACTGACGCCAAAGCAATCAAACATCTGTGCCAGCTCTGCACACACACACACACACACACACACACACACACACACACACACACACACACACACACACACACACACACACACACACACACACACACACACATTGAGTAGCTTTTCTGGGAATGGGGGTACAACAGCCAGGAAAAATGTGACTTCTGGAATAGCAGTATGCGTGCTGCTCCAGACGCCACAGTGGCAGTACAAACCTTCATAAACCTCTCATTGGTACATCCCACATGGCACAGGAACAGCTCGTGCATTGACAGTAAACGCTCATCTCTTGAGTGCACAGGTCAGCGGCAGCTCTCATCTGGATAATCCTGCACTGCAGTCCCTGGAACACTTTGCTGTGCCAGGAGAGTGCAGTGTCCATTCATTTCTATCAGAAGTTTTCCTTTTTTTTTTTTTTTTTTTCTTGGGCATATCAAATTTTTATTTATTTATTTATTTTATTTTTTTTGCCTGTCCCGTTTGGCTCTTTTGCCATCAGAATTGTTGTCTAAAGGCAAAGAAAGATGCCCAACGGATTTACTTTACCAAACTGACCATCCCAGCCTTGCCGTAATGGTCCATTTGATTCACCTTTTATTGTTTATTTTATTTTCACTTACTGAATACGGGACAGACTTGACTGGGGGAAAGAAGGGGAGAAAGAAAGAGGGAAAGAGAAACAGCTGAGAAGAGGGACGGGGGAGAAGGGCAAAAGACAAAAACCAACAGAACGGGCAGAGAAAAAAAAATGCATATATCAATCACCTGGATCACCTGCTGAGAAAGAAAAAAGAAAACAAGCAGAAGACAACAAGAGTAATAGAATAAACAACATCACAATGATATATGGGAATATGACAGTAAATACTAAATATTAAACATTATTGTGCAGCACATAAGATCAACAGAACACAGTGTGCTTTGAGGTAGGAGCCAAAAAGGGTGTAGTTTGTGGGTGTGATCACCCGTGTGTACACCTGTGAGCATGGACGCGCTTGTTTTTTGTTTTTTTAAAAGGTTCCTTCATGTAATAATCTGCTAGAGGGTGTGGGGGGGCCACAGCCCCGTCCTCCAGGGCATGAAGCAGGTAATGAGGAGATCAAAACTCCAGACATCCAGAGGCCCCCAGAACACAAGAGACCAAGGAAGACCAACAGAGGGGCAGCCGCGCCACTGTCCCAGAAAGAGCTGAGGAGAGTCCCAGATGAGGGCTCACTCAGCAGCCGCGGAGCAGAAGCCAGGGGGAGTTGCAGTGACGCGCCCGTGAGCTCCGCCGGCAGCCAGCCGTGCCTGAGTGACCGAGCCCCAGGCCGAGAGGCCGGGGGCACCCCACCTCCGAAGTGGCCCGAGCGAGCCCCAGGCTCCAGGCCCCGATAAGCGGCCGCCAAGGAGTGAGCCGGTGTGTACCTGGACGCCCATCCCCAGACACAAAGAACCACCAACGCACCGATGTCTGAGGGAGTCCGCCACTGACAGGGGAAGTGGTGGTAGGGGGAGATAGACCTCCAAACCTTGGAGGGCCTGAGATGTCCCCAGAGAGGTGGCGCCTGACACCCAACCTGACATATAGACACAGACATACAGGCACACACAGATACAAACATCCATTCCCACCCTCATGCTCTCATATGCACTTACTCCACACTCAACCAACGTGGAGACAGACATAAAGAGACGCTGTACACACGATCACACTCCCCAAGCATACTCTACGAACCGGGTCTAGGTACCCTTGCCCCTGGAGGGGGAACTGCACCCAGACCCAGGTGGTGTTACCCTTTTCCCTGCGGTGGGGGGAGGCAGACCGCCCCGACTCCGCAGCAGCAGGAAGGCCCCACACTCCAGACCGCAGTCGGACGGCCAACTCCTCCTCCTAGCCCCCCCGCTCCAGCAGGTCGCAGAGAACGGGGGTGAGAGAAGACTCCGAACCTCCCTCCACCCGCTCATTGTAGTGTTGATGCATGTGTGTTCTAAAGTGCATTTAAAACCCAGGAGGGCATGGAACTACCTGCCAGAGAGCAGCAGGTAAGCGCATGGTCCCTCCTGCTGGCCCTCAATGTCTACGTGTATTTAACCTTGAGAGGTGGGCAACGACGCCAGGGGTGGGGTGTACACCCTGATGGTACTTTGGATTCCGTGTATCGTGCCCACCCCCAAGATCCTATATGTATGTGTAATGAGAGTGTGAGTAATGTGAATGTCTAAGTTGTGGGTTAAAATTGAGGCAGAGGCAGCCAGAAGGGGACAGGGGGGGGGGGGGGGGGGTGGCCTCCTCTGCACCCTGGTGACATACCCCTACTCCAAGGTCCTGCATGTGTGGGTGGTTGTGGTGGAGCGGGAAGAGGGAGGCAGCTGGAGATGGGGAGGGAAGGAAGGGAGGGGCAAGTGACCCCTCCCTGGGGCCAGCTCCCCCGCACTAAGGGGGAAGTTGGAATGTTACATTTCAGACACTTTGATAAGTCCTCACATATCTCGCGCCAAAACTTCTGAACTGGTGGACAGAACCAAAGAGCGTGGATATAATTGTCCGGTGAATTGGTTTGGCAGTGTGAGCAGTTGTTGGTAGACGTAAAGCCCATCTTGAACATCCGATGACCTGTATAGTGCACTCTATGTAATATTTTGTATTGAATTAATTGAAGACTGGGATTTCTAATTAGATGAAAGGTTTTTAAGCAAGTCTGAGACCAGAAGTTTAGGTCTAAGTTAACTGATAAATCCGCTTCCCATTTTGCAATAGGAAGTGATATTGATTCATCTGTTTTAGAAAGCATTCTGTATATTTTGGATAGTAATTTGGGGGGTTTAAGAGTAAGAAATTGAACCACACTTGGTGGTGTTTGTAGTTCAACTTGACCCGGTTTAAATTTCTTTTTTACTATGGATTTAATTTGTTGATATTCTAAAAATCTTTTCTTGTTGATCCCATATTGTGTAACTAGTCCGTCAAATGAAATAAATTCTGTTCCTTCTAGTATATGTTCTAAATATTTGATTCCTTTACCACTCCAATCTGAAAAGTTTATCATATTATTGTTTTGTAATATGTCAGGGTTGTTCCAGATAGGTGTACGTTTGCATGGGATTAATGAAGACTCCGTCAATTTTAGAAACTCCCACCATGCTGTCAGAGAAGAGCTGATGTTGATGCTTTTAAAGCATTCATGTCGTTGGATGTTTGAGCTGATAAATGGTAGGTCTGAGATCTCTAGATTATTGCAAAGTGCTTGTTCTACATCTAGCCAAGGTTCATCTAAGAGGGTATGTTTTAGCCATCCTGAGATAAACTGAAGCCTGTTGGCTAAGAAGTAGTGCTGAAAGTTAGGCAGTTCTAGTCCTCCTTTATCCTTGGTCTTTTGTAGTGTTTTTAAGCTTATACGTGGGGGTTTATTTTTCCAAAGGAATTTGGACATACATGAATCTAGAGATCTGAACCAATCTTGTGGCGGTTTAGTTGGGATCATTGAGAATAAGTAATTTATTTTTGGTAAGACCATCATTTTTATAGCGGCAACCCTTCCCATGAGTGATATGGGTAGACATTTCCATCTAGCCAGATCATCTTCTACCTTCTTTAAAAGTGGGATATGGTTTAATTTAGTTAGATCTGCGAGCTTGGGAGAAACATTAATACCTAAATATTTTATATTTCCCGATTGCAGTGGTGTAGAAGAGGAATTATGGAGGGAGCAATTAATCAGTAGGACTGTAGATTTTGACCAGTTAATTGAGTAATCTGATATTCTTGCAAAAGAGTTTATCAATTCAATCACCCCAGAGATATTGGTTTGTGAATTTTGGAGAAAGAGTAACACATCATCCGCATAAAGGCTGATTTTATGTTCCACGTTCTTGCATTTTATGCCCTTAATTACTGAATTCTGTCTAATTGCTGCTGCTAGTGGTTCAATAAAAATTGCAAACAGTGAAGGGGAGAGTGGGCATCCCTGCCTGGTGCCCCTCAAGAGACAGAAGCTGGAGGATGTCTGGTCATTTGTTCTAACACAAGCTGTTGGGGAATTATATATTATTTTTAACCAGTTTATGAAAGAGGATCCAAAACCAAATTTGTGTAAAGTTGCAAATAGAAATTTCCAGTTAACTCTGTCGAATGCTTTTTCTGCGTCTAAAGAGAATATTGTAGTTTCTAGGTTTTTACTGTATGAGTAGTCTATCAAATTAAGTAATCTACGTGTATTTGTTGATGAGTGCCTACCTTTTATGAAACCAGTTTGGTCAGGATGAATTAAGAGGGGGGTTATTTTCTCCAGTCTCTTTGAGAGAGCTTTGCAGATTATTTTAAGGTCTACGTTTATAAGGGATATTGGACGATAGCTTGAGGGATATACAGGGTCTTTGCCTGGTTTTAGCAGGAGATTAATGTTTGCAGAATTCATATTTGATGGAAGTCTGCCCTTTTCTTTAATTTCCAACAACGTTCTGTAGAAAACTGGTGCTAGAATCGACCAGAATTCTTTGTAGAATTCTGCAGGAAAGCCGTCTGGACCTGGAGCCTTATTATTGGGCATACTTATCAGGGCTTCCTGGAGTTCACCTGGTGTCAGTGGTGAATCCAGTGCCATTGCTTGAGTGTCCAATAATTTTGGAAGAGTTATGTTGTCCAAAAACTGATCAATTTCTTTTTTAGATGGGTTTATTTGTGGTGAATACAACGTTTTATAGAAATCCCTGAAAATGTTGTTTATTTGTATCGGTTCATATAATGTGTTCCCAGATTAATCTTGAACAGCACATATAGTTGTTTTTTCTTTATTTATTTTTAGCTGGTTTGCTAGAAATTGACCGGATTTATTACCGTGTTCATAATTTTGTAGGCGTAGTCTTTGTACTAAGAATTTTGTTTTTTTATCAATTATCTCATTTAATTCTAGTTTTGTTTTGCGTATTTTGTTCAATGTTTCCTGATCTTGGTGGGACGCGTAGGCTTCTTCTAGTGATTTGATGTTTTTTTCTAATTCCTGAATATTTTTGTTTTCTTTTTTCTTTTTATGTGATGAGAAAGAAATTATTTTACCTCTCATCACAGCTTTCCCTGCTTCCCATAGAACAGAAGCTGATGTTTCGGGAGTGTCATTATAGTCCAAATATGAAGTCCACTCTTTTTTAAAATATTTAATAAAGTCTTCATCTTTAAGTAGTGATATATTAAATCTCCAGTTTTTTCTTGGCGTAGTATTATTCTTGTGCATTAGTGTTAAAGATACAGGACCATGATCGCTGACAGCTATAGGATGAATCTCAGTGTCTGAAATGTCGTTCAGCAGTGAGCTGCTGACCAAAAAATAATCCAGACGAGAGTAGGAGTGATGGACATGTGAGAAAAAAGTATATTCCTTACTGGTGGGGTGAAGGGAGCGCCATGCATCGCAAAGACCAAAGTCGCTCATATACTGTTTGATTATATTTATGGACTGCCAATTACGCTCAGTTCCCGCTGTATTGAGCCTATCCATGTCTTCATTTAGTCCACGGTTGAGGTCGCCTCCAAGAACAAGTGTGCCATCTAAGTGTTCAGAGAGTGCACTGAAAAAACCGTGAAAGAATGAGGGATCATCAACATTTGGAACATATACACTTGCAATACATAGCTTTTTATCAAGTATAGATATTTTAATGATTAAGAATCTGCCCTCTGGATCTATAACTGTATCGAGTACTGTGAAATTAATATTTTTATGTATTAAAATTGCTACTCCCCTTTGTCTAGAATTATAACAGGCTGAGAACACATTGGGAAACTCAGGTGTTTTAAGTTCATTCGAACCTCTAAGAGGTCTGTGGGTCTCTTGTAATAGGACAACATCCGCCTGTAGTTTTTTGAGTTGGTTAAATATTTTTAACCTCTTTACTCTGGAGCCAGCTCCATTTATATTCCATGTAATGAACCTCAGTGTACCCATAGATGTTTGTGTATAACTAGGGATGTATGCTGTGTGCGTCGCTTAGCCAGGTGGAGAGAATACGTCACTTGTTCATAAATAAAGACAAGGAGAGAGAGAAAAAATGTGTGGCGAGATGCTCCCTGAGTCTGACTTTGTGTATGCATAGTTACTAATATGAGTAGGCTTGGCTTAAGTGTGTGTGTATCTTATATGACTGTGTGCGCTGTCTGACTGATGTAAATGTGCTGCCGTTGAGCGCATGGTGTGTATGTGTCGAAATAAAGGATGTTTGCGGATGAGTGTCGAAGCAGGTGATCGAGGCAGTGAAAGGAATAAAGAAAGAAACCAAGGACAGGGGTGAGCAGCATAAAACCAAGAGGGGGAAAAGAGAGGAGGAAAAAAAAAACGAGAAGAAAAAAAACAGAAACAAAACGTAAACATTCCAATTAAATCACTGACGGAGAGTGACGGTGTTAATTCTGCTATGAAATCACACTTTAAGATGCGATTTGATGCTGGTAAGTTAAACAGATGTTAATGCAAGTTAGTGTGAGTGGATAAGGAAAGGGTGCAGCTGATTCTTATCTGGTGTGAGGTTAATACAGCCACGGAGTGATGTTGGGGTCGCGGTGGAGCTGTCCGTCCACGTACAGCCGGTCCACAGCGATGACAGCGCGGGAGCCCTTCTGGATGAAGCCGCGTCGGATTGGGAAGAGGACCCTGCGTCGTTCCAAGATCTCTTTGGGGAACTGGTCGTTCGCGCTGAAGTCCGTTCCTTTTAATTCCCTGCCGCGGCTTTTCACATGTTGCTTTTGTTTGAAGTGGCCGAATTTGGCCACGATAGGACGTGGTCTCCCGGCCGTAGCCCGAATGGGGCCGAGGCGATGTACCCGATCGAAGACGATGTTCTTCACAGTGTCCTCCGGCAGCTTCAGGTGGGTTTTGATGAAGCTTTTTACCGTGGTCTCCGCGTCCTCTCCAGCGGCTTCTGGAATACCAGAAAATACCAGATTATCACGCATGCTACGAGCTTGTAGATCGATAACTGTTTCTTTTATTTTTTTATTTTCTCTATTGAGCTGGGTAACATTTTCTGTGAGACATTTCACCGACTCCCTTAGCGTGGCATTTTCAGCAGCAAGCGTTTCCACCTGCTGCTGGCTGTACTCCAGGGATTCTCGCAAGCATTTAAATTCTCGGTGAAGAATCTCCACCAAGGACAGCCTTGCGTCGAAACTGGACAATCGCTTGTCGATTGACTCCAATATGTCGGCAATATCTTTGCCGGCTGGCGATGTTGAGCCGGGGGAATCTGCCGGGCGTTGTCTTTTCGACGACGGCGTCTCAGGTTTGGCCGGGGGAGCTGCAGACTGGGTCTTCTTCATCACGAGATCCTGAAAGCACTGATCGATGTAATCTTGGAGAGTCTCTAAACTCTCCTCGTTGTTCTCCAGGGTGTTGGAGATTATTTAGACAAATAGTGTTAGTTATAAGACAATTGATAAGTGTATTTGGTAATACTGAAGCTTAAATGAATTTGTTCAGATCTAAACTACCATTTGCTTTAATTTTCCGCCAAAATCTCCGGCGTCTGACGTCAGTTACAACATGAGTCGCTTACCTTGTCCGTCACTTCCGTCACTTACCTCACTTACCTTATCAGAAGTTTTCCATAATATCAAAAACATACTGATTCTCCTTCAGCCTCCTCTCTTTGCTTGAAGCATAAGCGTGAGTGTCATGTTCGGAGGCAATAAGACGCAGGGTTCTCAAGCACGAACCACTTTTTATTGAATTGTAGCAGCAGTGTACGTGGCTACATCAATTTCTGGAAAAACACATATACACACCGGTCTGCTAGCGACCTCTAGTGGCTGCCCTCATGGTAGCCTTACTAGGACAACATAAACAGATTTCACAACATCTCCCCCTTTAACAAAAGTACTTTAAACATAAAACAGTGTTGTCAGAACGCAGGACATCACGGGGGTAGACTACCCTCAGTCCTGATAAGGGATTATTCTGCCCTTAGAACATAGAAAGGAGATAGTCCTCAGTCTCTGAATCTGAGAGGTACTTTAATCTCCCGCCCCCTGGAAGTCACTCTCACAGGTGTGGTAGGGTGGAGAGGAGACCCCGGGACAGGGATTGGCAATGTCTGCCTTACTAGTGGTTCTCGGGAAGCGGCCGCCCCTTTAGTTGGAGTAGTCGGTGTAGGTGGAACAGTGCTCTGCTGCTGCTCCTCAGGATCAGCGGTGCCTGGGACAGGCTGAAGGTGTCGTCTGTTGCGGCGAGTCACGTTCCCATTCGCCATCTCCACCAAGTAGGATCTCGGCTCCTTAGACTTACTGATGACCTTGGCTGGAGTCGTCCACCCCTTTTCCCCGTCAAGCTTCACTACAACATCCTGGCCTGGGAGAAGCTCAGGAAGTGGACGAGCTGAATGTCTGCGGTTGTAGAAGAATCTGTAAGAGTCCTTAGCTGCAGCATCTCTTTGGCACACTGTGTCCCTATTGACTGGACTGGGCAGCAATGTCTTTTCGAGTACTGGGACGGTGGTGCGGATTTGACGTCCTGTCATAAGTTGAGCTGGGCTTGCACCGGTTGCTGCAATTGGTGTAGAGCGGTAACTCATTAAGGCTAAGCAGGGGTCAGGCTGTTTGAGAATGTACTTGGCCGTTTGGACAGCTCTTTCAGCAGCTCCATTTGACTGGGGGTAATGAGGGCTCGACGTAGTGTGGGTGAAGCCATAACTCAGTTTGAAGTCTTGGAACTCTGATGATGTGAACTGCGTCCCATTATCACTGACCAGTTCTAACGGGATGCCCCATCTAACGAACATGTGTTTAAGCTTGTTAATGACCTGTCTGCTGGTTGTTGTAGTGAGGGAAGCAATCTCAATGTCTCTTGAAAAATAGTCAACAACGACAAGAAAGTTCTTACCCTCAAGCTCGCAAAGATCAGCTGCAATCTTTTGCCAGGGGCCATTGGGCAGAGGAGTAGTCACGAGAGGTTCCCGTCGCTGTGTAGGCTTGTGCTCTCTGCAAAAGTTGCATGACCTCACCTTATGTGTTATTTGAAGTCCAATGTTGGGCCACCACACTGTTGATCTTGCGCGCTCTCTACTTTTAGTTAGTCCTTGGTGGCCTTCATGTAATCGGTCAAGGACACTGGGTCTAAGTGCTGTGGGAATTACGATGCGATCGTGGTAGAGCACTAGACCATCTGATTCTGAAAGGTGGCTTCTGGCTGCATAAAAGCCTTGCAGTGGTGAGCTCTTTGCCATTTTCCGAGGCCACCCTTGTCTGATGAAGATGATTGCTTTTTGAAGCTCTGGGTCCCTCTGTGTAGCTCTACGAATTTCCTCCAACTTATGTGACTTGATAGGTTTGCTTGTCACTACGTTGCTCACATATGCCTTGACATGGCTGTCTGTCTCGGACGGGTAGCATCCATGCAGTGGATGTCTGGAGAGTGGAGTGCGTCCGCCACCACTAACTGTTTACCGGGAACATGCTCAGCAGTGACATTGAATCGCATCAGTCGCATCAGCAATCTCTGACATCTCAGTGGCGTTTTATCAAGGTCGTATGAGTTGATCAAAGGCACCAAGGGCTTATGGTCAGTTTGTAGACGTACATGACCCATGCCTTGGATGTAGCGGGTAAAACGTTCGCAGGCCCAGACAGATGCTAAACACTCTTTTTCGATCTGCGAATATCTTTTCTCTGCGTCTGTGAGCGTGCGAGAACAAAAGGCAACAGGCCGTAACTCCCCGTCATTGTCCTGTAACAGTGCAGCACCCAGGCCATAGCTGCTGGCATCCGCACTGACAACTGTTGGTCGGCCTGCATCATAATAACAAAGTGCTGGTGCAGCCACGAGCATTGCTTTTGCTTTGTTGAATGCTTGCTCCTGAGGCTCACCCCACACCCATACAGTCTCTTTTTTGAGTAGATTGGAGAGGGGGTGCAGCACCGTGGACAGGCCTGGCAGGAATTTTCCAACATAGTTTATTAATCCGAGTACCTGCCTGAGTTGTTCTACATTGGTGGGGCTGGGCATCCTGGCAATAGCCTCCACCTTGCCACCATCAGGTTTCACACCATCCGCACTGATGATGTGACCGAAGAACTGTAGTTCATTCTCTCCAAAGTGGCACTTGGACCTGTTGAGCTTAAGTCCTGATGCTTTGATTGTCTGTAATACTGCACCTAAGCGTTGGTCATGTTCCTCTTTGTTAGCCCCGAAAACCAATATGTCGTCCATCACGACGACAGTCCCCTCTAGGCCCTTGAGCAAGGTGCTCATGAGCCGCTGGAAGATCTCGGGTGCTGAAGTTATGCCAAATGGCAGGCGTCTGAAGCAAAACCTGCCCATGGGAGTTATGAACGTGGTTAGTTTTTGGCAGCTGGGATCCAGTGGTATTTGCCAGAACCCACTGGAGGCATCCAAAGTGGAGAAAACTTTAGCCCCTGCTAACTTAGGAGTTATGTCATCCAATGTGGGCAAGATGTACCGTTCACGCTTTACTCCCTTATTCAGACGTTTTAAGTCCACACACACCCTGACCTCATCCTTGTTGCGCTTTGGAGCAGGCACCA
The DNA here is from genome assembly GCF_963969265.1 of Rhamphochromis sp. 'chilingali'. Taxonomy (NCBI): domain Eukaryota; kingdom Metazoa; phylum Chordata; class Actinopteri; order Cichliformes; family Cichlidae; genus Rhamphochromis; species Rhamphochromis sp. 'chilingali'. The sequence goes on along the minus strand of NC_137942.1, from coordinate 33,142,684 downwards.
TTGGTGCACACCAGTCTGTTGGCTCGGTGACTTCCTCAATGATGCCAAGTTTGAGCATGCGCTTTATTTCCTTTTCCACTTTTGGGAGGAGAGGAAAAGGCACCCGGCGTGGGGTGGTTACACTGTACGGCACTGCATCTTCGGTCAGCTCGATTTTTACAGGTTCACAGTTCAGCAGGCCAATTTCTCCGAACACATCCTCTGTTAAGTCACTACTGATTTTGTTAACTCTAGTGACTAATCCCATGCGCTTTGCCACTGTCTTCCCCAGTAGGTTACTTGCATATTGCCCTTTTATAACTGTAATCCAGTACTGGTACTTTTGGCTTTTGTACTCTGTAGTAGCAAGGAATTTACCCATGCACTTGACTTTTCCACCAGGGCTGTACACAGTTGGCTTACACTGGATAAGTTTGGGTCTCTGCTGTAGCTTATTAAGGGTCGTTTCTGTCATAACAGTGGTGTCTGCGCCTGTATCAATTTTGAAATCAACTGGACTGCCATTTACCAATAGCTCAATGTCCCAGTCACCATCTGAGCCTGACTCCTCAATGACTGTTGTTTTTGGCTCAATTACTGCTCCCAGGAAACGCTCCCCTATGAAGAATGAATCCTCATCTGAGTCCTCTACAGCCTCAGCCCTGACCTCTTTTAGCATTTTGGTTTTGCATACAACTTCAAAGTGTCCCAACTTATTGCACTTTCTGCATCTTTTATTGCGGGCTGGGCAGTTTTCTCTTTTGTCATGCACCCTGTTGCATCTTTGGCATTTTGGTTTACTCTCACCATGTTGTTGCTCACGTACCTGATGAGGTTGGTAGTAACTCCTTCTCATGCTGTTATAATGCCTCTGTTTCACCTCATTCACCGTGCTTTCCACTCGGTCTGCACTTTGCTGTTTGACTTGTTCGCTCTGGCGTGCTAGTTGAATGGCTCTATCCAAAGTTAAGTCCGCCTCGAGCTGGAGTTTTTGTGAAACATCTTTGTCAATTAATCCAATGACGATACGATCCCGGATCTGCTCGTCTTTACTGCCGCCGAACTCGCAGTGCTGCGCGAGCTCGTACAGGCTCCGCACGAAAGCCTCGACCGTGTCCCCGGCCCTCTGGCTCCGTTTGTGAAAACAGGCACGGTCGTGGATAACGTTTCTCTTTGGGACAAAGTGCTCATCGAACTTTTGTATAACCAGATCATACTCAAACTGCGGACTTGGCCTGGCCTGCGTAGCAGCAGGAAACACAAACGAGCCATATATTGGTTCGGCATCTCTACCCATGGAGTAAAGAAGCGAGTTCACCTGCACTTCGCCGCTCTCCATCCCTAGCTTGGACGCCACTCGAAAACGGGAGAATCTCTGCCGCCATATCGGCCACTCTGCCGGCTGTGTAAAGTCGAACGGCTCCGGAGGTCCAAATTTAGCCATTTCTTCGCGTAACTTGGCGTGAAGTCCTCCATTCTGGCACGATGTCATGTTCGGAGGCAATAAGACGCAGGGTTCTCAAGCACGAACCACTTTTTATTGAATTGTAGCAGCAGTGTACGTGGCTACATCAATTTCTGGAAAAACACATATACACACCGGTCTGCTAGCGACCTCTAGTGGCTGCCCTCATGGTAGCCTTACTAGGACAACATAAACAGATTTCACAACAGTGAGTCTCAGTCTGAATCTGAGTCTCAGTCCTCTGAGACAAACAAAAGTGTGTTGTTTGTTTCAGAGGACTGTTTATATATAAACAAACAAAAGCAATCAAGCAACTTACTAGAATATGAAAAAGTACAAGTGCACCAACAACTTTTAATGTACACCAAGTGAGTACACTACACAGCCCTGATAAAAGAGGTTTCTGTTAGTTGTCCTCTTACTAAATCTGCCCCATAGCATCTAAACCAGAATATTTTCTTGTTATCCGGTGCAACTCCTTTGCTCCCCTTTCCCTCCTCCCTAAGCTTCCAGCTGAAAATTTGAAAAGGACAGTAAAAATTAATTTCAACAAACTTTTCTTTTTGATTTTACAGAACCTTAAACACACTTTGATCAGTTCAGCTTATAATGAAATGGAAAATCCAGCTACAGCTAACATTTATATGATCTCCACCACTTTGTTTATGATGTTGACTGTTCGTCGAATAGTTCGCCGCGATGAATTATGGCATGACAGTCTCTCCTATTCTTTCTTAAAAGATGGTTCCAGTGTTTCCTGTGCAATAAAGGAAGCACTCAAGAGTTTTTCCTTTGTTTTTGGAAAATTAGAACAGCTCTTATTGTGGTGGCCACGCAGATACTTCCAGGTCACTTCTCTTGGCTATTGGAATACACCCTAAGACTAACACCAGGACACAGGGAATAAAGGGGAGGCTTAAAAAAGAGAAAACTCCAGGACTTAAATGTAACCTATGAGGAAACTCAAAAGACAACCTAATGACAAAAGCACAGGGTGCCAGTGGTGAACGTGTCATTTCTGGTATTCTATGGCAAATGCCAATCATGCTCCATGGTAGTGAGCACAGGACCCACTAGAGGACCTCAGGCTAAACTCATGAAGTCTGTTCCTGATTCACACCAGTGGCCACCTGAGGGTCATTTTGTAGCTCTGGCATGGCTCATCTTGTTCTGTCTTGCATAGAGGAGCAGGTAACAGTCCTGCTGATGGATTATGGATTTTCTACGTCCCTGTCCAGATCTCGTAGGGTAACTTCCTGTCTCCTAGAATCTCCTCCATGCTCTTAAGAGCATGCTGGGAAACAGTAAACCTTCTGGCAATGCCATCCTCGAGTGGCTGGACTATCTGCGAAACCTCTATAGAGGCCATACTGCTTCACGCTAACGTCTTCTAGGACAATTACACAGTCTAATAAAATGTAGTCAATCAGATTCAAAAGCTAAAGGTCATCAGTTCTGTGCACATAAATTGATGAGCTTTATCAGACCTTCAGCGCTAAAGCTAAAACAAGCAATAATGGTGATTGTTGTGCTACCTGGGACAGTTCGGCGAGTATTAGGAAAATGTATGGAACAGTCTGGTGATCTGCTGTGAACACACAACTGATATTCAAAGGTTATTTTGAGATTCTTGGATAAGAGTTCATTCTTTGAAGACTTGGATCACATGGGTAGTGTAGGACACCAGATATCCAGCCCCATCCCGGAGTGAACTGGAAATAATAACTAAATCAAAACTGTTTTTGGCTTCCTCCCCAAGACCCGAGACAGCTTTTGATCATTCACGGTGACTAAAATCAATAAAAGAAACAATTCAAATAATGAACACATGAACAAGCAAAGCCACCTGTTCTGGTGACGCATACACATGCATGGTAAGGAAACATTATATCAACACTATTCTGCTTCTCGCCTTGTGGCATTGAAGTCATTAAGTGAAAGAAAATGGATGGATGGATAGTCCCAGGATACCTGGAATATAAAACTCAATTTACAACATACAGTTCACTTTGATGATGAGAAGTGAACTCCCCTTCTGCATGACTGTTTGTGCTTAAATTGTAAGAAATTTGTTTGTAAAATACTAGAAAAATGTGATTTGTTCATCTTTCATTTATTTACTTTGTAGTATTAATGGTCATTAATTGGTATCAGCAGAAAAAGATGTAAAAACACAAGTTTTACTATTTAGTTTTTTTCTTTCATTTGAAGGCGACTGTGGGCTGATAAACTGCTTTAAAAGAAGTGCAGTCGAATCAAATCAACAAACAAACAAACTACAGAGACCTACTTGTTTTAAACGGCTTGTGTGGACACAGACGTGAAGGTTTGTGTTGAAGGAGCTGATTCTGAAACTGCTGAGTTATAAGAGTGATACGAACACAGGGGAGGGTGCCGTTGAGCAGATCAGAATGGGTGAGGAAATGTGTGCGGGACAATTCCTGATTGAGAGATGAATGTTTGGGAAATTCCAAATTGTTTCTGAAAGATCAGAAGTATTTTGTAATTTTACAGCCAAAATTGCAAAATAATTCCAGGCAGCCTGTTTGATAATAATAATAATAATAATAATGGATACTTTATTGATCCCCATGGGGAAATTACTTGTTTTTTTTTTCTCTGCATTTGACCCATTCACTCAGTGAAGCAGTGGGCAGCCCACTAAGCAGGCGCCCGGGGAGCAGTGTGTAGGGACGGTACCTTGCTCAGGGGTACCTCAGGGTAGCCGTTAAGTGGATTCGAACCGCCGACCTTCCGATCATGGGGCGACCACTTTACCTACTGAGCTAATGATGCTTGGGTAATAACATTCATTGATGAGCCGAGGGTGTAACAGCCTGTGCAGCCTGAGAACATATCAGCAGATCATGCCATGCCTTTAAAAAGAACAAACACTCATTTTTCCAAGATCTGTGATTTGCCAGTCATGTTGAGAGCTTCCTGTCGTAAAGGATCCTCCAGCGCTTTCACAGATACTTGCGGGTAATTTCATTAATCGTCGCAAACATATCTGACAACACTAAGCTCTTTGGAGTGAGACCATGTTTTTACTCCAAGCTGATTACCTCTGAGCTTTCAGTTACAGAATCTTCACCTATCCAACATCAAGATTGCTTCACAGATAAAACTGAAATCTTTCCAAGTTTTGAAAACATATTAATTTCCCACCAGACACAAAGAACCAGCAGCTGGCAGCAAATGGAGCCAAGCCTGGAAACCAGTTCAGACAGGTAAATCGAGCCACACTGGAACCACACACTCTAATGTATCTCACACTCTCTGTATTAAACACCTAGAGTCCCAGAGAGCAGCCATTTGGCTTTTCTACCTTTTAAAACCCGCCTTCCAGCCAAATGGCTGGTAGGCTTTTAGCTAGGCTTTAGCTTCAGCCAAGTGGAAGCTAAATTGTCTAGTCATCAATTTATATTGAAATTAAGTTGTTACCTGAGAATTCTAACTGCCAACTGCCTCTTTGTTTGTCTGGAGGGGGGGGGCTGCTAAAGGCTGTGAACTTCCTTTTGTGTTCGTCTTGATGCATTCTCAATCATCCAGGGAAATAAATCTCCAAAAGTCACCAACTTGGAGTGGTTAGTTTCCTGAGCCACAAGGAAACTTGTGTTTCAGTTTGCCATCTTAGGGAGAAATCATCACACATGGGTGTATGTCCTTTGTTGCTGAGATTGATTGATAAAAACAGTACAAAAAAACCAACTATTTGTACACATATTTACAAATAATAGTAAAAAGTGAGTCAGCACATTTCAACATTTTCAGCAATCACTCACAATCCTGGCACTGCCATGGTATCTGTAGTCTGCATTTACCACATGTGTATCTGTAGCAGTGAACACATCGCATTTCCCGGCGACTCTTGCTGGCTGTGCCGAGGATGGTGGTTTTCCGTCTAAGAAGTTTTTGCTCAAGTGAAAGCGATGTGAAGAAATTGTCCGTGGTAACATTTCTGCCCTTGTCTAGGAATGGTTGCACAGAGGAAATCTGGCAGTCAGTCAAAGTTGCAAAATCACTTCTTGCTCTTTCATCATCTTCACTGCCCTGAGGGACCATGGTTGGTATTTACTGCACTGGCTGTTGTTGGTTAAAGTAACTTTAAAGTAACTCCAGGCTTCTCTACAGTCAGAAATCTTCTCCAACAAGATAATGAATTATTATGAGCGTTTTATGTGTTTATGATATATGGCAGTCCTTTTGCTGCTATGTTTGTTTCTTGTCCTTTTTCTAAAAACATTTGGTTTTCCAGAATAATGTGAAGAGGCATTGCCTCGCTTCACTCAACAGGTGCTCATTAAGCAGGAGTTTCACAGAGATTAGAGGCTTTGCTACAGGATTAGCAAAATGTGAAGTGTTATTAATATTTTCTTTTCCACCTTCGAGCGATTTCCCTGTTATAACATATGTCATCGACACCTGAAACTTACCTGTAATTACTACATGGTGTGTGAATATTTCAAAATGTCAAAGCACTCAATCTGACAGGTCTAACAACTGCTGAAACATCTGCTTTAGAAAAGAAAAATAAACATGAACTGTGGGGCAATAGCCTGAGAAAACTTTCAAACAGGTTTTACAGACTTCAGGCCCTCCAGATTATCCTTGTGATAACTGAGGATTAATGGAAAAACAACACTAAACGACTTTATGAATAACACTTTTATTGCTGCAGTATTATTTTTTAAAGAAACATCACAAACTGAACAAGACTTCTGCAGTTTCATGAAGACACTACGGGCATGGTGACTGTGAGGATCTGGGGGAAAGAAAACAGAAACACATCGTACAGCAGGTTAAAAGACTGAATTTGACTGAGTTGTGTGTGTGTGTATGTTTGCTGCAACGTTAAGCTGTTCTTTGCTGGTGTGGTTCCTGTGGCTGCTGCGTCATTTGAATTCTGAACTGTTACTCGTCATCTCACGTTGTGCAGTCTGCTAATTCACTCATTTTTATACTTATTTCAGATTTATTTTGACTGTTCATCATTTGGCACTTGCAGATTTGGGTCGTACATCACCACCTGCTAGCATCTCCTCCTCTTATTCCAGAAAGCATGTCCAACAAACTGTAACGGATCAACTCGCAACTCGGGTGTTCTCGAGCAGAAAACTCCAAAACATCCGAGTGTTTATCCTGAGTACTCCTACATCAGTAGGGAAAGAAAGCATCCAGCAATGCAGCTTTGAGATCAGGATTCACCATGGCAACAGGTAAATGGAGGGCTGACCATGATATTTATCAACCTCGTTTCATTATTTCTGAATTATTAGATAAAAATGATTAATGACATTCACAGCAAACCTTGCTTTAATGCTCCACAGTTTTCTAATCTGATCTAATGTCAGCCTTCACTGATAGATGTTGGCTCTCTAACAGCCACAGCAGGGATGCTTTACTGAGTTTCTGTGATAACCAGAGCTCTGTAGTCGTTTCACGTTTAGCTGAAATTTAAAAGAATGTTTTAACACTTCACCTCAATACAGATGTATTGTACTTGGTCCAGCCCAGAGTCGATCATGACCAATTGGCTAATCCACCACCTTTCATTGTTTATACCGTTACAAAAACAACAAATAAACATAAAAAGAAAAAATCACCATCGGCCCACCGGGTGTGCCCGATGGGCAGTCCAGCTGTGCGGTCAGCTGGTGGGTAACAGGCATCTCGGAAAACGTTAGAACACTTATGCAAATATGTGACGTCTTGATAAATCGAGCAGGTATTTGAAGTTTACACAACAACATTCTCGCCTGAAAATACAGTGGCTTGCAAAAGTTTGAACTTTCCCACATTTTGTCACATTACAGCCACAAACATGAATCACTTTTATTGGAATTCCGCGTGAAAGACCAACACAAAGTGGTGCACACGTGAGAAGTGGAACCAAAATCAGACATGATTCCAAACATTTTTTACAAATAACTGCAAAGTGGGGTGTGCGTAATTATTCAGCCCCCTTTGGTCTGAGTGCAGTCAGTTGCACATAGACGTTGCCTGATGAGTGCTAATGACTAAACAGAGTGCACCTGTGTGTAATCTAATGTCAGTACAAATACAGCTGCTCTGTGACGGCCTCAGAGGTTGTCTAAGAGAATATTGGGAGCAACGACACCATGAAGTCCAAAGACCACACCAGACAGGTCAGGGATAAAATTATTGAGACATTTAAAGCAGGCTTAGGCTACACAAAGATTTCCCAAGCCTTGAACATCCCACGGAGCACTGTTCAAGCCATCATCCAGAAATGGAAGGAGTCTGGCACAACTGTAAACCTACCAAGACAAGGCCGTCCACCTAAACTCTCAGGCCGAACAAGGAGAGCGCTGATCAGAAATGCAGCCAAGAGGCCCATGGTGACTCTGGACGAGCTGCAGAGATCTACAGCTCAGGTGGGGGAATCTGTCCACAGGACAACTATTAGTCGTGCACTGCACAAAGTTGGCCTTTATGGAAGAGTGGCAAGAAGAAAGCCATTGTTAACAGAAACCATAAGAAGTCCCGTTTGCAGTTTGCCACAAGCCATGAGCCACGAGCTTCACCTTCCAGCAGGACAACGACCCTGAACATAAAGCCAGGGCAACAATGGGATGGTTTAAAACAAAACATATCCATGTGTTAGAATGGCCCAGTCAAAGTCCAGATCTAAATCCAATCCAGAATCTGTGGCAAGATCTGAAAACTGCTGTTCACAAACGCTGTCCATCTAATCTGACTGAGCTGGAGCTGTTTTGCAAAGAAGAATGGGCAAAGATTTCAGTCTGTAGATGTGCAAAGCTGGTAGAGACAGACCCTAAAAGACTGGCAGCTGGAACTGCAGCAAAAGCTGGTTCTACAAAGTATTGACTCAGGGGCTGAATAATTACGCACACCCCACTTTGCAGTTATTTATTTGTAAAAAATGTTTGGAATCATGTCTGATTTTTGTTCCACTTCTCTCGTGTGCACCACTTTGTGTTGGTCTTTCATCTGGAATTCCAATAAAACTGATTCGTGTTTGTGGCTGTAATGTGACAAAATGTGGGAAAGTTCAAGGGGGCCCAATACTTTTGTATGTTAAAAGTTTATTTTGTGATCCAGAAAGAGTAATATTTTAAACTCCGCCACTCTGCGTTCCTCCGCCGCTGCCTCATTTGAGGTTTGGAAGAAATGCATTCTGGGATATTTGCCTGGGTTTGGCTACAGTAGCTAGCAAGCTGATTGGAGACCAAAACAGCCAGTTAGATTTTTTTTGCATCCAAGTCTGTGATTGGTTGGTTTTGTGACACACTTCTAACGGTGTACAGAAAGAGTTGAGCGCACATGAAGCAGAAATGTTGTGAGCGCGAACGACACACTGAGAGCAGGTCCGCAGAGATCTGAGCAAGAGCAAATGCCAACAACTGAGCGAGAGGGGCTGCTATTGTGAGTGTGTGGATACTAGCAAACACTGAAATACATTTCTTGCATGCAGAAATTAATTTGTTCGCTCAAAATCATTTTCTCCTCAACACACAACATTTTTTTTACGTGTGCTCAGAATAGAGGCACTAAAACAACGCCATATTTTCCCATCAGTGTGATCACTTATACATCTAACGATTGATCACTGATCAGTGTGTAGCATATTATAAAGGGGAAACTGACAGTCTCTGTGGACTAGCGCTACCATCTCACACTTCTGTTTAATCATTTGTCTGCTTGATGTTTATTCAGCTGTGTAAAAACTATAACTTTAATCTCAGCCAAACCGATTTACTCAGGAACAAATAAAATACTGAAAAAAGCCAAACAATAACATTTTTAAGTTATCAAAGTGACTTATATATGTTTAACCTGAGTAGCGAAAAGGATGTGCAGGGAGTTCGTTGTTCTCGCCAGTTCTCGTGAGCCTCGAACCCCGGCTAGCTACGAGCTGGTGGGTAACAGACGTGTCCGAAAACGTCGGAGCGCTTTTGCAAATATGTGATGTCTTGATAAACTGAGCAGATATTTGGAGTTTACACAGCAACATTCTCACCTGAAAATATCTTAAAAGTTTATTTTGTGACCGAGAAAGAATAATCAGAGTAATATGAAAATAAATAGCTGCTACCATTGTTGGAAACTGGAACTGGCTGGGCCGCGCTATGAATTCTGGGATAGGTTGGGCCACAAAGGATACACCCGACCAATCCTTCAAATCCAGGGAAATGAAGGCCGCATTTGGAGGAGTCTTCGAATTTGGACACCCTTCATCGCGACACTGTAAAGTAATCGGCCTACAAATGCGACCTCCGAAGGATGCGGCCCCTAAATTTGGACACAACTACGATACCGGACACAGCTTCTTCTTCTTTGGGCTTAACAGCAGCTGGCATCCTTGTACATGCAGTGCTGCCATCTTCTGTTTCAGTCCGTTATTACACTCTTAAATCCTACTACTTATTCCTGCGTCTTTCAGGATCTTGCAAAGCTTCAAACGACGCGTCGACTATTAAATTAGTCGTCGACGATTTTAATAGTCTAGACTATTTGTGGCAGCCCTACTGTGGACATCATCACTGTCTCAGAGTCTCAGAGTTACAAAGATGCAGAGCAGAGATCTTTTTCTGAGATGATATTAAATCTGTGCTGTCTTCTTATAGTTCAAGGACTGAACAACTATTAAAGTGCTCGTGTTAAGGACACAAAGTTACAAATTAACATCTGACTGGGATTTCAGTGACTGTAAAAACAAACTTTTACAGATCAACTTGCTCTTGAACTGAACCTGCTCACTCTCTTACCCCGGTAAGATGAGTTTACTCTCTTTCCAGAATAGAAAACCAGAGTTTCCCTAATGTGAAGGTTAAACAAACTAACCAACCAGCTTCCTGGAATAAGGCCCACACAGTGTGTTTTTGTCTCAAGTTTCTGAGGCTGACACACTGCTCTTGCACTAAGGAATGTGTTGCAATAGCAATGATATTGCTGTATAACATTTCTATAGCACATTAATATTTAAACTGGTGTTACTGCAGTCGACATGACATGGCACAGCTTGTAGTCTGAAGCTTGCACGTTCTTCTTGTGCCCGTTTGAATTTTCTTCAACTGCTCTGTTTTCTCTCCAGAGTGAAAGGATGTGCATGATGGGTTAAAAGGTTTTACAGAATGACCTCAGAGCACATTTAGTCCTACGCCGCAGTTTCCAGAAACATAGCCACACTTAAAGTGATGCTGACCTCAGCAAGCTTGCTGTTGCTGGTGGCACTGCTTGGTAAGAAGCTCGTGTATAAATCCCAAAAACAACAATGGGCATCGAACACAATCCTGTATGTGACAGGGTCCAAGAACAGGGTGTATATTTTCTGTACCTGTGTGCTGCTGTTGTACTGTGCCACGCTGTTCTCCTGGTCAACCAGGAAGGGGTGGAAGATGTCAAGATGGAAGAGCGAGGGCCGAGCCGTTAACACCAGTCGATCCTCCCCCACATCCAGAACCAGAGAGCGAGACGACCCCTGTGCAGGAGACATCAACATATCGTATCATCGTGTTTAAGAGCAGAGCTGTCGATCTCTACTTTTAAGATGGTTTTGAGCAAGAATAACTAAGAAAGCAACTTTTTAATTTTAGCCAACTGGCACAGACCTCTCCAGCTGTTTGTGGAGGCCATCAGGTACATGTGACTATTGTAAGCTTGGTGTAAATATTTAAACAACAAGATAGGCATATTTTTAACTTTATGCTGGACTTTGTTAAATGGAGAGTGGTTTCCACACTGAAGTGTAAGTTAACCACTCAGGTTGTTTCTTGTTTCTGATATATTCAAAGACAAATATATCAGTGTGTTTTGGACAGACGTACTGCTCCTCCTCTATGTTTTCTCTAGGCTGGGGTAAAGCTCAAGGTAAACGCAAACCCTAACACTTAGATATATACACACACCAGTGCCTTGCTAAGACACCTCAGCTCTGTGACAGCAACAACAAAAAATGACCTTCAAAACATTTTTAATCTCATCTCATTTTCCCTAACAGCAAAGTAAAGCTAAAATAAACCAGCCTGTATTTGAGGATGACGTCTACCCTGAAAGAAACAGGTAGGCAGAGAGGACTGGAATAAATGTGTGGTTAATTATTATTATTATTAACCTTTATTTAACCAGGAAAAGTCCCATTGAGATTAAAAACCTCTTTTGCAAGGGAGTCCTGGCCAAGAGGCGACAACACGTTGAAATTACAAAGTTACATACATATTATAAATAACAATTACATTTTAAAAACATTTTTCTCTGGCTCTCTCAATCTGGACTTAAAAGCATTTAATGAAATAAGATCTGCTATCTTCCAGTCTTTTTGCATCATGTTCCATGTGAAAGGGGCAGCATAAGTAAAAGCCCTCTTTCCCAGTTCAGTTCTGGCAAATGGAACATTGAGCAATAAAAGATCGCTTGAACGCAGGCTGTAAGAAACAGTACTTCTCCGTGTGTTTATGTGTGTTTGTTTAATATCTCACCACTCCGGGAAGCTTTATCTCTGCAATCAGATACTCTGGTTCACCAGCAGGAGGCTCAACAATCATCGTGAACTCTGGTCTGCGCAAACTGAGGAAAGGGTTGACATTTCAGATCACGTTGCTTTTCGTGGAAAATGAGACAAACAGGACAATGAACAAAGGTTCACCTCTTAGTGGTTGCGGGTGACTTCTCCCTGCGGGATGAAAGAAAGTCAAAGAAATTTCAACATGTGTTGCAAATTATACAGAAACAGATTCCTGTGATGCAGGCCAATTTGCATCACTACAGCAGTGATGCAAATTGGCCTGCATCTTTATTGAGTAAGCCGAGTGCAATGATGTGTGTCAGTGTGTTTTCTGTTGAGCACAGTGGGGGTACATACGGAGGCTGCAGCTCTTCAATGACCGGCCTGCTCTTTGTGCGGATATTCTGCTCACTGACAGAACCCAAAAACTTTCTGTTTTTCAGGACCTTCCACTCTGCAAAAACACACACAACAAGTAGGGCTGGGTATCGTCACTGATTTCTAGAATCGATTCGATTCACAAGGTCCTGATTCGATTCCAATCGTGGAAATTTTGCCTTGAACAGTCAGAAATATTATAATTCTTATCATTTATCAGTACATTTCCATATTTTTATATCTATAAAAAAAAAGCTGACACTTCTGAGACTTTATCAAAGGTGTGAGCATCACAGCAGAGGCCTTTGTGTCAAAGTAACTGAGGATAAAACACAGAAAAACGTGAAGGAGATTTTCCTGGCCTGGGATTTTATAGCAGATGACCTTAAAAATATTCTGCAGTAGATCAAAAACAGAAGAAAACCATGAATCAGCATGTGAACATTACCTGATGCTGCTGAAGTGAAGCAGAGCAAAGTTACAGAGGTTTTATTAGAGACACAGCTAAGCATTTTGCAACTTTGCATAATTTTAAAAAGTTTAAATCTATTTAGTAGCCGATTAAACAGCAGAAATGAGGCTTTCTTGTCAGAAGTAAAAAACACAGCGGCCGACAGCGCTGTGAACAACGGTAGACTGGTGGGTGATAAGCAAGCGAATAATGCAGAAAACAGATTTTTAGATGGGAAACTGTTCATGAGAGAGAGAGAGAGAGAGCTGTGCATGAAGTGTGATTTTTATCGTGGTGGAAGCAAAACAGCAAAAGTCAGAGTGAATTCATGACGATGTTTGTGTGAAGCGAAATGTGAAGTTTAGTTTGGAGCTTCTTTTGCTGCTGGTTCAGTCAATATTGTTTGGAGAGATAAAACCTGCAGCTTCAGAATCAAATGCAAAAAGGACGTAAACACACAGCATGGACCCACCGAAACATCAACATCAGTGCGCTGGCGGCTTTCAGCCCGACCGTGTCCGTGTTCGTGTCGTCAGGTGAGAAAGGCGACATCTCACTGATTCTGATGCGTCGGCGGTCCGCACTTTGTGTTTATGTCTTTGTGCAGAATCTGCTTACATGCTCTGGTTTGCTGTTTTAGCTGTTTAGTGGTTGTTGAAATTTTGTGAGGTTTAACCTGAGATTCTGGCGTTTCGGGCAAAATAAATTTATATTTAAAAATCGATTCAGGATTTTAATGAATCTGATAATATGGCGTTATTCAAGCTAGACTCGATTTTAATTGGAAACGCGATCATCGAAACCCACCCCTAACAACAAGCGCGGAGTACGTCCAGAACAAGAATTATTAACACAGACACACACAGACACACTAACCTCTACTCAGCTCCAGATTGTATTTGTTTTCTAAACCCTCTACAGACACGAGGATAACAAACTGCTGGAATAAGGGATCCTTCTGCAAGACAAAAATCATACAACACTTTTTATGCAGAGTTTATAAATTAAGAAAGTTAATGAAGGTCAGTGCAATGAGGAGTCAAAGGAATATAAAATAAAAAATTCCTTTTTGATTGCAAAAGGAAAACAACCACAGGCACATGAACACACCTGACACTTCTGGAAGAAGTCCTGGTTAATGACAACGTCATAAGCTGTGCAACCCTGAGAGCCTGAAACAGACAAAGAAACATTAAAAATATTTTCACCACAACACAGGAAGCTGAAACACTTCCATCCTGTCGGCAAATTGAATCAGGAAAGACGATGAATACAGACTGATGTTGTGTAGACCTTAGACCAGTCAGTCACAACATTAAAATACACAACTGAGAGATGAGGTAAACAACACGTACCGTACATTGTTACAATGTTACAATGTTATCGTTATTCAGAAACACTGTTTCATTAACCTTTAAATTAACCATTGGCCTTCATTCATTCTGGTCGGTGTGTGTACACCATCGTATATACACCAGGCTCAGTGCTCACTTGCCAAAGAATCGCAGACTTCTTAGTTATTGTTCTTGGTGATTTTAACAGAGGAAGCCTCAGTCAGGAACTCCCCAAATAAAGACAATTTTAATAAATCCAGGCAGTGGACTAAAATGTAACTTATGATCCTGCAAATGTGCCCATCCGTGCTGGAACATAGAAGTGACCAACAGCTCAGGTTAAGCAGTTTGAGGCAAGACTGACATGTGCAGAGGAGGGCTATTGGATATACTGGGCAAAGAGGAAGACTACATAGTAGTCAGACTGAGCAATAATGCATTTGTTGCATTTCTCATGGGTTCTAATGGGGGCCTTTCTTAAAATGACTGGTCCCAGTAACAAAGGCGCTTGTCGACTCAGAAATCGAGAGAAAACCAACAACACACCCAGCAGAACATTATGTTATTTACACGGGTGCACATAAGTGGTCCGCATGTGCGCATTCGCTGTCAAAATAAAAGACACACCAGATAAGAAGTTGCAACGCGCGTTTGCGTCCATATAAAAAGCACTGTTTTTGTCCTAGAGTGGGATTTTCAGGGCACATTCTGCACCACATCTCTGTGCGTTCATCATTTGTTTGAAGCCAGCTCACCTCCTGCAACCACTTTTCCGAGAATACGTGCTTCTTTTGTGGTTCGGACTCCTTCTGACATTTCTTTGGAGGTAGAGGAACACCAAAGTAATTGCTTAAAGGAGCTTGCTTCTTCGACATCTTTAAGAGTTCTAAACAAATGTCTGTCCTCCTCCTGAAAATCTTATGTACGCAAACACGCGTTGCAACTTCTTATCTTGTGCGCGTTTTTTTTTTTGACAGCGAATGCGCACCTGCGGACCACTTATGTGCAGCCCTGGTCCATGAAACCATAAAGCTGCACTTTCTTTTTGCCTTATAGCCTGATTTGGGCGACCGTGGCTCAGGGGGTTGGGAATCGCATCTGTAACCGGAAGGTCGCCGGTTCGATCCCTGGGCTCTCTGTCCTGGTCGTTGTGTCCTTGGGCAAGACACTTTACCCTACTTGCCTACTGGTGTTGGCCAGAGGGGCCGATGGCGCGATATGGCAGCCTCGCTTCTGTCAGTCTGCCCCAGGGCAGCTGTGGCTACAACTGTAGCTGCCTCCACCAGTGTATGAATGTGAGAGTGAATGAATAGTGGCATTGTAAAGCGCTTTGGGTGCCTTGAAAAGCGCTATATAAATCCAATCCATTATTATTATTATTATTTGTCATAACTTCTCCGTTTTGTGGTAAGCTTTTCTTTGGCTGTCACTTCTTCACCCTGACCTGTCTTATTTGGCTCAGCAGAACTGAAATATATATCCTGCTGCTTTTACACACGCACTCACATAAGCTCAGCGATTCTCTGCGCAATCAACCTCTCACATGTTTAAGCTGCGGGAGATTTCACTTGTCATGTTTGCATAGTAAGCTAACGATTAATAAGACGATGTCAGAGGAATTGGTGCACAAATTATCATCACTCACAGATCAGTGCTGTCGCTCTCTATACACAGTTCGCACGATTGCAAAGTGAAAGCAAAAAAACAAGCGCAAATTCAAACGCGATTTCAATATGTCACATACAGTGGGGCAAAAAAGTATTTAGTCAGCCACCGATTGTGCAAGTTCCCCCACTTAAAATGATGACAGAGGTCAGTAATTTGCACCAGAGGTACACTTCAACTGTGAGAGACAGAATGTAAAAAAAAAATCCATGAATCCACATGGTAGGATTTGTAAAGAATTTATTCGTAAATTAGGGTGGAAAATAAGTATTTGGTCACCTCAAACAAGGAAAATCTCTGGCTCTCACAGACCTGTAACGTCTTCTGTAAGAAGCTTTTCTGTCCCCCACTCGTTACCTGTATGAATGGCACCTGTTTGAACTCATCATCTGTATAAAAGACACCTGTCCACAGCCTCAAACAGTCAGACTCCAAACTCCGCCATGGCCAAGACCAAAGAGCTTTCGAAGGACACCAGGAAAAGTATTGTAGACCTGCACCAGACTGGGAAGAGTGAATCTACAATAGGCAAGCAGCTTGGTGTGAAAAAATCAACTGTGGGAGCAATCATCAGAAAATGGAAGACATACAAGACCACTGATAATCTCCCTCGATCTGGGGCTCCACGCAAGATCTCATCCCGTGGGGTCAAAATGATCATGAGAACGGTGAGCAAAGATCCCAGAACCACACGGGGGGACCTGGTGAATGACCTGCAGAGAGCTGGGACCAAAGTAACAAAGGTCACCATCAGTAACACACTACAACGGCAGGGAATCAAATCCCGCAGTGCCAGACGTGTTCCGCTGCTGAAGCCAGTGCATGTCCAGGCCCGTCTGAAGTTTGCCAGAGAGCACATGGATGATACAGCAGAGGATTGGGAGAATGTCATGTGGTCAGATGAAACCAAAGTAGAACTTTTTGGTATAAACTCAACTCGTCGTGTTTGGAGGAAGAAGAATACGGAGTTGCATCCCAAGAACACCATACCTACTGTGAAGCATGGGGGTGGAAACATCATGCTATGGGGCTGTTTTTCTGCCAAGGGGACAGGACGACTGATCCGTGTTAAGGACAGAATGAATGGGGCCATGTATCGTGAGATTTTGAGCCAAAACCTCCTTCCATCAGTGAGAACTTTGAAGATGAAACGAGGCTGGGTCTTCCAACATGACAATGATCCAAAACACACCGCCCAGGCAACAAAGGCGTGGCTCCGTAAGAAGCATTTGAAAGTCCTGGAGTGGCCTAGCCAGTCTCCAGACCTCAACCCCATAGAAAATCTGTGGCGGGAGTTGAAAGTCCGTGTTGCTCGGCGACAGCCCCAAAACATCACTGCTCTCGAGAAGATCTGCATGGAGGAATGGGCCAAAATACCAGCTACTGTGTGTGCAAACCTGGTAAAGACCTATAGTAAACGTTTGACCTCTGTTATTGCCAACAAAGGTTATGTTACAAAGTATTGAGTTGTATTTTTGTTATTGACCAAATACTTATTTTCCACCCTGATTTACGAATAAATTCTTTACAAATCCTACCATGTGGATTCATGGATTTTTTTTTCACATTCTGTCTCTCACAGTTGAAGTGTACCTCTGGTGCAAATTACTGACCTCTGTCATCATTTTAGGTGGGGGAACTTGCACAATCGGTGGCTGACTAAATACTTTTTTGCCCCACTGTATTGACAGTGGCTCACCGATGCCAATGACATAATTACCCAGCTACATTTCTGAAAGAATGCAAAAGCATTGACATACAAAATCACATGTTTGGCGGTTACGTACTATTGTCTATTTCTGTGTGTGGCTCGCCAAGACTCATGGGAACTCGAAAGCCGCTAGGATCGTCTGATTGGAGCAGCTCCACAAGCTTCTCTCTGGAGAGTTCTGGAGGAGGCGGGACTGAGTTCGACTGACAGACGTTTATAAATACCTTCTCCTTGTTTGACTCTGAGAAAGTCTTCACACACATGCCTGACACGTGGGACAGGAAAGGCAAAGGGAAAAACACACAAAAAGAAATTTTTGTATTAATGAGCAAACTTAGAGTATTGTTCCAAAATGTAAAGATTATATATACTATCTATCTGTGACATAGCTCACCAGGCTCCGGTCGGATTACTTTGGAGTCTGGACTTTCACTGTTGATCTGTCCAAGGGTCTAAACAAATATTACACATATTATTTATTGTTTGGCAAACTCACAGCAAAGAAAAAACACCTGTAACATCAAATGTCATCTGTGATTCTCACAGTTTTTGTGCATGGAGATTTTTCAATAACATTTTCTGTACAAATTTATTTTCCCAAGATCGAACAGAGGACAATATAAACAATGCAAGTTTTCTGAGTGCACTTTAAATGTCACAGGCCAGCTCTGTTTATGGGTAGGCTTCCGTTCACATGTCTATCTTAAAGTTTACATGAACGTCGCAATATTCAGCACAGCTATGACTTTTGATTTTAGCTGCAGATGGTTCTACATGACGTGTAGTCATCATCTGGAATGCATATATGCCAACAATGTCTGTGCTTTCTACTCGAGCAGTGATGAGCTCTTCTGTTTATTTAGAAAAAGAAACACCTGCTTTATTTGGAGAAGAAAATACAGAGGAAACCCAGATGTCCCAGTTTTCCCACTGGGACTTGAATGCACCGTACATTTTCTGGATCTGCGGAAGGCTGGAGGGTGATATCTCTCAAAACCCCATGTGGGCCTGCAAAGTGACTTGTGCATATCATGCGATTGGTCCATGTGCATTTAAGTTATTGTAAGTGAGCGAGGTATGTTACTAGCTGTGTCCCAATTCAGGGGCCGCACACTTCGTAGGACCCGGGCTTCGTGGTCTACATGGGCCGGGTACTCCGAAGAGCGAGGAGGGCGGAAGTGCGAGGCTTGTGAAATGGGACGATCTAGCCTCTGTCGTGCTGCTCAGGTTGCCTAGCAACCATGAAAATAACCGCTAGAAAGGTTTCATAAGCATTGTTTGACAGAAATGAAGGAAAAAAATGTTTTTGTTCATTTGTTTTTTTATGAATGTTCCTTGATGTCACTCATGAGACTAGTGTATTACACTTTGGTAATGTAAATATAATATGGCCAATATTATATTTATTATTATATTAATTATGATTTATCACAGCAGTGAGCTTGAACTCTGTTTCAAATACTGAGCTTCAGTAAAGATTCAAGTTGATTCAAGACTGAATTCACAGAAGATGAAACTATCAGAATGAATATGAAGGATGAACAAAATCTGGAAATAGATGAAAAACACATACCACAACCAAGAGTGAGCACCAAGGGGGGAGAGAACTATCAGCATATTATTGGTCTTTATTGGCAGGCACAAGCATAAATACCTGGGACGCCATTGGCCCATTTATCTAGGTTATATTATAGACTTGACAAAGATTGCCCACTGAAGTCTAAATCACAGGAAACAATGAAAAAGAGAGAGAAGACATCCAGGGAGGAGAGAGCTGTATGCAGCATGTAAGAACTGATGAAGGCAGGAATCTTTCAATGTTTATACAGTTTCCTATTTTTCTATCAAAATATTAAGAAACACGGGGTTGCTCAAGACTTCTGTACAGGACCCTATATTTACTGTTCAAGAAACCCACCGTTTAACATGAGTGCTTTAAGTTTAATAAATATAACTTTAATCTTAGTAGCAAAAACACAATTGTGATTAGGATTTTTGACATAGTCAGTCAGTCCTACTATGAAAACAGAGTTTTAGGGACAGATGAGACCAACATTCTCAACAAAAAAAACGATGAGATCAAAATTTTTTTGTTGACAATGAAAAAAAGAAAACACATTCCACGTTTATCTCATATATGAGTCATAATAGTGAGCTCATAATGGTGCAGCTGCATTATCATTGTGAAACAAAGAGCTGTGAATGATAGCAGCATATCACAAGAAAATAACAGAACATCTGTTTGTAAACAACAGAGTTTGGCTGATGCAGCAAGACAACACATCTCAGCCTGTAACGCATCTTTGACGAGAGGCTGATGGGAAAAAAATTAAAATGAGTCTTTCAGGGCTGACTAGCAGTTACTGCAAATGCTTCCATTGCATTTCACCCACACATATGAAACAAATTTTCCTCCATGACCAAATGTAACATTTTGTCAGATTTTTGTTTCTCATGTAGCACGACTAAGTCAGAGGGCCAGCTTTACCTCAAAACAATTCACCTTTGTTCCTTTATTGTGTTTTACTATTTAACACCCTGTGGGGATTTCTGTCTCCAGCTAGGATCGAACTGCTGACCACTTGCCAAGTACAGTGGAACCCCGACTTACGAATATCCTGTTTAGTGAAAAATTCAAGTTACGAAGGCACTTAACGGCAATATTTCTGCCCGTGTTACGGCAAAATGCCTGCATAACGAAATCCGCTGGCTCTGATTGGCTGAGCCCAGAAATGCCCACAATGCGTTCCGAATCATGTGCCAACCCCCTTGGCTTTGGTACTTGCACTTCGTTCCACTTGAACGACATATTGTTGTTGAAGTTAGCAATTAGCCTGTAGCCTATCGTTCACTCAAAAGGTGCGATGGGTGCTTCGAGTTACGAAAATTTTTGACTTACGAAAGACCCTCGGGAACGAATTAATTTCATAAGTGGGGGTTCCACTGTAAATGCGTTACCATGTGATCACAGTTAACATAAAAGCAAACTTACCTGTAACAGTAGTTGCTGATACAACTCTTCCTGTTGCTGTAAGTCCAGCTCAGAGTTAAGAAGCGACGAGTCCGTCATCATTCAGCAACTCCTACAATCATATAAGAAATCAATTGTTTAATTGACTCATTTCTAATAATAACAATGTTACTAAATTTGCTCATACTTGCAGCTATTCTCATAAACTTTACAAAACACTGACAACCAAAACAACCAGTTTCAAGAGGCAGATTTACAGGCAGAAGCGTAAAGCTGTGGTCAGAAATTTATGCACACTCATCATCTTCATCATCAGTGGACATTCAGCCGCATGAAGGTCTGGTAATTTGGGCTTTTTAATCCTTAATTGTTTTTTCCAGGGTGGAATGATTGTGCAGTATACATCTTTAATAAGATAAAATGGATGTGTAATGTAAAATGTGAATACAACCTCAAATATCTACATATCCCCACTAATACTTGGTTCAGTGTCTCTTAGCAAGTTGCTCCTCAACCAGACGCTTTTGATAGCCATCAGCAAAGTGCTGCACAATCACGTCACCAAAGCGTGTTAAAACGTTTAATAATGCACAAAATACTAGTTTCCGCCATTGCTACCTCTGAATAGCAATAGCAGGTGCATCTCCTTTCAGTAGATGTTGACCTCTGACCTTGAGGTCAAGATTATCGAGGTTCAAACTAGTCTGAGATTTTTAGTAGATGCATCTATGGTGTCATTTTGAAAGTCATGGCATTCACAAACTACTCCATCAGCCTTTAGAGCTCAAGGATGAAAAAACATTGTACTAATCGGTGCATGCTCCTGCATGGAGCTACTGCATTCAAAGATAATGATTGTATGAGTTTTTCTCCCACTGTAGCCAAAGCGCTTGCTCATAGGGGTTTGTATGACTGTTAAGTTTTTCTCATGTATGTATTATTGTAGGGCCTACCTTACAAAATAAAGAGCCTTGAGGCAACTGTTCTCATAATTTGGAGCTGTATAAATAAATACATAAATAAAATTGAATAAAAAAAAAAAATTTCACTTATGGATCAGTTCATGGGCATAATTATGTGTCATGTGCAAGGTATAGAATTTCATGCAGAAAAGTGTATGGTAGTGTCCTACACATTAAGAACAACACAGGTAGCAGATCTACACCAGAGAAACACAAGCACTGAATTCACAGAAGATGAAACTATCAGAATGAACGTGAAGGATAAAAAAAGAAACAAATATGAAAAAAAGATACCACAACCAAGAGTGAGCACCAAAGAGCAAAAGAATTATCAGCATTTTATTGGTCTTTATTGGCTGGCATCACGTATAAAACATCAGGTCATGACCACACGGCCATTAACGCATAATGCACCACAGACAAGCATAAATACCAAGGATGCCACTGGCCATTTATATAAGTTACATTATAGGCTTGACAAAGATTGCCCACTGAAGTCTAAATCAGGCCTGGGCGAAAGAGAGCAGGCATCAATCCCACAGGAAACAAAGAAAAAGAGAGAGAAGACATCCAGGAAGTGGAGAGCTGCACGCAGCATGTAAGAACTGATGAAGACGGCCAGAGAGATGATGTCATGTTATTACACTCAGTCTGACAGCTGATCACTTTTGCTCAGTTAGAGTTGAATGTGGTAAAAGCTACAAGACAAAGGTGCTTGTGCACATGGACGCGTGCATGACCAATGAAGTCTCCTATTTAAACAAGTAGCGCTACACCTCTGATCTGACCCATACACAGTGCTGTGAAAAAGTATTTGGCTTAGCTTTTTGCATATGTCACACCTAAAGGTTTTAGATCATCATAGTAATTTTAAATATTATACAGATTAACAGAGTAAACACTAAAATCAGTTTTTAAATGATAATTTTTATTTATTAAGGTCAAAAAGCTATTCATACCTCCCTGGCCCTGTGTGAAAAAGCATTGCATGATGTTATTCAAGATTCAAGAGCTTTGTTCTCAATACAGTAACATACACAGTGTACAGTGTACCGGAATTCTGTTTCCGGTACACTGGAAACACAGCCCCCCATGGTGCATTTACAAGTATATATCATGCCAATATGTTCAATTCAATTCAATTTTATTTGGATATAGCAAAATCTTTGAAGAATGTCTCCAGAATTTTACCAGTTTATACCAAATAAAACATCAGATGAGCATCAGAGAATTAAAGTGAACACAATAATAATATTAGTAGCAAAACTGACACTATTAGGTGTACAGCCAAACTGGCGAATATGAACTCTTTCATGTTCCCAAAGCGCAACATAAAACTACTGGCTAGATCGTAACTACTTGTTTATGCACATGTTTGTCCATGTTGCTACCCGTATAAACACGTTAGCTTAGCCTTAGTTTACTAGCTTACCAGCCGAAAACCTCTCCTTTTAGCTTTCCGTTTCCTGTCATTTTCACTTCTGTTATGCAATTTATTATGTTTACAAGGTGCGTAAATAGATGTCTGTTTACCTTGTTTCTCGTGCCCGTAATCGCTATTAGATGTCGCGCAGTTGTTAGACGTCACAGCGTTCCAATGGCAACTTCCGAACCAGAAATTTCAGAATAAAATCATCCATAAACTGAACTGACCGAAAACGACTTCCTACAAATGGGCTGAAGCGATTCATTTGTAAACATAGCCTTGCTGCTACTGTGTAAATTGAGAAATTTCTTAGGTAGAGAGGTCGAAATTCAGCCATTCATCATAAATATTTGCTGTATTATTTTCACTGTTCCAGCACAAAATATATGGCAAACTAATCGTATGCACTCACCAGCCACTATATTTGCTTTATGTGAGTGAAGTTGCCCCCCCACCTTCTTCAAATCTAACAAAAGTGGTATCAAACGTTTGTGCCACGTTTGTGCTACGTTTGTGCTTCAAAGATTTTCGTTTGTGCCGCTTTCATTTTAAAGATATTAATAAAAATTTCTAGAGGTCATCAGAGGTCAAACCAGCCCCCCCATGTTAATTAAATCAAACAAAACTGGTGTCAATCAACTGTGCTACGTTTGTGCTGGTTTGTGCTAAAATTGTCGTTTGTGCTGCTTCTGTTTTAAAGATATTAATGGTCAAAAGATCGACCACCCACATCACCCAAATCAAACAAAATTGATGTCAAACGTTTGTGCTGCAAAAATTTTTGTTTGTGCTGCTATCATTTTAAAAATATTAATAAATTAATGTCTTAATGCGGGCTTAATCATCCAGATAAGTAAATCCCAAAAGGTTGATTCTGCAGATCCAGTTTGTGAATGATGGTGTTGAAAGCTGAACTGAAGTTCATGAACGGCATTCTAACGTATGAGTCTATAGTGTCCAGATGTGTGAGGGCTGAGTGAAGGGCAGTTGAAATTGCATCATCGGTTGAGCGTTTTGACCGGTATGCGAACTCAAATGGATCCAGGTTGGGGAAAAGAGATTATTTGATTTGATGCGTTACAAGCACTTCATAATGCTTGACTCCCTCAAGGTGGTGTCGGAGAGGCGGATGCTGTCCAAGATAAAGACAATGTTGGATAACACCTCCCACCCACTCCATGACATGCTGGTCAGTCACAGGAGCTCGTTCAGTGAGAGACTGAGATTACCGAAAAGCACCACTGAACGACACAGGAAATCTTTCCTGTCTGTGGCTCCCTGTACAACGCATCCACTTAACACATTGTTTACTGCTACAACTACACATGTTTCTTTTCCAGCTATTTATTTATGAGTGACTTATGTATATATATATATCTATGTATGTATTGTACTATTCTTAGTTAGCGTATTGTCTGTCTTGTTAATGTTGGTTTATAATGGAGCACTGTAACAAAAAAATAATTTCCCCCAGGGATCAATAAAGTATTCTGATTCTAATAATGATTATTATCATTATTATTATTATTATTCATAAGGATTAATTGTTGTGTGTATGAGGGTACAGTTGTCCATTTGTTTGTTTTGTCTGTTGTGTGTGTGTAGGTGGTTGTGGGTGTGTGTATGTTCAGTCCATGAGTTTAATGTTGGTCAGATGTCAGGAGTTCAGGAGTCTGACAGCTGTGGGGAAGAAGCTGTTCCGGTACCTTGTGGTACAGGATTTGTAGTGTGCTAGGACCAGCTGCTCTAAGCACTTTGTAATGATGGTGGTGAGGGCTACTGGGCAGTAGTCGTTTAGGCTTGATGGGTTGGAGTTTTTGGGCATGGGGACGATGGAGGTGGATTTGAAGCAGGCCGGTACCACAGCGTGGGCCAAGGACAGATTGAATATGTCTGTCAGCACTCCTGCAAGCTCCCCAGAACACGCTCTGAGAACACGCCCGGGGATGCCATCAGGACCTGCAGCCTTGTGGACATTAATCCTGCTCAGCACCGCTCCTACATCGGTGGGGGAGAGAGTCAGAGGTTGGTGGTCCGGCGTCACTTCTGCTTTGGTTGTAGTTGTTGGATTCCCTCGCTCAAAATGAGCATAAAAGTTGTTGAGCTTGTTGAGGAAGGAGGATGCGGGGGAGGGTTTGGTGGTCCTGTAGTCTGTGATGGTCTGGAGTCCTTGCCACATGCGTCGGGGGTTGGAGTTGGAGAAGTGTTCTTCTACCTTCTTTTTGTAATGGTGTTTGGCTTTTTTCATACCCCTCTTTAGCTTAGGCTGTACAGTAGGCGTGTGCATCTCCTGACCTGAAGGCGGTGTTGCGGGCCTTCAGGAGGAGAATGTGGCGTTAATGTGATCCGTAAAGGTTTCAAACTTTCCAGGCCTCAAACCACATGTGTGTTCTTCCAAGTAGTAAATCTATAAAAGTAAGGCCTTTATGAAAACACTGAATACATATTCAGGGTTTAAAATGTTCAATCGTGGTTTTGGTCGTGGCTATTATAAAGGCTTTATGGCTTTTCCTATAATACCTGGTGGGCCGGTCACTAGTCAAAATGCCTGGGCTGATTTTTTGTCCCAAACCAGCCCTGACTGATGCGCCAGCCTCCGGCTCACGCCAAGCCGCACACTGTCTACCCTTACAATAATCACACGGTTGCTGTAACAGTAAAGCTGCAGCTCTCCTGCTGCCAGCGTTACCCATCAACACAAAAACAACAACAGCACAGACAGCGCACAGGTTTTAAGCCGGCGAGACCTGATTGCAGACCACAACCTGCCACAATAATAAAGCATTTTTTAAATTTAATTATCAATAAATGATTTCTCCTAATTATGTACTGGATTTTAACTATTTAATAATAAAAAAGGAAACATCACAAAAAACACTTAAGGTCATTGAAACTAATAGCGATTTAGCAATTCAATCACGCATCCACCTTATACGATAGGGCGAGCGTGGCTCAAGAGTTGGCAGTTTGTCTTGTAATTGTAAGGTTGCCGGTTTGAGCCCCGGCTCAGACAGTCTCGGTCGTTGTGTCCTTGGGCAAGACACTTCACCTGTTGCCTACTGGTGTTGGCCAGAGGGGCCGATGGCGTGATATGGCACCCTTGCTTCTGTCAGTCTGCCCCAGGGCAGCTGTGGCTACAACTGTAGCTGCCTCCACCAGTGTGTGAATGTGAGAGTGAATGAATAGTGGAATTGTAAAGTGCTTTGAGGGCCCCGAAAAGCACTATATAAATGCAATCCATCATTATTATTGAAAAGTATTGGTATCGCTGATACCAGCCTTATTTACTTGGTAACGGATCGATACCAATATATGCAGCATCGCACACCACTACATGCAGGTCATGTCTATATCTGGTCAGTTGGTCCATAACACATTGGATACAAACTAAATTCAAATTCAAATTTTATTTGTCACACACACAACCATACACAGAATGACATGAGGTGAAATGCTTATTGCTGTGCAATGCCTGATCATTAAATGACAGTAATATTTACAGATTCATAGATTTAACTTAGAAAGTTACAGTAAAATGTGCAAATAACAGTTGATGTAAGAAATGATAAATTATAAGAAAAAACCAGAGATGTGACGTGTGTGGGAGAGTCCAGTCCTACACCTGGTTCAGGGCCTGAATAGCCTGGTGGAAGGAGCTCCTCCTCATTCTCTCTGTTTTGGCCTTAAGGGAGCGGAAGCGCTTCTCAGACATCAACAGTGAGAAGAGTCCATTGTCGGGATGCAAGAGGTCCATCATGATCTTCCTGTCTTTAGTCTTGCACCGCTTTGTGCAGATGGACAACAGGTCAGGAAGCTCTGATTGAATGATGCGTTCGGCCGAGCGCACCACTTTTTGCAGATCTTGTCTGTCCTGCTTGGTGCTGTTCCCAAACCAGGTGCAGATGTTTCCCGTCAGGACGCTCTCCATGGTGCAGGAGTAAAACTTTTTAAGCACCCTCAGTGGCAGATGGGCAAACTAGGTCCGCAATTTGGACGTCCAACCATGACCCAGTTTGGACATCAACATGACGTTAGACCTTTGAACTTTGGACTGGGTAACTTTTTTTTGTGAACATCAATGACAGGTGTAGGAAATTTACTTAACTAATAAATGTAATATTTTTTATTTACAAATGTCAACATTGTTGTTAGCAATATGATACATGCACCTGTTGTTCACCCGGAAGAACAAATTCTGTATAATCACTAAAATAAGCCTTATTTATCATTCATTGTGTGTTGGAACCAGTGTTGGTCAAGTTACTTGAAAAAAGTAATCAGTAACTAATTACTGATTACTTCCCCCAAAAAGTAATCCTGTTACTTTACTGATTACTTATTTTCAAAAGTAATTAGTTACTTAGTTACTTTTTAAAAACACGATTTACAACCTGAAGAGGTGATAAAGTGATAGATCTTTCAGCCCAATTCTACTTTTTCTACATAATCCATCATACAAAATGTAATCAAATGGAAAAGTCTCTTTTTTTTAACTTGTTTTATCAGTTTTAATCTTTTAACTTTATGCATCAAGCAAAAATTTAATTATATGCAACATTCTCTGACGTGATTAAATTAGTTTAACATTTAAACCTATTTTCTGCACATTCCAGCACATAAAATAAAATAATTTTTGTGTTTACACTCAGTCTTTCAAATAGATGCAAGTAAAACACAGCAGAAAATAAATAAAGTCAAAGACTCAGCGGTCCTGTTGCTCTATTTTCACCTGTAAAGCAGGAGTGGGGTAGGCGGAGGTTTACCCTGGTGCAGGTGTGCCGCGGTCAGTTGAAGAATCCGCGACTTTCTCTGTGAGTTTCCCATTACGTCGTAGCTACTCGGTGCTTGTTTGGAAGTTTAGGGGTTTTTTCACTGTAAAAAGAAGTTTTCTTCCCACGCACAACGGACGCTAATGTTTTTGTCACTTTTTATGGAATCAAAGTCAAAGTAAGGTCAGTACTTCCACGCTTTAAACGCTGCACGCTCACACTCTCTCCACTCTCATATATGATCCATTGCTGATCTGCACACAGCTGTTGTCACTAACGGCGCACTCGCTTACGTCACTGTCGTGAGACATTCTCGCAAAAAAATCACGGTTTTAGTAACGCAGTAATGCAGCGTTTCTACGGGAAAGTAACTGTAATCTAATTACCGTTTTTGCAATAGTAATCCCTTACTTTACTCGTTACTTGAAAAAAGTAATCAGATTACAGTAACGCGTTACAAGTAACGCGTTACTGCCCATCTTTGGTTGGAACACGACACGCCGTGACCCGGCCCCAGCAGATGAAGATGGATGGATGTGTCTTGGAAACGGTACATAGATGATGTGTTTTTACTCTGGAAAGGACCGGTCTTTATATTACTACAGTTTGTAGAATTCCTTAATGTACATTTTGCAGGGTGAAACGTAAGCCTGCAAAGATTATATAGAAATTGTTCTTGCAGGCAACCAACAGGTGCCTTTTTGTTGGTCCCCTGGAAGAACAAATTCTATACAGTTTTTCCAGGCTTACCTTTCACATTCAATTACAGTACTGGTTTTTATATAGCGCTTTCCCACTGCGAGAATTCAAAGTGTTCTACACAATCTACCTCACTCACAAGCACTTTTCCCTCTCTGCTCTAAGTGCTTCTATCTACCTATTCAACCACATTCATACTCCAGTGGTGTTGATATCCTGCCAGAGGATATTTGACATGCAGACTGGAGCAGACGGGGCTCAAACCACCAACCTGATGGTTAGTATGTCACATGCTCTACCACTGGCTTGTAATCCAGAGAGAGACAATGAGATCGGTAACAAGGAGTCTTTCAAATGTATAAAATATCCTGCTGCACATATAATCATGCTGAAACCACATGCTCTTGTTTTATTACCCCATCAGCAGGGCTATGTCCTTGCTTTCAATTAGTTTAAGGGTCACTTTCCTGTTTCAAAAGCTGCTTCTAATAGTTAATTTTAGCATTCAGGTCACAGTCTAAAAAACAAGTAGGTCTTCCAATCAGCAATAGCCTTATTGTCTAAATTAAAATTAGTAATACTCATATAAGGTTTTATTCTCCATGGTGTCAGGATAAAGCAACATGAAATAATGGATCCTCTACCAGAAATAATCAGGGGACAGTGGGGTGGTTTGTGCCATCCCTGGTTTCTAGGGAACCATAGAATAAATTGGTCATGTGACCGCATATTTTTGAAGCATCAATCATTCTACTCATCCAGCAAAGAAGACAGCTTTATTGCATAAAAACCTTTGTAGTTCAAAAACTACTTTTTGCTTTTAAAGTAAAATTTCTATGATCAAGTTTTTTTATTGTTTTGCCCGAACAGTTATAGATAAGTTTGAAAACATTTCACAAATGTTTTAGTGCTTTGGTAAGCTACAGTCTACACACCTAGCATGAGTTTAGATAGAAACTGCTGGATAATGCATTTTTTGGGGGTGAATTGTGTCAAGAGGCCTGGGTTAAGCTTATAGATACATATTAGTTTATTGTAATTGTGATTGCATTTTTACTGTTTTTTTACTGTGACATTCTAAACATGCCTAAAAACACTTCACACACCACAAAAACACACAAAGACCTCAGCCATCCCAACAACAGACTGTTCTCTCTGCTGAGGTCAGGAAAGCGATTCCGCTCCCTGAAGACCAACACAGAGAGACTGAGGAGGAGCTTCTTCCCGCAGGCGATACGGTCTCTCAATCACACCACCACACAGTACTGACCCACACATATGGTTCTTACACACACACTGGACTTTCTGGACTTTGTTTACACTAATTCGATTAGATGCGTGGTCATCTAATCGAATCACTTCATCACTAAATCACTTTAAGCATATTTGCACTGCAAAAGACACTTACAAATGTGGATTGCACAACACTGGACATTATATTTCTTCATTTCCACTTAATACTGTACAGCTGCTGTTATTGTGTATATATATTTATATTTATATTTCTTCATACATTCTTATATATTTCTATACTGTGTATTTGTGAATTGTGTATTTTGCTGTACAGTTATTTTATTTTTAACTTTAATTTTTATATTTTATTCCTTCCTAGTTAAATTGACCCTTTTTAATTTTCATATTTATTTCCTATCTTATTCATAGCCTTTTTTTTCTGTCTCTTTAGGTCAGGAGCAGTTGTGTAGCATTTCACTGCATATCATACTGTGTATGACTGTGTATGTGACAAATAAAATTTGAATTTGAAACTTGGTGGTACAGCAAGAAGGGAGCATCGGGTAGCATCAACAGGTGTTATGGAGGAGGCCAGATATGTGCAGACAATTGCAGTTAACTTCATCTTCATTTGAATTTCATTTTGTTCTGTGCAAGGTGTAGCGCCACGCTACACCTTGTTTAGGAAAATTGACTTTTGGTATGTTCATGTGGCGCAATGGCCTTTGATGTTGTAAAATAACTGTAAATAAACCTTAGATAAGACATTTTTGTTGACGTTGTTTAGCCTTCGTGGCTCAAGAGTTGGGAGTTCGCCTTGTAATCGGAAGGTTGCCGGTTTGAGCCCCGGCTTGGACAGTCTCAGTCGTTGTGTCCTTGGGCAAGCCACTTCACCTGTTGGTCAGAGGGCCCAGTGGCGCCAATGTCCGGCAGCCTTGCCTCTGTCAGGGTGGCTGTGGCTACAATGTAGCTGCCATCACCTGTGTGTGAATGGATGGATGACAGGTTGTGTAAAGCGCTTTGGGGTCCTTAGGGACTAGTAAAGCGCTATACAAATACAGGCCATTTACCATTTAGCCTTTTATACAGCATTACAATTTTTGAGATGAAAAAGAGTTTTACTTTCATAATCAATGGCACAACTTACCCTGCACCGGGGCAAGTTGTGCCGCAAGACCACTTTTTTTCAGGAAGCTACATTTCTTAAAAACTATATTTCAGATCCATAGTGATTGTTTCCCGGGAAGTTTTGGTTGGAAGCTTTACTGTCATGGCCTCACTTTAAAGTCACTTTAAGTAAAAACTCACCCCACTCTCCCCTACAGTTTGTATAAATTCACACTGAAGACCAAAATACTCGTATGACACAAATGACACACGCACTAGGAGGAGACAGGGGCTGACCTAGGATGAACAAGCAAAAGTACCAGATATACTGTATATACTCAGGATATTCAACTAAAAACTAAATATTTTTATTTTTAAGTATATTCAAATTTCATAGTACAGAATATCTATTTTACCTGCATTTCATATTCACTTCACTTGCATGATTTCAAGTAATAAGCTCGATGAAACACGTAATAGCAAAACATAAACCCAGTGTATTTAAAATTCAGTACTGCATGATGTCATTTCTTACAATATTATTTCATACTAATAATATGTGTTAACATTTTCAAATATGCACTGCTTCACTGTTTAATAAATGTATTTCTACTTTAATTGCTAATTATTAAAATAGCATTAAATCCATGTTGTGGCTCATTGCTGTTGTGTGTTGCCATGTGTGACAGTCACTATTGCTTCTTTTCATGCCTACGTGCTGTGGATGACAAAAGTTCAAGGATCACTAAAAACACAGAAAATAAGTTGTTGGCAGTAGCTCAAGAATTCACAAGCTGTCAAAAAATAATAGAAATGTCTAACAGGACGAACTTTTGTCGCAATGATATTTTTACATCCAAAGGGTGAAGAGTTGAGTTCACAGTCTCATTTGAATATTGCGGTGAGAGAGAAACCTGGCCAAAAGTAAGTAACGTCACTCAGGAAGCAACTTCTCTTCAGGAAGAGCAGTCTGGGGATTTCCTTCCTGAAAAAGGACATCAGCTATGTGAACCTATCTAGGTTTTTTCTTTGCCTTGTATGTAAATCAAGAAACAGATAGCTCCTGTTTTTCTTGCAAAACAGTCTGGAGTCTTTCCATTCTGCAGGAATTGCAGGGCAATGACCTGTTCATACTTTCCAGCTCAGCAGCCATACCTGGTGACACTTTTGGCAGTTCAGTGAGAAAAGAATTTAGGAAATCAGAGTCCCCTGTATACTCCGATTGGAAGAAAGTTTTACAGAAACCAGCAGCAGGAATCAATTATCTTCCTCTGCCCGATTCTCCTCTCCAATTCAAAAAAAGAAAAGGTGAGAAGGAGCATCCATCAGGGTGACATTCTGAAACCTACTGCGTACCACAGCAACCCTACCAGACACGACCAGCAGATTCACTAAAGCGGACTTTTTATTTTTAAGGACCTCAATATGCCCTCGTTATCCTGTAGAATCTGCTAAAGACTGCCGCTCCACTCACTCCCTGACATGAACCCGTCTCTTCCAGTCAGCAGCATTACCCTCAGTACTGTGTGGTTCCCGGACAAAGGTGGCATTCGTTTTTTTAAGAGTTCAATTCAATTTTATTTATATAGCACCAAATCACAACAAAAGGCGCTTCATATTGTACTGTAGATACAGAGAAAAACCCAACAATCATATGACCCCCTATGAGCAGCACTTTGGCGACAGTGGGAAGGAAAAACCCTCTTTTAACAGGAAGAAACCTCCAGCAGAACCAGGCTCAGGGAGGGGCGGGGCCATCTGCTGCGACCAGTTGGGGTGAGAGAAGGAAGACAGGATAAAGACATGCTGTGGAAGAGAGACAGAGGTTAATAACAGATATGATTCAATGCAGAGAGGTCTGTGAACACATAGTGAGTGAGAAAGGTGACTGGAAAGGAAAAACTCAATGCATCATGGGAATCCCCCGGCAGCCTGCGTCTATTGCAGCATAACTAAGGGAGGATTCAGGGTCACCTGGTCCAGCCCTAACTATATGCTTTAGCAAAAAGGAAAGTTTGAAGCCTAATCTTGAAAGTAGAGATAGTGTCTGTCTCCTGAATCCAAACTGGAAGCTGGTTCCACAGAAGAGGGGCCTGAAAACTGAAGGCTCTGCCTCCCATTCTACTTTGAAATACTCTAGGAACAACAAGTAGGCCTGCAGTGTGAGAGCGAAGTGCTCTAATAGGGTGATATGGTACTACAAGTTTATTTACACTCAACAAAAATATAAACGCAACACCTTTGTTACTGCTCCCATTCCCCATGGGATGGACGTAGAGACCTAAAATTCATTCCAGATACACAATATAACCATCCCTCCCAAACAGTGGTCACACATCAGCCCAAATGTGTGGTAGTGGGCACATCTGCTATATTGAGATAATCCATCCCACCTCACAGGTGTGCCACATCAGGATGCTGATCTAACATCATGAGTAGTGCACAGGTGTACCTCAGACTACCTCAGACAGTTAAGATAAGTGAGATATGTGGATAATTCTACAGAGGCTATATAAAGTGCTGGTGGTTGTGAGTCAGTCCATGTTATTATTGTGTGTTTGAGGGTACGGTTGTCCATTGTGGGTGTGTGTATGTTCAGTCCATGTGTTAACTTGGGTCAGATGTCAGGAGGCAGAGTTCAGGAGTCTGACAGCTGTGGGGAAGAAGCTGTTCCGGTACCTGGTGGTCTTAGTCCGGAGGCTCCTGTGGCGCCTCCCAGTAGGCAGGAGGGTGAAGAGTCCATGTGATGGGTGACTGGGGTCTTTGCTGATTTTCCCAGCCCTTTTCAGACACCACTTCCTGTAGATGTCTTTTATGGCAGGAAGTGGTGCTCCGGCGATGCGCTGGGTAGTTTTCACGACCCTCTGCAACGCCTTCCGGTCCGAGGCAGAGCAGTTCCCGTACCAGACTGTTATACAGTTGGTCAGGATGCTCTCGATGGTGCAACGATAGAAGTTCACCAGGATGTCTGAGGACAGGTGGTTCTTCCTCAGAGTCCTCAAGAAGAAGAGGCGCTGGTGAGCCTTCTTGACCAGCTTGGAGCAGTTGGTCGTCCAGGTGAGATCCTCGGAGATGTGGACTCCCAGGAACTTGAAGCTGCTCACACGCTCCACAGCCGTCCCCTTAATGTGGATGGGTGGATGTGGGTCAGCATTCCTCCTGTAGTCCACGATGAGCTCCTTGGTCTTCTCGGTGTTATGCAGCAGGTTGTTTGTGTCGCACCACTCAGCCAGACGATCCACCTCCTCCCTGTAGGCGGCCTCATCGTTGTCACTGATGAGGCCAATCACCGTGGTGTCATCTGCAAACTTAATGATGGTGTTGGAACCATCAGCAGGTCTGCAGTCGTGGGTGAAGAGGGAGTAGAGGAAAGGGCTCATCACACAGCCTTGTGGTACACCGGTGTTCATTGTGATGGTAGATGAGCAGCGGTTATCCTGCCGGACATGTTGGGGGCGGTTGGTCAGGAAGTCCAGTAACCATTTGCAGATTAGGGAACTGATGCCCAGGTCTGTCAGTTTCCTGATGAGTTGTGAGGGGTGGATTGTATTGAATGCTGAACTGAAGTCTATAAACAGCATTCTGGCGTAGGTGGTGTTGTTGTCCAGGTGTGAGAGGACAGAGTGCAGTGCGATGGAGACTGCATCCTCTGTGCTCCTGTTCTGGCGGTATGCGAATTGGTGGGGGTCCAGGGTGGGGGGGAGACAGGATTTGAAGTGTGCTAGGACCAGCTGCTCTAAGCACTTAGTGATGATGGGGGTGAGTGCTACTGGGCAGTAATCATTGAGGCAAGATGGGTTGGAGTTTTTGGGTATCGGGACGATGGAGGTGGATTTGAAGCAGGCCGGTACCACAGTGTGGGCCAAGGACAGATTGAATATGTCTGTCAGCACTCCTGCAAGCTCCCCAGAACACGCTCAGAGAACACGCCCGGGGATGCCATCAGGACCTGCAGCCTTGTGGACATTGATCCTGCTCAGCACCGCTCCTACATTGGTGGGGGAGAGAGTCAGAGGTTGGTGGTCTGGTGTCACGTCTGCTTTGGTTGTGGTTGTGGGGTTCCCTCGCTCAAAACGAGCATAAAAGTTGCTGAGCTCGTTGAGGAAGGAGACATCAGAGGATGCGGGGGAGGGTTTGGTGGTCCTGTAGTCTGTGATGGTCTGGAGTCCTTGCCACATGCGTCGGGGGTTGGAGTTGGAGAAGTGTTCTTCTACCTTCTTTTTGTAATGGTGTTTGGCTTTTTTGATACCCTTCTTTAGATTAGCCCTGGCTGTGCTGTAGGCGTGTGCATCTCCTGACCTAAAGGCGGTGTTGCAGGCGAAATATTGAAATATTGATTCCTCCAGTACAAGTTATTTATGTTCTAGAATCGATTCTCATATTAAAATATCGATATTTTAGTAATTTGGAGTAAATTTGTAGTTTATCATACAGGAACACAGTGGAAAGAAACTATATCATTCGGATCATCTAACCTTAAAGGAATTACTTCGTCTTCCACCTTACGGCAGTGTAAATGTGTCGCAAAAACATTACGTTTTTGTACAAAGTATCGGTATCGTCGATACCACCCTGAATTGTACTTAGTATCAGATCGGAAAGGAAATCAGTGGTATCGCACATCACTACTGCATGCTCCTGCTCTGTGGAGGTGTGTGTGTGTGTGTGTGTTTGGTTTTTTAGCCGTACTGACAAACCTTTAAGTTTAGTGACCAACTTCTGGGTTTTGTTATTTCCTTTCTTTTAAAGGTGATAGTGGCTTTTCAAAAGTCAAAGTAAACTTTATTGTCATCTCTGCTATATCCAGTGCAGTATACAGAGAGACAATGAGGCTCAGTTTACATCAGTGCAAAAACAAGCTAATAAATCGATATAAAAAGGAGAAGAAAATAAATAAATTTATGCATAAGAGTTACAATTAGAATTTACACTTTGGTGTGGTTTAAGGTGACTGGTGTAGCAGCTTGTAAACCCGGAGTAAAGAAGATTGTCCATAGAGCAGCATCAATTGTCCATAGGTCAGCGTGTCTTACAGGGGTAGTGCTGTGTAAAGTGCAAAAAAGTCAGATCACAGATTGTATGGGTGTGTGTGGTGGGGAGAGAGGGAGGGCTGATAGTGAGTTCAGGAGTCTGGTGGGTCAAGCACGATGCCTGCAGCCTTACTGATGCAGCGGTTTTGGAAGATTTCCTGTATCACACGGAAATGCAGCTGGTCAGAACGCTCTCTATGGTGCCTCTGTAGAACGTGGTGAGGATGGGAGGAGGAAGGTTGGCCCGCTTCAGGGGTCACAAGAAGTGTAGGCACTGCTGGGCCTTTTTGGTGATGGAGGTGGTGTTGGTGGTCCAGGTGAGGACGTCTGAGATGTGAATTCCTCTTGATGCTGTTAACAGTCTCTACCATGGAACCATGGATGCTGAGTGGTCTGTGGGTGGAGCGAGTCTTCCTGAAGTCAACGATCATCTCCTTGGTTTTGTCCACGTTCAGTGACAGATTGTTTTTGCTGCACTAGAACGGCATCTACTGAACCTCATCTCTGTGTGCTGACTCGTCGTTGCTGCTGATGAGTCCAACTACAGCTGTGTCGTCAGCAGGGTTGGTCAAGTTACTTGAAAAAAGTAATCAGTAACTAATTACTGATTACCTCCCCAAAAAGGTAATCCCGTTACTTTACTGATTACTTATTTTCAAAAGTAATTAATTACTTAGTTACTTTTTAAAAACACGATTTACAACCTGAATAGGTGATAAAGCGATAGATCTTTCAGCCCAATTCTACTTTTTCTGCATAATCCATCATACAAAATGTAATCAAATGGAAACGTCTCTTTTTTTTAACTTGTTTTATTAGTTTTAATCTTTTAACTTTATGCATCAAGCAAAAATTAAGTTATATGCACCATTCTCTGACTGGAAGAAATTTGTTTAACATTTAAACCTATTTAAATAGGATTAATTTCAGGGATAAATTTTTGGATTAGCTGCTGGATTAGCTGCTGGATTAACAACCTTATTTTAAAAATCCTGCAGCTATTCAAATTAGCCACACCGTGGAATGTAAGGAGCTCTCTGATTGGTTGGATCAACAGCTAATCCAAAAGTTAATCCCTGAGCAAACAGGAAAAGGAATTTGAAATGCAGTTTATTAAAGTGCAATTGGGAAAAGGGGTTGGAAATGAAGTTTA
The DNA here is from genome assembly GCF_963969265.1 of Rhamphochromis sp. 'chilingali'. Taxonomy (NCBI): domain Eukaryota; kingdom Metazoa; phylum Chordata; class Actinopteri; order Cichliformes; family Cichlidae; genus Rhamphochromis; species Rhamphochromis sp. 'chilingali'. Next base: position 33,105,862 of record NC_137942.1, on the reverse strand, counting down.
TTAAATTAGAATTGAAAAATGTTTTTTGAAATGAAGTTTTTAAAAAGCATTTTAAAAATCAGTTTATTAAATTGGAATTCAGAAATGAATTTACAAATGGAGAATTTATTCTACAATTCATTATTTAAGCGCAGAATTCTTTATTTCGATGAACGTGGCTGTTGTGGTCCTCCATACTTTAGTAGAATGTAACAACCACCCATCGGCCTCATCCAGATGCAGGATGAATTTTTAACTGAAAGCGAGCCTTTATTTTGGTGGCTGTACAAAAAACACTTCACAGCAATGAATGAAGGGATGAACTGAAAACACTAACAAAACTAAACTGGGTGAAGCTACACAAAAGAACATGATGAACAATGAAAACCCTAACAAACACCTGAAACCAGGAGCCCGAGCCATGAAACACTGAGGAGGAAATGCAGTAGCAACATGGAGGATGACGAATCAGCAACAAACAGGTGGCAACAAACAGGCTTAAATACACAGCAGGACAACAAATGGAGACACAGCTGGGGCAATCAGATCACTTATCAAATCACTGAGAATCACAAAGCTAGAAACACAAAAGACTAAACTCTGGAAAACATAAAATCAAAGGAAAACCAAACATAAACACTGCAGACCCAGGACCATGACAGATGTGGCGTGAACCGCACTGACTTTAGCATAATTAAGAGTTTTGTAGATATTAACAAGCATCTTTTATAAGGTAGTAGTTGATGATAAAGTTCCAATCATTGTTATTGAAGTTCAGCCAACAGGTTTCGGAATGATACATTAGGAGAAAAGATCTTTGTTAAAGGCATTTTATTCTCTCTTTTTGCGTGTATAGAAGCATATATGTTGAATATAAAATAAGAAGCCCTTCTCTCAGAATCAGCAGCACCAGAAAATAGTGTATGTAAGACTGCAGCAGTATCACCATGAGTGTAAAGATTTAAAAGAGGCACTTTGCAGTTTTACAGCCTTAATCACTCAGGATCAAATTACATAATGTCAGCAGGAAACCACTTAACCACATCCAAAAATAATCCATCCTTCCTGCCTCAAATCACTTCCTGAAATCACTACAAACGTTGACACAATTCCTACTGCCGATGATATAGAAGATGCAGAAAAGCAAAGGCTCCTTTAATATAGTGATGAAGTCTACTCAGCGTGAAATTATTTGGTGTAAGTTACACTGCAGTAGTTTTACACTGCACTACATACTGTACATTAATGCCACGGTTTTGCACAATATCCAACTACACACCTCTGTATATTTTATATATTTTATTTTATTGTTTACTCTATTTAATTTGTAAAATATACACACACACACACACACACACACACACACGCACACGCAGTAAAAAAAATCTAGTATACACATCCAGTAATGCATATACTATTATATATTGTACATATATTTATTAGTCTCAGATTTAGCCATTCTTATATTTTGCTTGTTTTACATTATTGTATTTTGCACAACTCTGTTGCTTGTGAAGCTCACACACAAGAATTTCACTCACATGTACTGTACTAGTGTACCTGCACATGTGATGTGACAATAAAAGTGATTTGATTTGATTTAAATCAGCTACATTAATCCTTTCTAAAAGTGTCATGTGAATGGCATTTTCTATGTATTTATAGAAATACCCTGCAACTTTAGGGCAAACTGTTACTGTGTTACAGAGGTTTTGCCAGTGTGTAACATGCTGGCAGAGGTCACACACAAAGCGAATAATGTATATTAATGGGTGAAATGCTTTTAATGTTTTAATGATTATTGGACAAATAATGCTGAAACTTATACACAAAAAGACACATCGCAGTGTTGGTATGAATAGCAAAACCTGACATTTAATTGGACAGCACAAAAAAAAAATCTAAATCTACCACAGTTTCTGCAAAATAAATCATAGAGCCCGTTGACTGTTTTGCATAAATTAAAAGGAAATGTGGCAGTGTATGAAAGTGGTCAGTGCTGAAATTGCTAAATGATAGCTGTAAAAATGAAATGTACACTTAATTGTAGCATAAAAAGTCTATCCACCCAGGAACTCTCCTGCTGACACGCCCAGGAACTTATTTGGTCAGTTATGTTGAAACACTTTTTAATTAGCTGAACATCAATTAAAGAACATCAAAAAATCCGATTTAGATTGTCTAAAAGAAAAAGAATGATTTGTGGAAACGTAATCTTTTGATACTTTCTCACACATCAAAAGAAAATTGATTTACTGAATTGGTAAATGGCCTGTATTTGTATAGTGCTTTTCTAGTCCCTCAGGACCCCAAAGCGCTTTACACAACCAGTCATCCACCCATTCACACACATTCACACACTGGTGATGGCAGCTACATTGTAGCTACAGCCACCTGGGGCGCACTGACTGTAATAAATCTTACAGCTGATTTACAGTCACAGTAGCTGCAGGCAGGCTGTGACTTGCCTGCAACTACCGTGATATTTAAAGGTTGTTTTGATAGCTTCTTTCTTGGCAGAGAGCAGCATGGCAGACAGATGAATAAAACACAGGTCTACTTCAAATAACTTTCCTTCTTGGGTCTCTGCCTCTCCTCACAGGTCTGTGGATAGAAACCTGTCTTTACAAATAAAGGCAGCTTTTCATAGCAAAACAAATAAAATAGAATAAATACAAATAAAACAAAATAAAAAACAAACACAAGTAATTTCTAAACAGCCTAGAGGCATGCAAGGATAAATCTTTCATCAGAGAACGCTGAATGATCTCTGACTGATGCAAGCAGAAATATAAACGCAAACGCCCACACAGACACGCACAGGAAATGATGAGCGAGCAACATGTTTGAGTCAGTGACGAAGAGCTGGCACTGAACAGTGTGCTTTCTGTCAGGGACTGATTAAACCCAGCTTTCACAGCTGGGTTTAATCAGCTTCAGGAAATCAGCCATTCTCAGCAAAACTGCATAAAAACTCTTCTTTCTCTGACAGATGAGGTGTAGGATTTCACACACATATTTCTATATTGAGTCATTGATTACAGTCAAGAAACTTGTCTTATGTTCCCTAGCTCTGTGTTGTCATTTACCGTCCCCCAAAATATAATAAGACTCTCATTGAGGATTTTGCTGACTTTTTCGCATCTCTTTATTTAAATTGTGATCGTGTTCTTATCACTGGCGGTTTTAACATTCACATTTGTTGTAAAGATGATGTGTTTGCCAAGGATTTTTTAGCCTCTTTTAATCTCATCCTGTGGGTTTGTTTGGCTTTGAGGGTCCTCGACGTCTTGTTCGCATAATCAATCCTGTGACTGTGGCTGAATTTTCGGCTGCTTTCTCCAAATCTGTTCTTCCTGACATTGATCGTTCTACACCCTCTCCAGTTGATGATTTTGCCAACTCCTTCCTCTATACATGTTCTTCTTTACTGGACGTTGTGGCCCCTATAAAGGTAAAACAGCTTAGAAGCTGCCCTCAACCATGGTTAAATGACTCTTTACGTGCTCTACGGCGCATTTGCCGCCAAGCTGAAAGACGGTGGAAAAAAGATAAGCTCCAGGTGTCTTTTGACCTCCTTTGCAGGACCCGCCTGGAATTCCAGAAATCTGTTAGGTTGCATAAGGCAGGTTTCCTGTCGGCTGTCATTACGGATCACAGTCACAATCCTTTGCTGTTCTCTTTATACTTGTTACCCTTGGGCCGAATCTTTGACTAATACAATATTTCCTTTCATTTTTACACGGATGACATTCAAATCTATTTTGAACTTGCTGAGGATGTCACGTCGTCGTTGCAACACTTTTTTGATTGAATTTTTCTTTATTTGATTTTGAGTGAAGTTGAAAACTGTTTACTGAGCAATTACCTCATTTTAAATGATAAGAAGACAGAAATTGTAATCTTTGATACTCCCATCCCTCGGGCTGAACTAACTGGTATTTTTGGGCCCTTTGCTGACTCCCTTTCTGATACTGCCAGGAACTTTGGTGTTGTCTTGGACAGTTCCTTCAAGTTGGACAAACATGTGTCCTCTGTAGTTATATCTGGTTTCTATCAATTACGTCTAAACTCTCAGACCAAGCCCTACATACCACGTAAGGACCTGGAAAAACGTATCCATGCCTTTGTTACATCAAGATTAGATTTACTGTAATTCCCTTTATACTGGTCTCCATTCTGCCCTTATTCACAAACTGCAGCTCGTTCAAAACACTGCTGCACGTCTCTTAACCGGAACTGGTAGGTGTGAGTCTATTACTCCAGTTCTCTCCGACCTGCACTGGCTCCCTGTTAAATTTCGTATTGATTTTAAAATTGTATTGCTCACTTTTAAAATCATAAATAACACCGCGCCCAGCTATCTTAAGGGTCTCCTCAGCTTTTATACCCCTGGGAGAGCGCTTAGATCAGCAGGCCAAAGGCTCCTGGTGCGACCTAGATCCCGCCTTAAGACTGGAGGTGGCCGCGCATTTGCCTCTAATGCACCCTACCTCTGGAATAATCTTCCCCAAGCTGATTCAATTCAATCTTTTAAATCTCGATTAAAAACGTATTTATTTAGCCTTGCCTTCCCTGCCTCCTAGACCCTGCATTTTTAACTGTACTGTAACTTATCTTTTTTTGCTTTTATTAATGTTGTTATGTTTTAACCTTAGCCTTTTGACTTGTGCCTACTATGCCTGGTATCATTGGTTCGTTATGGCTCCCACCTGTTAGAATATTCTATTTGTGCTTATATTATTATTTTATTTACTTGTATTTATTATTGCTCTTATTTGCTTTCTGTGAAGCACTTTGGCATACATCTTGTTTTTACATGTGCTATATAAATAAAATTGTATTGTTCTGTATTTAAATAATTTCCCCCAGGGATCAATAAAGTATTCTGATTCTGATTGATTTCAAACTTTCCTTTCCTCTCGTCTTTCTTGATCATTACTTCCTCATACACTTTCCTTTTTGGGTCTCTGCCTCTCCACACAGGTCTGTGGGTAGAAAACCATCTTTACAAATAAAGGCTGCTTTTCGCAGCAAAACATAATAATAAAATAAATAAAAAATAATGCAGACTTTAGTGACTCTAAAACATTAGTGTAAACAAATAAATGTGCTGTACATTTACTCTGGATGTCTGCATTTCCAGGTGGGCTTCAGCTTATGACAAAGTTCGACTGCTTTAATAATAATGGATTGCATTTATATAGCGCTTTTCGGGACCCCTCAAAGCACTGTACAATTCCACTATTCATTCACTTCTCACATTCACACACTGGTGGAGGCAAACCACAGTTGTAGCCACAGCTGCCCTGGGGCAGACTGACAGAAGCGAGGCTGCCATATTGTGCCATCGGCGCCCCCACAACTCTTGAGCCACGATCGCTTTACATATAGGACATGTTTATGACCACAAATCTACAAACCTTTGGTCCAGTTTGAGCATTGCTCAGTCTGACACTGGGGAGAATTTGCTGGGGCGTCCATTCTCTGGGAAACTTGCAGCTGTTTTTAATTCTTTCAACATGTAGAAGTGTTCTCAGTGTAGAGTTCATAGTATTTGAAAATGGCCTGAAGATCTTTTTCCAAACTGATGACCGACAACAGTTGCTTATCTAAGATAATCTGATGCCTTTGGCACATCATGCCAATGACTCACACCAGCCACTGGGGATCATGTGGCTGCTAATGGAAGTAGCAGAATGAATTCTAAAGTGTTCAGGGCTATGCTCTCTGCTCAGGTTATGGGTAATAGCAGTAACTGTGATATATTTGTTGAAGGTGAAAAAATATTTTTTATAGAGATGCACACTATTGAAGTTTATAAAAGTGTCTTTTTTTAAAAACTGGCATCACTTTATCAAGAATTTCCTGAATACACATATTGTCATCAGCACAGCCACATTACATTTTTATAGTTGAAAAACACCTTGAGGTTCTGCTTAAAAACTGCCTCCAAATTCATCAACAGTCACAATCTAAAACTAAAATCCATTTTTTGTTCAGCTCAGTTTTTTTCTGTCAAGCCACATTTCTATTTCTAAATATCTTAAAAGTGTATTTTGTGACCCAGAAAGAGTAATATTACAACTAAGTAGCTGCCGCCATTGTTGGAATTCAACATTTGCGAGATCTCGCAAAAGTTTTGCGAGATCCCAAGTTTGTTTTGCGAGATCTCCCAAAAGTTCATCGTAATTTTTTTTTCTCCCATGTCCCTTGCGGGGCTCCGTATTTTAAGCATAGAATCCCCTGAGTAATAAAACAAACAACAGTTCCAAAACGTGACCTCCACAGCAGAGTATTTCAGACTCCTGGCACACTGATCCCAATACTGAATACTCCCTTCACAGCTTCTCTCTAAATATTTACAAAGTGGAAACTCTCATCAATGTCCCAAAAGATAAGAGCGCCAGAATATGCACACACACACACACTCACACACACACCACTGTTGGGTAAATAGTAACTTAGTTACATTACTAGTTACTTCTCTGAAAAGTAACTCAGTTACTTCAAGTTACTCGTTACTTTCAAAGTAACTAGTTACTAGGGAAAGTAACTTTGGTTTTACTCAGAATTCTCTTGTTAATGTGTTGCTTCCATAACTTTGCCAGTCTTCTAGCTTGCTTACTTGCCACAAGTGCACTGTGCCACCTACCAATAGAAAGGAAAAGATAATGTGCACATTTCCACGAGAGAAATCCCACGCCTGGATCCCCGTTGACCGCCGCTATGATTCTAGCCTACGTCACAGAGTCATGTGCGCCTTTTACATCCAACACAAAAACTGCAGTCGTGGTTCTTTCAATTGTACTCAGAACTCGGAAATTCTGTCTTCTGAATTGGAAGATGTAGGCAACACCAGACTGCAGATGAGCTGCATACAGGGCTGGACTGGGAAAAAAAATCGTCCCGGGCATTTTGACTAGAGACCGACCGCCATTATAGGAAAAATCATAAAGCCTTTGAATGAAAATAAACACTGTTGTGATAGTGATGTACACTGTTCTGATGGAATATATGCATCAATGGGCGACCGTGGCTCAGGGGGTTGGGAATCGCATCTGTAACCGGAAGGTCGCCGGTTCGATCCCTGGGCTCTCTGTCCTGGTCGTTGTGTCCTTGGGCAAGACACTTTACCCTACTTGCCTACTGGTGTTGGCCAGAGGGGCCGATGGCGCGATATGGCAGCCTCGCTTCTGTCAGTCTGCCCCAGGGCAGCTGTGGCTACAACTGTAGCTGCCTCCACCAGTGTATGAATGTGAGAGTGAATGAATAGTGGTATTGTAAAGTGCTTTGGGTGCCTTGAAAAGCGCTATATAAAATCCAATCCATTATTATTATCTATCAATCGTTGGTTGTAAGATTCAGATAATTATTTTTTAAAAGCTAGACATTTTAAATGAGAATAAGAAAGAAAAGTATTTCTTTGTGCCCCCCTTTCCCTGTTAATGCCCTACCTGGCCCCTGGCAACACTTTGCTAGACCCGCACAGTTACCAGCTGTCAGCTACCTAAAAAAGGATCCTGGTGTTATTTGTCTCTCAGAAACAGTTCATAACTTCCCTTCAACTCATTCATGTCACCTAAAAGGTAAACCTGTTCCTCCATCACCTGTTCAGCTCTGATGATTCAGTAAGGACATCTCCTGGTTTCATCTTCATGTTTCCCTCTCACCACATATCCAAACCATATCATGACCAGCAGCTTTTTTGCAGCTGTGGCTCCAGCAAACATCAGCTGATACTAGAAATTAATATTAAATAAATTCTAACAACAGCTGATCAGCTTAAACGTGCTGCTGTTGTTTAGCGCGACATCCGCTGGTTTCCTCTTTCTGGTGCAAAGTGGACGATAAACAAACAAGAGAGACGATCAGCTGATCATTGATCAGTTTCATGATTGAAGTAGAAACGGGAGAGGGAGGGGGGAGAATGAAAGAAGAGGCAGCTGTGCAGCAAAGACACAGAATAACTCCAGCTTTGTGCCTTTTTCATTGTAGCTGAATTACGGGACAAACTGTTCCTTTTCACCTCAACACGAAACGCGTAATATTTTCTCTGAATACCAGACGGGACGGTTGGCAACTCTAATAACTTATGAACAAAATAAAGTTCAACATCAGTAACATAGCACCACCCAGCTGTATAGAAACTCCGTCATGCTAGCTAGTACCCAGCACGAAAAAGTCAGCATAACGAAAATAAACTCCACCTAAACTTGGTTCATATCTGACACAGATAGACTGCAGGTCATAACTTCTTACCTGAAGTTCAGTTCACCTGACACTCGGACCAGCGCCCGCCTCGGGTCTCTCCTCTTGCCTCCCTTTTCCTTCATCCACCTGCTGGCCTCCACCACTTGCTAATGTTACTGAATCTGTGGAAGCTCCGCGATAGCCACCACACAAAGTAACGAGTAACGACCCTATCTAAATCCCAGTAACAAGTAACGCGTTCCTGATTTTGGCATAATAACTAGTTACCGTGCTCGTTACTACAACAATAACGTAGTTACTGTAACGCGTTACTTAATAACGCGTTACTTAATAACGCGTTAGTCCCTACACCAGGGGTCGGCAACCGACATGCGGTTCTTTAGTCCTTATACTGCGGCTCCACGTGGTTTGGAAAAAAATTATAAGTATTTAACTGAAGTGTATTTTATTTGCGTTAGTTCTTTTTAAACTTGTAGTTCTAAATTGGAAGATTATTGTGATCTTGAAATATAAAAATAAAACTATGTTATTATTTTTCATCGCTCAAAATAAGCGTCACACTCGCATAAACCATACCCGCTGAAATGCTGTGCATTTATCAAGACTTTCAACCCCAGGTAGGCCAAGTGGTAAAAACAAACACCGCTCACACCTCACAGATGACAGCTTACTAGTGACTTCGTACAGCCCCGGTCTGCAGACGCTGTGCGCAGACGGTCGGGAGCAGAAGTCCCCTTGTCAACATACCACGGCAGACCCAACGATGTTCGCATGAACATGCTTTTTTCCTTTATTGACTACTTTTCACACAGCCAGCTGTAGTTTTACAGCTCACAGCCTGATACATACCAACACAACAGCAGAGAGAGCACAGAATTTAAGCCGGCGAGGCTTGATTGCAGATGCCGCTCAGGTGCGTCCACCTCCCCTGAAGCGGCACTGCAGACTACGCCCTGCCACACACATTAACCACGTAAAATAAGTATTCATGCAGATATTTTGCAAATACTTATTTTTCATTTTTTAGCAGCATATTGCTTTTTTCAAATTATTTTTAAAATTCAGATCAAGGCTCCGCTACAGGCTGCGAAATCCCAAAGGTGATAAGGATGACGCCTCACTACCGTTTTTGTTTGTATTTTTAGTTTAGTTCAAAATGTGTTCATTCCAGAAATAAAATGTAATTTTCTCTGTAGCACTTCGTGTATTTCATAAGCAACACACTTTAGTTGTTTATACAAAGCATAAAGGTAAAAAAAAAAAAAAGTGTTATCTTCATTTTAGATGTCAAAAACTATTTGCGGCTCCCAGTGTTTTCTTTTCCATGGAAACTGGGTCCAAATGGCTCTTTGGGTGTTAACGTTTGCTGACCCCTGCCCTACACTGACACACACATACAGAGAGAGAGAGAGATAGTTGAGGGAGAATGAGCTTGAGGATGAGAGAAAGGCAGATATGGCAATAGACCGGCAAGAACAGGACAACGACACAAAAGAGCAATCATACAACACACACACTTGGTTGGTGGCATAGCCTAAGGCTTACCAGCACAAAAAGACTGTGTGTAAGATACAAATACATTTTTGTTGCAGCCAGTGATACAAAAGTCAGAAATTTAAATTCTACACAAAGGCTTTAACAAAAAATTCTTTTTTAAGGCTGTCATTACATGGGTCAAACTTAAAAGGCAACATTACTGTCTGACAGAACAATAATTGAAGTGTATGGAAAAGTCCCCTTCTTGAGGCTTAAATACCACTTCATCTGTTTAAGGTCAAAGTTCAAGTCAGTATTTAAATGTAACCTTAACTAGCTGATTCTGACCACCCTCGACTGAAGGTGTTGACCCTCCACTTTTTATTTGCCAGCTATACAGGATATTAGGATTTGATAAGGAACTTAGTATTACAGAAAACATCCTGAGGGTTGGGTCTGGCTCCTAGCCTAAAAGACCTTCCAATGTGATGCTGTTTGGGGGTTGTCAGGCTTTTCTACCTTTGCTTGATTGGCTAGTTTGAACCAACAAGGAAGTCAAAAATGCCGTTTAACCAATGCAAATGTACCAAATGTTGGCACCTGGAGAGAGACAGACAACGTTCAGAGGCAACAGCGATGAGTGTTGTTGCAGCATATAAACCAAACCTCACATTTAGTCAGTATTTGTTTAAAATCAAATAAACACACTTAAGGTACAGGATCAAAAAATAGATTCCAGGAAATCCCAATTACAGGATCATATGCTCCAGTGTGTTGTGTAAACCTGAAATCCTTATCTCTTGCTAAGTTTAAGAGACATTACCAACAGGAAATGATTGGCACAGCTCACGTTTCACAGCCATAATGGAGTGCAGATTTGTTTTGCTATCTGTTTCATCATCAGCAGTCACTATGTCTACATCACTACCACCACTCCCAAAGCTGTAATCTGCCAAATGACAAACATCATCCTTTCCTTTTTGCTAAAGCATATAGTTAGGGCTGGATCAGGTGACCCTGAATCCTCCCTTAGTTATGCTGCAATAGATGTAGGCTGCCAGGGATTCCCATGATGCATTGAGTTTTTCCTTTCCAGTCACCTTTCTCACTCACTATGTATTAACAGACCTCTCTGCATTGAATCATATCTGTTATTAATCTCTGTCTCTCTTCCACAGCACGTCTTAATCCTGTTTTTCCTTCTCTCGCCCCAACCGGCCGCCCCTCCCTGAGCCTAAAAGGGAGTCAAAGCAGCTTGCAAAGAAAAGCGTCTGGACTTCTTTAAGTTGCTTGACGACGTTTCACCTCTCATCCGAGAAGCTTCTCCAGTTCTAAGGTCAAATGGTGGGGAGTCCCAGATTTAAACCTAGTGGGAGTGACCCCCCACAGAGGGACAAAGGACCCCCTGATGATCCTCAAATCGCCTGAGCCAAGGTGTGAAACTGGGCGTGGGTCCCAATCAGCCAGAGTTTCGGGTGTGTTCATTGTGAAACCTGGCCCCACCTTATCATGCGAATTCCTGAGGTCAGATGGCCCAGGATGTGAGTGGGCGTTAAGGTGTCTGGGGAGGGATCTCAAAACTGGATTATAGATGGCAGACAGTTGGTGTCGTAAACCCCGCCTCTGTTCAAAGACGGTCGCTCACAGTGGACATAGATGCTTCTTTCACTCCTCTTTCAAACCATCTGTCCTCTCTGTCCAAAAGGTGAACATTGGCATCCTCGAAAGAGTGTCCCTCTTTGGGGGGAAACTCCCACTAGGTTTATATCTGGGACTCTCCACCATTTGACCTTAGAACTGAAGAAGCTTCTCGGATGAGAGGTGAAACATCTTCAAGCAACTTAAAGTCCAGACGCTTTTCTTTGCAAGCTCCTTTGACTACAATGACCTGGATGACTGAGAACCTTCACAGACCTGTTAAAAGGGAGTTTTTCCTTCCCACTGTCGCCAAAGTGCTTGCTCATAGGGGGTCATATGATTGCAATCGCCAGTGGCTGCTCTATCTAGCAGTAGCTAGACCCCACTCAATTATTGAGCCAATAGCAGATGGTTTGTTTGATCTGCCAGACCCTTATGAAATACACTTAGCGTTTTTAGCAAGTTGTTATGAATCATATCAGGGCCTGGTGCAGTCCAACTCTTTTTACACAGGAAGATGCTGTGATCTGCTTTTAGCTCCACTAGCCACTGAGCATTATTGTCATAGCTGGACTAGCCATCATGCATACCGGGCATTTATGGGCTGATGTTTTTTCGTTTGTTTGTTTGTTTTTTGTAAAGGTATAAACAATGAAAGGTGGTGGTTTGGCCAGATGCTGGCCGATGTGTGAAAATAACTCAGTTGTTTGGTGGTGGCTATGGCGGAGCTTCCACAGAGGCCAGCGGGTGGATGAGGGAAAGGGGAGGCAGGAGGAGCAGAGACCCGAGGCGGCTGCCGGTCCGAGTGTCAGGTGAACTGAACTTCAGGTAAGAAGTTATGACCTGCAGTCTATCTGGTCAGATATAAACCAAGTTTAGGTGGAGTTTATTTTTGTTATGCTGACTTTTTGCAGTCAGTTACAATAACCGTCACTTAGTTAATAAGAAAACTGGAACGTTATGGTGTCAGAGGGGTAGTTTTAGATTGGGTCCGGAGTTATTTAAGTGACAGAAAAAAGTTTGTGAAAATAAATGGTGGTTGCTCCTTATGTATGGACATTGCTTGTGGTGTACCCCAAGGGTCAGTTTTGGGTCCAAAATTCTTCAACTTGTACATTAACGACATCTGTAAAGTGTCCAAAGTATTAAAAATGGTTCTCTTTGCTGACGATACAAACATTTTTTGCTCTGGTGATGATCTGCAGAATTTATTGGAGGATATGACTAATGAAATAAGTAAAGTGAAGTTCTGGATTGATAAAAATAAATTATCATTAAATTTGAATAAATCTAAACTTATGTCATTTGGAAATAGTAGTTTAAATACAAATGCAAAGATTCAAATAAATGGTGTCAGTGAAAATACATTTCTGGGGGTAATAACAGATGAAAAACTTAACTGAGAGCTCACGTAAGATATATTCATTCCAAAGTATCACGAAGCATTGCAGTACTAAACAAGGCAAAACAGGTATTCGACAGAACATCACTTCATATTCTCTACTGTTCACTGGTTTCACCATACTTAAGCTATTGTGCAGAGGTCTGGGGCAATAACTATAAAACCACATTACATTCACGTTTTACTCTTCAAAAAAAAGCAATTCGAATCATCCACACTGTAGGTTACAGGAACATACAAACTCACTATTTTTGCACTGTCCATCCATCCATTCGCTTCCGCTTATCCTTTTCAGGGTCGCAGGGGGCGCTGGAGCCTATCCCAGCTGTCATAGGGCGAGAGGCAGGGTACACCCTGGACAGGTCGCCAGTCTGTCGCAGGGCCAACACACAGGGACAAACAACCATTTGCACTCACATTCATTCGCACATTCACACCTAGTGACAATTTGGATTATCCAATTAACCTATCCCCACAAGCTGCATGTCTTTGGACGGTGGGAGGAAGCCGGAGTACCCGGAGGGAACCCACGCAAACACGGGGAGAACATGCAAACTCCACACAGAAAGACCCCGGCCTGATGTTGGAATTGAACTCAGGACCTTCTTGCTGTGCGGCAACAGTGCTAACCACCATGCCACCGTGCTGCCTTATTTTTTTTTATATTGAAAATTATATTGAAAATTGACAATCTAGTGAAATTCCAAACAGCACAAATTCTATTCAAAGCAAAAAATAAAGAACTGCCAGGTAATATTCAGAGTATATTTTTTTGAAAGAAGGAAGTTATAATTTAAGGGGTTTTTGTAACTTCAAAACAATGAAGGTACGTGTAAATGCTGTTAAAATGTTCTGTGTGGATTTCATGATGTAGATGACTGATTTATAATAAGTTACATAATTTCATGAATATATATAGTTTGTGTTGAAATGTCTTTATTTGAAATGTACATGTGTAAGGTGTAAGAGCTAGTGTCTCGTGAGAATACCCTTAACGAGAGTACACGAGACTTTTCATGGACTGCGAGGGACTAGATGTCTCTCATGAACCGATTTTAAGCTAAAAGTTTACTAAAAGAAAGGGCAATACAAGGACTTAAGGACCTCTTTTCAGAACAAGCAGCCAACGAGGTAATTGTCATTTGAGAAATGTTTTTTATTTGTGTTTGGACTTAATATGTGTACTGTAAAGTTGCTAATTGGTTTGTACTGTTCGCTCGTGACCAGTTCTCACGGCGTATTGGCGTAATGGCGTATCGGCGTACTGGTGATGGTGAAGCTGAGGAGAGAAGGCCCAAGTAATAAACGCCCATTTCAAAGAACCGACCTGTGTCTGTGTTGTCGTGAAGAGAGCTACAGTACGTACTACAAGAAAAGGCTTTTGTGTTTCTGTTCATGGAGTGAAACTATGGAACAGTCTGAATATAGAATTAAAGCAATGTCCAAACATAAAACAGTTAAAAAAAATATGATCTTCTCGAATTATAAAGAAAAGGAAAATATTTAAATTAAGTGAATGTCTCTATTTAAAAACAAACAAACAAAAAACTCATGATGTGCTATTATAGTATATAGTATATCAGAAATCTGTTCACTATTTTTATTACAAATTATATCAGTATGGAAGCTGACTAAATATTAACTGATAATTTATGGCAAAGGGGTGGGATTAAATAAGTGTTTACTTCTTCCCACTCCCTTTCAACATGTAAATTAATCAGAACGGGGTTTTTTTTGTATGTAATTTGTATAGTATTTTTTCTCTCTCTCATTTTCTTTTCTAAATGTACTTGTATATTGTTCACATGTTGAAATAAATTACCAATCAATCAATCAATCAATCAATAACTTGTACTGCGTACTAGCTAGCATGTTTCTATACAGCTCGGTGGGTGCTATGATGTTACTGATAGTGAACTTTATTTTATTAATAGGTTAGTTAGTAGAGTTGCTAACTGTCCTGTAAAAAACGGAATCGTCTGGTATTCAGAGAAAATATTACGCGTTTCGTATTGAGGTGAAAAGGAACACAGTTTGCCCCGTACTTCAGCTACAATGAAAAACACACAAAGCTGGAGTTATTCTGCGTCTTTGCAGCTGCCTCTTCTTCTCTCATTCTCTCTCTCCTGTTGCTACTTTAATCATGAAACTGATCAATGATCAGCTGATCGGCTTTTCTAACGTAAGTCCCGTCTCTCTTGCTTGTTTATCGCCCACTTTGCGCCTAAAAGAGGAAACCAATGGATGTCGCGCTAAACAACAGCAGCACGTTTAAGCTTGATCAGCTGTTAGTTAGAATTTATTTGTTTGCTGGAGCCACAGCTGTAAAGCTGCTGGTCATGATATTGGTCTGGATATGTGGTGAGAGGGAAACATGAAGATGAAACCAGGAGATGTCCTTACTGAATCATCAGAGCTGAACAGGTGATGGAGAAACAGGTTTACCTTTTAGGTGACATGAATGAGTTGAAGGGACGTTATGAACTGTTTCTGAGAGACAAATAACACCAGGATCCTTTGTAGCTGACAGCTGGTAACTGTGCAGGGGTGGGTCTAGCAAAGTTTTGCCAGGGGGGCAGGTAGGGCATTAACAGGGAAAGAGGGACACAAAGAAACACTTTTCTTTCTTATTGTCATTTAAAATGTTTCGCTTTTAATAAATAATTATCTGAATCTTACAATCAAAGTTTTTATCTGATGTAAAATGTATAGAAATCATACATATACCAATAAGACAGTGTACATCACTGTCACAACAGCGTTTGTTTTCGTCTTGATGCATTCTCAATCATCCAGGGGCCCGTTCTTCGTACGTCGCTTACTACATCCAAGATCAAATGACACATCCAAGACCAAATCATCGCCCTAACCGTGAGCTCGCTAATCCAGTCCTCCGAACACACCTGTTGTTGACGATTAGTACAGCTGGATGAAGTAATGTGAGATCACTGGGTGTCGTAAAAGGGGCTACGCATCGATAGTAGAAACATTGATCGGCAACCCTCTGATTGGTCGGCGAAAATGTCGAAGGAGCGCGCTCGGTATTTTTCGGCAGCAGAGCAAGAACTGTTGAGTGAGGGATTTCAGGAGTTTCAGAGTTTAATCAGAACGCAAGGGAACACTGCAAAGGCTGCAAAAGCAAGGAGAGAGGGCTGGCAGAAAGTTGCTGACAAATCAAACTCATAAGTAATTTAATAATAACAATAATAATGGAGTGGATTGACATAGCGCTTTCCAAGGCACCCAAAGCGCTTTACAATACCACTATTCAGTCACTCTCACATTCACACACTGGTGGAGGCAAGCTACGGTTGTAGCCACAGCTGCCCTGGGGCAGACTGACAGAAGCCAGGCTGCCATATTGCGCCATCGGCCCCTCTGGCCAACACCAGTAGGCGGTAGGGTAGATTTATTATATTACACTATATTATCCAATATTATATTACATTATATTATATTATCCATCCATTCATCTTTATCCGCTTTATCCGGGGCCGGGTCGCGGGGGCAGCAGCCTAAGCAAAGAGGCCCAGACCTCCCTCTCCCCAGCCACCTCCTCCAGCTTATCCGGGGGAATACCAAGGCCGAGAGATATAATCTCTCCAGCGTGTCCTGGGTCTTCCCCGGGGCCTCCTCCCGGTGGGACATGCCTGGAACACCTCACCAAGGAGGCGCCCAGGGGGCATCCTTGTCAGATGCCCGAACCACCTCAGCTGGCTCCTTTCGATGTGGAGCAGCAGCTGCTCTACTCTGAGCCCCTCCCGGATGGCCGAACTTCTCACCCTATCTCTAAGGGAGAGGCCAGCCACCCTTCGGAGGAAGCTCATTTCTGCCGCTTGTATCCGCGATCTCGTTCTTTCGGTCACTACCCACAGCTCGTGGCCATAGGTGAGGGTAGGGACGTAGATCGACCGGTAAATTGAGAGCTTCGCTTTTACACTCAGCTCCCTCTTCACCACGACGGACCGGTGCAGCGTCCGCATTACTGCAGCTGCAGCCCCAATCCGTCTGTCGATCTCCGGCTCCCTTCTCCCATCACTCGCGAACAAGACCCCGAGATACTTGAACTCCTCCACTTGGGGCAGGAACTCATCCCCGACCCGGAGTGGGCACTCCACCCTTTTCCGGGCCAGACACCCCATATTCCCACAACACCTCCCACAGGACACCCCGAGGGACACGGTCGAATGCCTTCTCCAAGTCCACAAAACACATGTAGACTGGTTGGGCAAACTCCCATGCACCCTCAAGTATCCTGGAGAGGATAAAGAGCTGGTCCAGTGTTCCGCGACCAGGACGAAAACCGCATTGTTCCTCCTGTATCCGAGGTTCGACTAACGGACGAACTCTCCTTTCCAGCACCCTGGCATAGACTTTCCCAGGGAGGCTGAGGAGTGTGATCCCCCTGTAGTTGGAACACACCCTCCGGTCCTCCTTCTTAAAGATGGGGACCACCACCCCGGTCTGCCAGTCCACAGGTACTGCCCCTGATCTCCACGCAACATTGCAGAGGCGTGTCAACCAGGACAGCCCTACAACGTCCAGAGCCTTCAGGAACTCGGGGCGGACCTCATCAACACCAGGGGCTCTGCCACCAAGGAGTTGTTTAACTGCCTCAGTGACCTCGCCCCCGGAAATTGGCGGGTCATTCCCCTCATCCCCAGACTCTGCTTCCTCCTCGGAAGACGTGTCAGTGGGATTAAGGAGGTCCTCGAAGTATTCCTTCCACCGCCTGACAATTTTCTCAGTCGACGTCAGCAGCGCTCCGCCAGCACTATACACAGTGCAGGTAGAGCACCGCTTTCCCCTCCTGAGACATCTGACGGTTTGCCAGAATCTCTTCGAGGCAGTCCGAAAGTCTTTTTCCATGGCCTCTCCGAACTCCTCCCACACCCGAGTTTTTGCTTCAGCCACTGCCCGAGCCGCATTCCGCTTGGCCTGTCGATACCTGTCGGCTGCCTCCGGAGTCCCACAGGCTAACCAAGCCCGATAGGACTCCTTCTTCAGCCTGGTGGCTCCCTTCACCTCTGGTGTCCACCATTTGGTTCCGGGATTACCACCACGGCAGGCACCAACCACCTTGCGGCCGCAGCTCAATGCAGCAGCTTCGGCAATGGAGACGCTGAACATGGTCCATTCGGACTCAATGTCCCCAGTCTCCCTCGGAATGCTGTTGAAGCTCTGCCGGAGGTGTGCGTTGAAGATCTCGCGGACTGGGGCCTCTGCTAGACGTTCCCAGCACACCCTTACTACGCGTTTAGGTGTATTATATTATAATATGTTATATTATATCCCCTTTCACATTAGAGCCACAACAGGACCCACTAGAACATGGGAACAAGTAAAAGGGAAATATAAGAATATTCTACAGAATGGTAATATTTATCACTTATATTGCTTTTAGTCTCTAGGAAAGAGACCCTGGAATAATCTGTTTGTTTGTTCATAACAGCAACCAAGAAAAGGGCAGAGCAAAAAAAAGACAGGTGGTGGTCCTGCACCCCCTCGTCAACAAGTTGGTTAAGTAAATAATATCCTCACGGGAATATCGATATCTCTCAATGAGCACACTGTCGCGCTGAGCTAAAGGATCCTGTCTATCCCGCAATATACGCTGGATTCTGAAAACTCTCCTTATCAATCTTGCACCTTCCACAATGGGTGGCTCGCGTAAACGGACAGGACATGGCTGCGACAGGCTTCCCAAATCCACCTTCGCTTTTATAGCCGTGGTCTCTCATCTTGATTACACGAAGTAATTTACAATTACTACTCTGAAATATGAATTACATCTGTAATAATCACATACATGTAATAGATTGTTAATAGTACATTTCCCTTTTTTTAGGAAATGACCTGTATGTATCTGTGTGACATCAATAAAAGGATCAAGTGCTGCATTATCTTTAGTTACATTGATGTTATTTATTTATGGTGAAACAGTGGTGGAATATTGCTGTTGCTTTCGTATAAATGAAGCGGACATACCTGAGTGGCCGCGATCTAATCCTGTTTACATAAAGTAAGCCTGCTCCTGAGCAGGTTTACGCTTACGGCTGTTGCTATGACAGCAAGTCCCGGATGAGCTTCGGAGAACCGAACGATCCAGGATCACGCGAAATCGTCAACAATCTAATCCAGCTAACCTACTTAGCGAGGTACGAAGAACGGGCCCCAGGTAAGTAAATCTCCAAAAGTTGATTCTGTTCATCTGGACGTAGCATTTTGTGGGAGAAACGTTTCGTCACCATCCAAGTGACTTCTTCAGTCTCAGCTGACTGCAGGTTTCCCCAAAACTTATAAACAGTACATTTGCATAATGACTGAAACCAGCCCACTAAGAAATCGGAACTGGCATTCAGTTTAAACAGGCAAGGCTTGTTGATTCGGAGATCAGATTGAACTTTTTCCTCCCAGGATGCTGGGAGGTCAGTTCCTTGCTAAAGGGTTGAATTTTGCTGTCACACCGAGACAAATCCCGCTAGTGGAGCTGATCACAGCCACAGAAACAGCAATTCGTAACAGCAATTCCGTAGTTGCAGAGCAACTACGGATGAAAGTTTCGGCCTGTCTCAGCAATGCAAAGCCCCCAGCATCCAACATCACCATGGAGGAGAGGAAGGCACTCAGATCACTTAGTGATGACAACAACATTATCATCCTTCCGGCAGACAAGGGTAGGTGCACAGTATTGCTAAACCAGAAAGACTGTCATGAGAAAATTTTGTCACTACTCAGTGATGAAAATACTTATGAGCCCCTGAAACGAGACCCAGGAAGTGGCTACAGGAAGAGGGTGATAGGCTGTCTGAAGCAGTTAGAACAAGACAAGGCTATTGACCGGACCTCATACCACAGGCTGTACCCAGGAGAGTCTACACCAAACCTGTACGGTTTACCGAAAATACATAAACAGGGTGCACCTTTAAGACCGATTGTCTGCATGATCAACTCTGTCACCTATAACATCTCCAAGTTTCTGTCTTCAATCCTCAACCCGCTGGTGGGCAGCTCTGAACACCACATCCAGGACACCCTGGATTTTGTTGAGAAGGTGAGAGATGTCATCATGGAGGCAGATGAAACCATGGTCTTAGCATCGACGAAGTGTGTTTGCTTTTGGAACTGTGTCTTCATTCCACCTACTTCACATACAGGGGTCAGTTCCACAGGCAGAAACATGGGTGTGCCATGGGTTCCCCAGTTTCACCCATCGTGGCCAATTTGTACATGGAAGAAGTGGAAAAGAGGGCTTTGCTATCCTACCCTGGAACACCACCAAGCCATTGGTTCAGGCATGTGGATGACACCTGGGTGAAAATCAAATCTCAGGACGTTTCACATTTCACGGATCACATTAACTCGGTTGACCGACACATCAAATTCACCAGGGAGGATATGAAAAGTGGCAGGTTAGCCTTCTTAGACTGTGAGATTTCCATCAGTAATGGGGGACATCTAAAAGCTGACCGTATGTACCGTAAACCTACACATACGGATCAGTATTTAAGGTTTGACTCTCATCATCCACTGGAGCACAAACTGGGCATCATCAGGACGCTACAACACTGAGCAAACACCATCCCCACTGACACAGCAGCCAGGGAGGCAGAAGAACATCAGGAAGGCCCTGAGTAAATGTGGTTATCCCAGCTGGACTTTTGTCAAAGCAGGAAAGGCTCCTAAAGAAAGCTCCAGCCGATCCAGGAGAGAAGGACAACCGCTGCCCAAGCGAAAACCTGTAGTGATCCTGTACCTGTCAGGAGTATCGGAGCAGTTGAGATGCATTTTTTCTAAACACCAGGTCTCTGTGGCTTTTAAACCCCAAAACAAGCTGCGCCAAAAATTGGTCCACCCCAAAGATCGGGTCCCCCGACACAAACAGAGTAACATAGTGTACGCTGTTAAGTGCCAGGAGGATTGCCAGGATTTATACATCGGGGAAACCAAACAACCTCTGGTGAAGCGGACGGCACAACACAGAAGAGCTACCTCGTCAGGCCAGGACTCTGCAGTCTTTACACCTACAGGCCAGTGGACACTCTTTCAAGGATGAGGATGTACACATCCTGGACAGGGAGGAACGCTGGTATGAGGGCGGAGTCAAGGAGGCCATTTACGTGAAAAGGGAAAGACCATCTCTGAATCGAGGAGGGGGCCTAAGGGTACATCTGTCACCATCTTACAATGCTGTGATTGCAGCCATTCCCCAACTCTCTGTGAATGGCACTCATGGCCATTGATCAGTGGGTTGTGGTCAGTGGTTGTTGATCAATGGTCATGAGAATTTGCATAATTAAGATTAAGGAACTGACCTCCCAGCCCATTGTTCTTTCAGTGGACTGGTTTCAGTCATTATGCAAATGTATTGTTTATAAGATCAGAAACCTGCAGTCAGCTGAGACTGAAGAAGTCATTTGGATGAGTGACGAAACGTTTTTCCCACAAAACGCTACGTCCAGATGAACAGAATCAACTTTTGGAGAAATGTATTCTTGCGATACTTTATAAATATGAAACTCTAAAGATTTTGAGTTCATGCACATCGTGAAACAAGAATCTAAATATTTGTGTCACAATGATTTCTCTAAAAACATGTGCTTTAAGGGGATAATGTGACAAATCTATTGCGGGCCCTATTAATGATCAATGGTAATTGAAGAGGAAGCTTGAACCCTAACTAGCTAGGTGTGGGTCTTGTTGAATTATTGTGTGAATGCCATGAGGCATGCTTCGACCTTTGCTGGTTAACTCCTCCCTCAGTTTTCAGCCGATTTTCACCATTCAAACTTTAAACTGTTCTGCTCCTTCTGCTAATGCCAGCTATATCTTTTGGTGATTATAAGTTTTATACTTTTTGAGATATTAAGCTTTCTTGACACCTCTTTTAAGATAATGCTGTTTTTCAACTGTTTTCAGCAGATTCCACTACACGGCATTCACACTGCATTTTCGCAGGAAATGCAACTTTTTCTAGTTAAACATATTTTTCTTTAATCTTTCAAGGCATAACCCCCCCCCCAACTTTTAATTTTCTTCTGCTTGAGTCTCGGCCTCGGGTAGGTCTACCTATCATTGCTGAGTGAGTTGTCTGTTTGTGCTACTTTTTTCAAGGAGCAGTTGATTATTGGTAAGGGCGACTTTATGTGTTTAGTTACTTAAGTGGAAGTACTGTGGAATGTTTTACCTTACATACATAGATCTGACAGTACAGCTTCTGAGGTAACTGTTTACAAGATGTTATATCCCATCCAAAAGTTCTTTGCAATTTTACATTGATAAACATTATCCTTAACATATTTGGCCCACATAAAGTACCATGGCCATCACACTCGCATTCATAATTGTTTAAGTAACTTGTGTCTTAAGTCATTCCATCAAACAGAAAATAAAAAAGCTGCGTGGTTCACTTTTACATCACAAAATGTTAGAAATATAAGCCGTTCATAACAAACTGAAAGGCTGGGAGTTTAAAATGCAAACCGATGGAAGCAGAAGTAGAAGACTATAATGTCACAGAGCACACGGTGTCTATTACTGTGTAGACATTTACAAATAAGAGCTTAATAAAGATGCTTAATTTCTTAGGAAATATGCAGGTGGAGTGATCTTTATCAAAAGTAGAAGTTACATCTGTGGATAAACCACTGTACACAAGAACTTTAAAAATCTACTGTGTGTGAGGCTGTGTAAGTAAAGCTTGCCCTTCACACCCGCGTGTAACAAACCATCTGTTGGTGGTTGTGGATTTGACACCTCAGCATTGTGAAAGTGGGGAAACATGTTTCTGGCTGTGCATAAGATTTCTGCTTACAACTTAGAATCTCAGTTCTAAATGAAATTCAGATGTTTTTTTTAAGTATGGCTAATGGATTATTTAACTTCTAAGGCGCACACACACACACACACACACACACACACACACACACACACACACACACACAGAGAAGAAGAAGAGGGGGTAGTTTTAATATGCATCATAAAAACGCAATCATTCATCTTCCAGCTGTATCTTTCTGTTCTGGCTTTAGAATCATTGTTTGTTTACTGAGCCGTACTTTGGGAGTCATACTGTTGTGATACTGGGGAGAAAAGGGTAAGGTTTGATAGACTAAACCCTTACACACAAAACTTCAATTCAATTCAATTTTATTTATATAGCGCCAAATCACAACAAAAGTCGCCTCAAGGCGCTTCATAGATACAGAGAAAAACCCAACAATCATATGACCCCCTATGAGCAAGCACTTTGGCAACAGTGGGAAGGAAAAACTCCCTTTTAACAGGAAGAAACCTCCGGCAGAACCAGGCTCAGGGAGGGGCGGCCATCTGCTGCGACCGGTTGGGGTGAGAGAAGGAAGACAGGATAAAGACATGCTGTGGAAGAGAGACAGAGATGAATAACAGATATGATTCAATGCAGAGAGGTCTGTTAACACATAGTGAGTGAGAAAGGTGACTGGAAAGGAAAAACTCAATGCATCATGGGAATCCCCCGGCAGCCTACGTCTATTGCAGCATAACTAAGGGAGGATTCAGGGTCACCTGGTCCAGCCCTAACTATATGCTTTAGCAAAAAGGAAAGTTTGAAGCCTAATCTTGAAAGTAGAGATAGTGTCTGTCTCCTGAATCCAAACTGGAAGCTGGTTCCACAGAAGAGGGGCCTGAAAACTGAAGGCTCTCCCTCCCATTCTACTTTTAAATACTCTAGGAACAACAAGTAGGCATGCAGAGCAAGAGCGAAGTGCTCTAATACACTGTAATCCCTAACAGTTGTCCTAGCTCATAACTAATAAGCTCATAACACTCAAATGTCGTTTTGTAGTTAAGCAAACTATAAAGTATTGAGCTCTGTTGGCTTTTATGCAGCTTTAATTGAATAGGGCTCAATATCTTTTAGCTAATTTGTTTGGAACGCTCAAAAAGTTTAAGAAGCATATATTAGTGACGTTCTGGTGGGTGGAGTCTTGTCGCTCCTTCAGGAAAGCTGAGTCAGCCATCTTGAATTTACCTTGATGCGGGGAAGATTTGGCCAGACGTGTGGATTAAGAGTCCCCAACTTCAACCCACCACGACCACCACCTTATTTCTTTTCATCAACTGCCATAAATTTGGTAAGTCTAACGTGTTTTTGTTTTGTTTAAATTTAATTTCGATAAACATTCTTTTTTTTATTTTTTACTGGAAATATATTCGTACTTTGTGCACAGTGAATGTTTGTTATAAATGAATTCGAATCCAAGTAATTGTAATTTTAGAAATTTTCGAATGTGACAAATACGTAATGTTATTTCAAATTAGAATGGTGTAACGTTTTGGCGGTTTTCCGTGGGGGACAACATTTCCCATAATGCATTGTATTCTTGCCCGGGAAGTTGACGGTGGCAGTTCTACCTCCATGCATTTGAACTTTCTACTAAAACTTTCCACTGTCCGTTTCTACCGGTTGTCGTATTCGCCGGTAATGCACGTGCGTATTGTGAGTATACTTATTTCAATAAGTGTCCGTGTTACACAGTCAGTAGTTTACGCTGTTGAGCTGTGTGTGTGTGTGTGTGTGCGCTAGCATGAAGCGAACAATAATAAACAACATGAGTGTGTTATCATGATGGTAATTAGACACATGTTTGTATTTTTTCGTAGTCTCAAATGTGTGGTTGTGAGATAATCTCGAAATCCTTTTAACAGTTTAGAGGGGTATTCCACTAAGCGAGCTCTACAAGTCAAGGCTTGCGGAAAAACGCATCGCCTGATTCAGCCTAACATTATACACTGGTCGAACTCGGTGCTACGAAAGAAGTTCAGCTAAATTGTTCGCGCTAATTCGACAAGGCTCAGCCAGCCAGACTGAGGCGCCTCCTTGACACCTTTAAGCCAGACCCTATCGATCTTTGATAGATAAATGAAATGAAATGAAAATAAAGAGCCGCGTTCTGCTCCCAGGCTAAGAAAAAATCATTGATGCAGACTGTGCGGATCACAAATACTCCCTAACCTGTAAGGCTGGGGTGTCCAAACTTTTTTCACTGAGGACCACTTACTAGAAATTGGGTAAATAACCTTAACTTTAGTGTATTAAAGATCACAAAATCACTTAAAAGTGGTCGAATATGTTATATTGTTGAATATAATTAAAGACAAAACTGCCTTCATCACAGCTTTCCATAAATGGATCTTTATTGATTCATTCAGAAAAAGCTTTGGTAGCTTATTTTCAGAACAGGAGCCTCAGATTTCTTCTTAGATAGAAGATTTACAGCACAGAGAAAAAACAATAAAAGGGAAAATAGGACGGGTAAATTTCAAGTTTGTTATTTAAGTTATTAAGCTTAGCAACACACCTATTAACATTAGTTTGAAACGGTTAACATTAACAGACTGAACTGGACTTAATAACAGGAGTGCATATAATCTTAGTAAATTATTGTGGTGAGTATCAGCTGCGCTGGGTATGTAAATCGGGCCATCCAGCTGCTGTGCTGATTCGACGTCACTCGTGCCAAAAATCTGGACAAATGTCACTTGATCAAGGAGCAGATCTGCATAAGATGAGATCAGCTGACTACGTGTGTGTGCTGTGCAAAAAATGTTTTTGAACATTAATAAGTCGTCTTTGTGCACATATTGTTTACAGATATGAGACTGCAAGGAGCGCTACAGAGAATCAACATTTCACCAGTTGTCAGTGGGTGAGTTATATAATTTGTGTCCTAATTTAAATAAAAAATAAATACAAAGAAACTAGAGAATTTTGCCCTGAATTATTCAAAATTTTTAGATTTTTTTGGGTTACCCTTCAAGATTGACAGGTTTAGCCCGTTACACAAAAAGTTTGGACACCCCTGATCTATAACAATGACAATCAGAACATGGCTATCCAACACTTTGTTTTTACTCTGCATTTGTGTAAATACTATTCTAATAGATATTGTATGTTCATCTAGGAACAAGCATGATGTAAATACAAGACGGGCCCTTGTCCTTCTTGCACTTCCTGTGTACCTGCGTGAAGATGCCTCCACGTTATTCAGGACTTGTGATGTAAGTGTACTGGCCTCAGCATCAACCCCTTTGCCTAGCTGTTCAGTCGAACATATGACATCGCTCAGAACTCAAGGAGAACCAGGGTGTATATCAGGAAGGAGGTTCAACACAGTCCTCATCTGACTTGTTTTCTCCCATATATCAACTATTGTTGAATAAGATTGCAAGAAGATTGTTACGCATAAACCAGAAAACATGAAAATAGTTGAAAGTTTTTATCCGCAGATTTTTTTTGTATAATAATCTATCTCCCTTTTTAAAATTCAAGTGTTCTATTTTTTTGGAGGTGCCATGTTGTGGTCAGAGAAATGTTTGATAAATAACAAAAACAAATATCTTGGCATATATTTATTATTGAAAACACTTATTTAAACATATGTTTTGAAACCAAACCCAAATTAAGATTATTGTAATGCATCATGATAATGCAATATCAAATTAAATCGTTGACATTATAATTAGGGGTGGGTTTTTATAATCGATTCATCGATTAAAATCGATTCTGGCTTGGATAACATAAAATCCATCCATCCATCTTCATCCGCTTTATCCGGAGCCAGGTCGCGGGGGCAGCAGCCTAAGCAAACGTAAAATCGATTCATTAAAATCCTGAATCGATTTTTTAATATAAATTTATTTTGCCCGAAATGCCAGAATCTCAGGTGACATCTCACAAAATTTCAAGAACCACCAAACAGTTAAGACAGTAAATGAGAGCAGGTACACGGATTCTGCACATAGACGTAAACACACAGCGCGACCCGCGGATCAGAATCAGTTAGATGTCGCCTTTCTCACGGTCGGGGCTGAAAGCCGACAGCTCGCTGATTCTGATCTGTCGGCGGGTCCGCGCTTTGTGTTCACGCCCTTTATGCGCTGATTCTAAAGCTGTTAGTTCGATCTCGATCTCGATCTCGATCTCTCTCGATCTCTCTCGATCTCTCTCGATCTCTCTCTCGATCTCTCTCTCGATCTCTCTCTCTATCTCTCTCTCTATCTCGATCTCTCTCGATCTCTCTCGATCTCTCTCTATCTCTCTCTCTCTCTCTCGATCTCTCTCGATCTCTCTCGATCTCTCTCTCTCGATCTCTCTCTCGATCTCTCTCGATCTCTCTCGATCTCTCTCTCGATCTCTCTCGATCTCTCTCTCTCTCGATCTCTCTCTCGATCTCTCTCTCGATCTCTCTCTCGATCTCTCTCGATCTCTCTCTCGATCTCTCTCTCTCTCGATCTCTCTCTCGATCTCTCTCTCTCTCGATCTCTCTCTCTCTCGATCTCTCTCTCTCTCGATCTCTCTCTCTCTCGATCTCTCTCTCGATCTCTCTCTCGATCTCTCTCGCGATCTCTCGATCTCTCTCGCGATCTCTCGATCTCTCTCGCGATCTCTCGATCTCTCTCGCGATCTCTCGCGATCTCTCGCGATCTCTCGCGATCTCTCTCGCGATCTCTCTCTCGCGATCTCTCTCTCGCGATCTCTCTCTCGCTCTCTCTCGCGATCTCTCTCTCGCGATCTCTCTCTCGCTCTCTCTCGCTCGCTCTCGCTCGCTCTCGCTCGCTCTCGCTCGCTCTCGCTCGCTCTCGCTCGCTCTCGCTCGCTCTCGCTCGCTCTCTCTCGATCTCTCTCGATCTCTCTCGATCTCTCTCTTCATTATTCGCTTGCTTGTTACGCACAAGTCTACTTGTGCGTCTTTTACATTCTTCCGAAAAGAAAACCTAATTTCTGCTGTTCAATACTGAACAAATTTAAACTTTTTAAAATTATTCAAAATGCAAAACGCTTAGCCGTGTCTCTAATAAAACCGCTGTAACGTCAGAGGTAATGTTCATATGTTGATTAATGGTTTTCTTTCGTTTTTGATGTACTGCAGAATATTTTTATAAAATCCCAGGCCAGGAAAATCACCTACATGTTTTTCTGTGTTTTATTCTCAGCTACTTTGACACAAAGGCATCTGCTGTGACGCTCACACCTTTGATAAAGTCTTGCGTGTGTCAGCTTCCTTTTTATTGATACAAAAATATGTAAATGTACTGATCTGAATTATATTTCTGACTGTCAAAATTTCCCAGAATTAAATCGAATCGTGGATCGAAGCGATTCGGGACCTTGTGAATCGGAATTGAATCGATTCTAGAAATCAGTGACGATACCCAGCCCTAATTATAATCCTAAAAGAAACGTGTGACTTATGAAGATTCACACCTCTAATCAATAGCATGATTTGTGTCCTTGTGGGGCTGAACTCGTTCTTGTATTATTTTTGTTTTGCAGTCAGCAGATGGTCCAGACCTCACTGACACTCCTGTGGCTCTGCTGACAGTTGTCACGGATGACACTACTGATTCGGCCCTCTTCAGTCCCGAAAGCATCTGCATCGTCGTTGAGGATGAAATACTTGTGAATGGTCCCACAAATCTGGCTGAGTCATTTCTCCTGCTCTTTGGGTACATCTATGCACTAGACCTACAATACCCAAAGAAACTTGAGCTTACATTCACATTTATCCAGAAGGTTGTGATGTGCCTTGAGGACAACAAACCACTGAAAGGGCGTCTACTGATGCTGAAGAATGATTTGTTCAATGAGTGAATCACTCACAATGGACTACTTGTTGAGCTGAGTATTGAGGAAGCTTTTTTGTTTGTTTGTTTTTCCTAATCATTTGCCTCTTCTACCTCACATTTAAGATGAATGACTGTTCAGTTCACTATTCATGTTTAATGTTCTGTTGCCTAATACGTAAATGCACTGCCTTGATGTTTGTTCCCTATAAGTACAGCAGTGGAAACCAGTACTGTTTTTTTTTTTTTTTTAATGTATTTTTAAAAAAGAAAGTGAGCTGCAGCTGTCAAGGTACAGTAAGTGTTAAATGCCTCAATGTTCTAATAGCTGCAATTGCTGTTAATACTGAAAATGTTATTGAATTTTAGAATTGAGATGGAGACCCTTGGAGTCTTTTTCTCTTGTTTTATTTATGAAGCACTTTTTTATGAGTGAGCTCTGTTGTTTGTGCCTTTTTAAAAGCACATTGTGTTTAATAAAAAGTTGTTAAATTGTTAGTGTTGTTACTTTCATGTTTTCTAACACTTTTAGCTGATTATAATTTACTGGGCAAACAGTTTAGAATTATTTGTAAGTGTATTTCCCACAGTATTTTAAAAATATTGAAGATTAAGTGTTATTTCCCATATTATAAGTTAGAAAATATGAAAAAGTTTGAGTTTATTTCCCACATCGTATGAGTTGCAATATGTAAAATATTTTAAGTGTATTTCCCACCTTAATTAAGTTGAAAAATATTGAACATTTTGAGTTTATTACTCCCTAATTATAAGTTGAGGAATATCAACATTTATGAGTTAACATTGAGGTAATTTAAGGCAACTGCAACTATAATTTTTATTTTAGTTAAACTTAAAACTTTTAAAAACATCACTAAAAAATTGTTGTGTAATCTGTTACACAACAATTTTTGAGTTCTGTGAACTTATTAGGTTTTACAGTGTAGGGTGATATGGTACTACAAGGTCATTGAGATAAGATGGGGCCTGATTATTTAAGACCTTGTATGTGAGGAGCAGGATTTTGAATTCAATTCTGGACTTAACAGGAAGCCAATGAAGGGAAGCCAAAACAGGAGAAATATGCTCTCTCTTTCTAGTCCCTGTCAGTACTCTTGCTGCAGCATTTTGGATTAGCTGAAGGCTTTTCAGTGAGTTTTTTGGACATCCTGATAATAATGAATTACAGTAGTCCAGCCTGGAAGTAATAAATGCATGAACTAGTTTTTCAGCGTCACTCTGAGACAGGATATTTCTAATTTTAGAGATGTTGCGCAAATGGAAGAAAGCAGTCTTACATATTTGTTTAATATGTGCATTGAAGGACATGTCCTGGTCAAAAATGACTCCAAGGTTCCTCACAGTGTTACTGGAGGCCAAGATAATGCCATCCAGAGTAAGAATCTGGTTAGATACCATATTTCTAAGATTTTCAGGGCCGAGTACAATAACCTCAGTTTTATCTGAATTAAGAAGCAGAAAGTTAGCGGCCATCCAGGTCTTTATGTCTTTAAGACATTCCTGCAGTTTAACTAATTGGTGTGTGTTATCTGGCTTCATGGACAGATAGAGCTGGGTGTCATCTGCATAGCAGTGTAAATGTATGCTATGTCTTCTAATGATGCTGCCTAAGGGAAGCATGTATAATGTAAACAGAATTGGTCCTAGCACTGAACCCTGTGGAACTCCATAATTAACCTCAGTGTGTGAAGAGGACTCTCCATTTACATGCACAAACTGGAGTCTATTAGATAGATATGATACAAACCACTGCAGCGCAGTACCTGTAATACCTACAGCATGTTCTAATCGCTCTAATAGGATATTATGGTCGACAGTATCGAACGCTGCACTGAGGTCTAGCAGGACAAGCACAGAGATGAGTCCACTGTCAGAGGCCATAAGAAGATCATTTGTAACCTTCACTAAAGCTGTTTCTGTGCTGCGCTGAGCTCTGAAACCTGACTGAAACTCTTCAAATAAACCATTCCTCTGCAGATGATCTGTTAGCTGTTTGACAACTACTCTTTCAAGGATTTTTGATATGAAAGGAAGGTTGTAGATTGGCCTATAATTAGCTAAGACTGCTGAGTCTAGAGATGCTTTGTGAGTAAAGGTTTAACTACAGCCAGCTTGAAGGCCTGTGGTACATAGCCGATTATTAGAGATAGGTTGATCATATTTAAGATTGAAGAATTAATTAATGGCAGGACTTCTTTGAGCAGTTTTGTAGGAATGGGGTCTAAAAGACACGTTGAAGGTTTGGAGGAAGTAATTATTGAAGTTAACTCAGAAAGATCAATTGGAGAAAAAGAGTCTAACTGTCATGAATCGCTGTGCGGCAGGCAGGAGTTGGACCCAAAATGCAGGACTCACAGACTCGGGGAGGTGAACTCAAAACACAGCTTTATTTGCTGGTAGAACAAACATACAAACTAGACTAAACTGGGAAACCATAAACTAAGAACTCACAGGGAGACACAGGGAGATCCACACACAGCATGAGGGACGACGCGACACTGACTCAGAGAAACACAGGGTTTAAATACACTGGGAAGTAACGAGGGGAATGAGACACAGAAGGAGGGCACAGCTGGGAGAAATCAGGACTGACGAGACAAGCAAAGCAGGACGCATTCACATGAGACACGGACCATCAAAGTAAAACAGGAAGTATCACACAGAGACGCGAACTTGACACAGTGGAGACAGCAACTAAGAAATAGAGAGACATAAACCATAAGGCAGAGGTCTAAGAACCAAAATACACAGGGAAATACTCAGCTGGGAACACAAGAGACTAGATTAGAGAGAGTAACAAAAAACCAACCATGAGAACATAATGCACAATGCAGAGTGACAGAAAACAAGAAACTCAAACATGCAAAGGCACACAATTACACAGAACAGAGGGGACACAGAGAGACATGAAGGGCAAGGGATCAAAACTAGAAGCCATAGAATAAATCACACACAAGTACAATAATACAAAAATCACAAAGAACTAAAAACGCTGGGTCAGGAGACCCAGGACCGTGACACTAACTTAACATCAATGATACTAAGAGTAGCTGTAGATAATATTACATCTGTGGGATGATTACTGGTAATTTTTTCTCTAATGATAAAAATTTTATTTGTGAAGAAGTTCATGAAGTCATTACTAGTTAACGTTAAAGGGATTGTTGGCTCACAAGAGCTCTGACTTTTTGTCAGCCTGGCTACAGAGCTGAAGAGAAACCTGGGGTTGTTCTGATTTTCTTCAATCAGTGATGAATAGTAAGATGTTCTGGCTTTGCGGAGGGCTTTCTTATAAAGCAGCAAACTATTTCTCCAGGCTAAATGATGATCCTCTAAATTTGTGACACGCCATTTCCTCTCCAGATTACGAGTCATCTGCTTTAGGCTACGTGTTTGAGAATTATACCACGGAGTCAAATACTTCTGATTAGAGACCTTAGTTTTCACAGGAGCTACAGTATCCAGAGTCGTACGTAGTGAGGAGGTGAAATTATTAACAAGATAATCGACCTCTGTTGGGGTAGCGTTCAGATAGCTGCTCTGCTCTGCTCTATGTTGGTACAGGGCATTGAAGATGATAACAGTGGGTGGATTATATTCTTAAACTTAGTTACAGCGCTTTCAGAAAGACATCTACTTTGATAAAGTCAACTCTCCACCGCTGTGTAATCAATTATTGTAAATGTAAATGTTATCAGGAAATGATCAGACAGGAGAGGGTTTTCAGGAAACACTGTTAAATGTTCAGTTTCTATGCCATATGTTAAAACAAGATCTAGAGTGTGATTAAAGTGGTGGGTGGGTTCTTTTACATTTTGAGAGAAGCCAATTGAGTCTAATAACAGATTAAATGCCATGTTGAGGCTGTCATTTTTAGCATCTACATGGATGTTAAAGTCACCCACAATAATTATTTTATCTGAGCTCAGAACTAAATTAGATATAATTTAGTTCTGAGCTCAAAAACCTAAAGAGTGTGTGAGACTGCTAGCTGTGTCGTTCAGCAATAAATTTATCTACAATGTGTTAGTAAAGAGTGACTTGTACTTCTGTGCCATTAAGCAACGGTTTAACAAATTTCATGATGACTACAGGGATTTCTCTCAGTTGATTGTGTTCAGAGAAAAAGCAGCTAAATACATTGAGATTGCTCCACACTGTTAGTGAGTTAACTCTGGATGTCTGTGGGTTTTGTTAACTTGGAGTGAACAAAAGCAGAAAAACAGTAAAAGATGCAGACAGTGAAAGCCTGGTTTATTTCATGAACACAATGAAACATTTTACAGTTTACAGAGCAAAGCAACATATATGATAAATAGATACACATAACACGGACAGTGAGAAGTAAAACTCATCGTCTTACCATATCTTATATTCTGTAAACTTAAAATAAACCACTGAAATTAGAGTTTAGTGTTTTTAAGTCATCTATTAAAAACACGATTCTGAAGTGACACTTTAACGATGCTTCATATCACAGTCTTTATGATGATAAAACATGCTCTCGCGTTAGCACATGTCCAGAGTTAGGGTTCAAGCTTCCTCTTCAATTACCATCGATCGTTAATGGGGGGGCAAAAAAAGGTGCAGGTATATTACTACTCATATGGGTATAATTGGCCATTTTTTACTACTTTTAATGTTTCCTCTACATTTCACCTTTAAAAACTATTTACTTTGCCGTGGTGTCATTCTTTTCAGCACAACCTCACGTGTCTGAATTTACAGTTACATTTTCATTTTGACATACTGTATTAACACAATTGGGCAAAAAAAAGGTGCAGGTATATTACTGCTCATATGGAAAAGATGTATATAAATCTTATAAAGTTTGTATCTGTCTTGTGTGAAACTTGTATGAAAAGCATACAAGAGTGAAAACAGATATAAGATCCCTTGAAAAATTATATAAATGAAACTTTTATGTTTTGGATACTTACTAAATCAATATATGAAAGTAATGATAAAATGGCCACTTTCATGAGTAAATCATATAAGCCTTATACGATTCACTATATGAAGTAGGCCACATCTTATGCAAGTCTTTTATACGTTTTTTTTCTATTTCTTTTATGGGTACCCTGGACCCCAGAGGGTTAAACGTTTTTTTTAAAGTAATGCAATAGTTACTTTTCAAGTAATTAATTACTTTTAGAATCTTGTAACTTAGTTACTAACTTAGTTACTTTTTTGAAGTAGTAACTAGTAACTATAATAATCACTTTTTCAAAGTAACTTGCCCAACACTGGTACAGTCATGGTCCTGGGTCGGTGACCCAGCGCTTTAAGTTTATTATTATAATTTTTCTAGTTTATTCTGATTTTGTATTTGTTCTTAGGGTTTGAGTTGTGTGTCTCTCCTGTGTTCTGTTCGTGTCCCCAGTTGGTTGTGTAAAACAGTCTGTGAGTTTCCTGTTTTACTTTGTAGGTTTGTGTCTCGTTATGTCCATTAGTTCCAGCTGTGTCCCCGCCTGTCTGCCATTTCCTAATTACCTGGTGTGTGTATTTATACTGCGTGTCTGCCTGTGCTCCTCGTCGTGTCGTCTGTGTTCATTCCCTATGTTTCTCTATGTCTCCCTGGTCTGCCATCTCTGAGTTTCTCCCGCTGACCTTATGTTCCAGATTTGTTTGTTAGTTTCACCCAGTTTAGGTTTATGTTCAGTCCTGCCCTCACTTCTGTTATTTTCATTGTAAATAAACCTCCACTCGCATCTCCATCACCGTCTGCATCTTGGGTCCTCATTTATTCATCACACGACTGCTGCCCCAGTCGTGACAGGTACAGACCCAATATCTGATTTAAAATAGAATATACTACCTGGTTGAAGTTGGCCACCCCCACCTTCTTCAAATCAAATAAAATTGATGTCAAACATTTGTACTGCAAAAAGTTTTATTTGTGCTGCTTTTGTTTTAAAGATGTTAATGAACGTTTTTAGAGGTCATCCAAGGTCAACGAGCCTCTTTTGTTACTTTGCAAAGGTTGTGAAATATAAACCAGAATTGGATTTTTTTTTTTATCATGATCACACTCTCTTTAAAAGTTAAAAAAAAAAACTAGCTTAAATTATAATAGTAAAACTATGCATTGTGTCAGAGGAAGAAAGCTTCTAAAGTTTAATACAATAATTCCAAAAAAAAGTAGCAAGTTCATCACAAACCAGCACAAATGTAGCGCACACATTTTGACATCAATTTTGTTTGATTTGAAAAGGTGGGGTGGCAAACTTCACTCACATGAATACACTTTACTGTGGAAATTAATATTTAAAAACATGAGGACTTACATGTTAGCTTTACATTTCCAGTTCATCAAATCCCACTGAGCAGTCCTTACCTTTGAATCTAAGCTCTCTTCTTCCTCTCCTTTCTTATCTTTCTCCATCTCTGACTGAAGTTAGCTCTATTTCTTCCCTTTCTCTGTGAAAAACAGCAGCTGGACCTTTAAAAACATAACTCCCAAATGTTCACTTCTCTTTTTGTAGTCTTATCAAAGTACCACAACCACGACTTACAGACTTCTACAGTTGTTCCCATTTGGTGCCAGAAAAAAAGAAAAAGAAAACCCACTTTAACCCATGACTATGGCACAGGATTGTGGCTCTTTGATCTCTTTTTATTTGATGTTTCTCAGTGATTAATAAAAGAATAGGACTGCTTTTTTGTGTTACTCTTAAGGCCTAACTTGGTGTGATGTTTGAAGGCTCCCAGTGATGAAATAATTACTTGACCCAACTGCCTAAAACTAAAAGTAACAGGCTGTTTTGAAGTTTAGTTTAGCTTCCCCTGTAACATTATGCATAATTTGTCCCTGCTGTGTTCCCATGTGTTTCCTCTTCTTTTGATCATCCTTGTGTGTATATATTGGCTGTGTCCAAATTCAGGGGTAGCGTGCTTCAAAGGACCCGATCTACGTGGTCCGCATAGGGGGGGTCCATCGAAGGCCGGGTAGGCCGGAAGTGAGCTGCTGTGAAACTGGAAAGTCTTCTAGCCTTCGTTTAACCCTCCTGCCTTCTTGGGACCTTTTTGTGCCACTGCTATGTGTTAAATGGCTGCCATTTCCACTGTGTTCAGTGGAATATAACCAAACTTGCCACAGGATAGTTTTTACCTGTCAATGTTAATATTCCAGTGTGAATTCCTTAAATCAGCCTAAAATGGCTGAGCAGCAGAAATCCCCACACCCATCACCCTGGGGACCATTTTCTGCCCATTGACTTCCATTATAAACGCTATTTTTCAACCCCAAATTATCATCATATGATTTTATTTTTTCTTCTTTTCTTGGATGTCAATGAAGACTCAGGGCCTTGAAGTTTTAATTTTTAAATTGCAAAAAAAATGCAAAAAAAATAATGGCAGGTCAAAATGTATGTTGGTGCCAATCTTTGGTCCATCTAAAGGCCTACTTATAATGACAATCACATATTACTTCAACTGGTTTTTTGTGGAAATATTTAGTTTCGTTTTTTGGTTTTTGGGGCTTATAACACAGGGCGCTCATGTAATAACACTGGGATTTGAAGGGTTAAAACAACGAAAATATAATTAAAACTTTACATGAATATTTCAGGGAGAAGTAGTTTTACAAGGTTGGCTAATTTAAAGTGGAATAAAATATGGATATATGGTCTTTTTATGGCGTGGCTGAGAATGGTCCCTAGGGTGATGGGTGTGAGTTTTTTAAAGGATGGCAGGAGGGTTAAGTCCGGCCTCACTTCCATGCGCAAAAACGTTAAAATGGACCCAGAGATGTCGCTCCGTTTTTTTGTACATTTTAATTCTCAAGGAGGTAGAAAAACTTGATCGGCTCTTCCGGCATGTTTTGTACCTTAGGCTCATGAGAGACAATCATATCCAGGTAAAATAATAAGATGTCACGATTCTGGGTCATTTTGACCCAGCTTTTTCAGTTTCTTATATTTTGGTATATTTCTGTATTATGATTCATGTTCTGGTTGTATTTTGATTATTATTCTAGATTTAGTTCAGTATCAAGTCTGCATCTTTGTAAATTGTTTCTTTCCTATTTTACTTTGAAGGGTCATATCTGATGTCAGTGTATGTTTAGTTTTATTTGCCCCCTGTTTCGTCAGCCCTAATCTCTCCCAGCTGTGTCTCCCTCCTGTTTCCCATTCCCTGATTACTCCCCTGTGTATATAACCCCTTTGTTTCCTTTGCTCTCTGTTGTGTTGTTAACGTCTGCGCCTCCTCACGTTCACTGTGTGTTCTGTTTGCCAGCCTGCCTGTTTAGTTTGTT
Source organism: Rhamphochromis sp. 'chilingali' (assembly GCF_963969265.1). NCBI lineage: Eukaryota > Metazoa > Chordata > Actinopteri > Cichliformes > Cichlidae > Rhamphochromis > Rhamphochromis sp. 'chilingali'. The sequence goes on along the minus strand of NC_137942.1, from coordinate 33,069,266 downwards.
TTATATTCTCAGTTTAGTTAATTTTCTGTTCAGTTGCTTTCCAGCAGTAAAGCTGAGTGTTTTGAGTTAATTTTGCCTCTGTGAGTCCTGCATTTTGGGTCCTCTCTTCCTACCTGCCTGCACAAAGCCATGACATAAGAATTCTTACTTAGGAATTACATTTGGAAATTACTGTCATGGATAATTTCAGTGACTGAATGATTGCCGGTAATTCGTACACATTTACTGTATTCTATAAAATATGTAAACTAAATCTCTTTGAAACTTATAGAAGAACATTTTCTATCTATTTTCTATTATTCATTTGATCCTCTAACTTATTTGTGCATAGAACGGCTGTAAAAGCTGAAGCTGAAGACGGGCTTATTTTTGAGTTCACAAAAAAGCTTAGTTACACAGATGAAGTGTATTAAATTTAAGTCTTTTTACAGCGTATTAGCATATTTTACTTAAGCTTAATAATCATAATAATGCTTTGATCTCTTAAAATAAATGAAATAATTCCTCTCCATTAAAACTGTTTGTTGTTCTCCACCTTTTCCCTAAACACACCAGACCCTTGTACTGCAGGATCAACCCGAGTGTCCCAGTCCTGGACCATTTTTTTAAACCAGCAGGATCCCATGCCTTGTTGATGTATTATAAATGTTCTTGTTGTATTGTCATTATTATTTACTTTAGTCTCATTAAATAAATATCCATTTAAAATTGATCAAAGTTAGTTATGTTCATACATGATAAGGATAATTTAAAGGTAAAGAAAATGAGTCAAGTGACAATTACTGTTTGTTTTAATCAATTTATTCATAACATAAAACCTTTAAACTAATGCAACTCGTATAACAATGTAACCAGTGTTGGGAAGGCTACTTTTAAAATGTATTCCACTACAGATTACAGATTACATGCTCCAAAATATATTCTGTAATGTATTCTGTTACGTTACTCAATGAGTGTAACGTATTCTGAATACTTTGGATTACTTAATATATTATCATGCGTTTTACAACTACATGAATGTCCTATTGCTGTGTGATTTATTACTTTTACTGAAGGTTACTCACCATACCAATAGCAACTAGATTTTTAAATCTTATTATAAATGAGGCAAGACCCGAGGTGGTGGGGTCTGTGTTTACATCCGTGACGAGTGGTGTCGTGATGCCACTGTAGTACGCAAACACTGCTCATCACTGGCGGAGTTCATGATCGTGAAGTGTCGCCCTTTCTATTTGCCCAGGGAGGTAAGTTCGATCTTGTTGGTCGCTACTTATATACCTCCATCTAGCAACAACAGCGATAGAAATGCGGCGTTGAACGAACTGCATCAGGCCATCAGTGAGCAACAAACAGCACACCCAGACGGTTTCATCATCCTCGCAGGAGACTTTAATCATACTGATCGTAAGACTGTTCTCCCAAAGTTTCATCAGCATGTACATTTTCCAACAAGGGGAGACAACATATTGGACTTGGTCTATACACAGGAAAATGGAGCATACAAATGGTAAACGGTAAATGGCCTGTATTTATATAGCGCTTTACTAGTCCCTAAGGACCCCAAAGCGCTTTACATATCCAGTCATCCACCCATTCACACACATACAAAGCCATCCCCCTCCCCCATATCGGCACCTCTGATCACCTCACTGTTATACTAATGCCAGCATACAGACAGAGAGTGAAGGTCATCAAACCTGTTATGAAAGAGGTAAGAATGTGGCCACAGGAGGCCACCTCTGCTCTTCAAGACTGCTTTGGGTCAACTGATTGGGACATATTCAAGGAAGCAGCCACCTACAATAACATCATAGACATCGAGGAGTACACAGACACGGTGAGCTCATACATCATCAAATGCATTGATGATGTAACACAAGTGAAAAGTATCACAACTCGAGCCAACCGGAAGCCATGGCTAACAGGAGATGTCCATAGGCTGCTGAAGGCCAGAGACAAGGCCTTCAGAGCTGGGGGATGAAATAGGCCTGTCCCGTGGCATCAGGAAAGCAAAACAGGACTACACACACAAGATAACCTCCCACTTCAATGATAGCAAGGACGCAAGAAGCCTATGGCAAGGCATCCAGGCTATTACAGACTACAAGCCTGTAGCGCGTAGCTGTGAGAGCGACACCACTCTGCTCAACAACCTGAACAACTTCTTTGCACGATTTGAAGCACAGAACAACACACGCCCACAGAAAACACCACCACCTCCACACGACCAGCCTCTGTGCCTGTCTGCTGCCAGCGTGAAGAGGACACTCATCACCATCAACGCCCGGAAAGCAGCGGGTCCAGATAACATCCCTGGTAGTGTGCTGAAAGACTGTGCAGAGGAGCTGAAGAATGTCTTCACAGACATCTTTAATACCTCCCTGAGGCAAGCCACTGTTCCATCATGCTTCAAGACTGCCACCATCATACCTGTGCCAAAGAAACTATCCCCAGCCTGTTTCAATGACTACCGCCCCGTGGCACTGACACCCATTATTATGAAGTGCTTTGAACGACTAGTCATGTCACACATCAAATCCACCCTACCTCCCACCCTGGACCCATACCAGTTCGCATACAGAGCGAAACGATCCACAGAGGATGCAATCTGCTCTGCCCTCACCCCAGCCCTAACTCATCTGGACAAGAAAGACTCATATGTGAGAATGCTGTTCATAGACTTTAGCTCAGCATTCAACACCATAATACCACAACAACTCATCTGTAAACTGGACAGACTGGGCCTCAGCACCTCCCTCTGCAACTGGCTGCTGGATTTCCTCAGCCAGAGGCCTCAAGCGGTGCGTGTGGGCAACAAGGTCTCAAACAGCATCACCCTGAGCACGGGGGCTCCACAAGGCTGTGTGCTCAGTCCTCTGCTCTTCACCCTGTTGACACATGACTGCACACCAACCTACAGCTCCAACCACCTTGTGAAGTTTGCGGACGACACAACGCTGGTGGGGCTCATCACCAAGGGCGATGAGACCCACTACAGGAAAGAGGTTGAGCTCCTGACCATGTGGTGCAGAGACAACAACCTCCTGCTAAATGTTAGTAAGACCAAGGAGATTATTGTCAACTTCTAGAGAGGCCACACCTGTCACCCCCCATTGACCATCGACGGCGCTGCGGTGGAGAGGCTGAGCAGCACCAAGTTCCTGGGGGTGCACATCAGTGAGGACCTCTCCTGGACCACCAACACAGCATCACTGGCCAAGAAAGCACAACAGCGCCTCTACTTCCTGCGCAAACTCAAGCGGGCAAGTTCTCCACCACCCATCCTGACTACATTCTACAGAGGAACTATTGAAAGTATCCTCTCCAGCTGCATCACTGTGTGGGGCGGTAGCTGCACTGACTATAACAGGAAAGCTCTACAACGCATTGTGAGAACAGCTGAGAGGATAGTTGGTGTACCACTCCCCTCCCTGCAAGACATTTACACCACTCGCCTCACCCGCAAAGCCATCACAATTGTCAACGATGCAACCCACCCCGCGCACTGTCTGTTCAGCCTCCTGCCCTCTGGAAAGAGATACAGAAGTCTCCGCTCCCGCACTACCAAGCTCACCAACAGCTTCATCCACCAGGCTGTGAGACTGCTGAACTTTCTTCCCTCTCGGCTCCCAGCCAGCAGAATCACCAGATTGGCAGAAGTATAGGAAGACAGACTGGACTCTACCCCTCCCCCTCCCCCCCCATCCACGCACACTCTCCAATAAGGAAAAACTCTCTGAACCAAGAACTGGAAAACATTCCTGACTGGAAACAACTACCTCTGCATTGCAATTGCACACACCTGCTGCTATATATTTTTAGTATTTCTTTTAGCACTGTTTATATTATTATATTACTATTACTGCTGCTATAGTCTTATGCTGCATTAAAACAAAACCCCTACCAACCACAACCTGGGACTACCTCAAGTAGACTAGTATACTATTTTCCAGGGAACACTGTTGGAACACTTTATTTATTTTTAGGTCTTGTCTATCCTGTTACCTATTTAATATTACCTTATTGTTAGGGCTGTTTTTGTTGTGCATCTGCACTTTATTGTTGTCAATGTCTACGCATGGGACAGTGTGAAACGTAATTTCAATTCCTTTGTATGGCAAGTACATTTGAAGAAATTGACAAATAAAGTTTTCTATTCTATTCTATTCTTCTATTCTATTCTATTCTAATAGCTTACTTACAACTGGGCTCGTCAGGCACTCTGTTTGGCTGCAGTGGTTATTATTATATTGTGGTGAGCTCAGACAAGGAGGAGACGGAGGTATTGTTTGGTCTTGCTTCCCGTGAGCTAGCCAGGGAGCACAGCCGTTTATTAACATTTGCAGAAGAACACTGCCGCTAGCTAACTGCTCAGCGCGGCAACAACAACAACACACAGGGCGCCCTCTGACCCCGGAAGGACACACCGTCACAGCGATAGGGCGTCACCTGTCACCATGGCAACATACACAAAACATAACTGTACAAACAGAACCCCGAACAGCCCTGGCCCGCTACATAGCCCCCACCTAAGGGGTCAGTCATCCCCGATGACCCCATTACCCCACACAAAGTCCTGCAAATGTCCAGGTGCCTTCTTTTGGCGCACCGGCCGGTCACGACCGGCGGGGGAAAAGTCACTCGGGTCAGAACATGGGGTGCCACCATCATCCCCTGCCCCGGCGTCTGCCAGAGTGAGCGGTGGGTACGGTGAGAGCCTGTCCCGGTGCAACACCACCATGCGCCCCGGGCCCGGCATGCGGATACGGTACACCACGTCTGTTAGCCACTCCACGACCTCTGCCGGCCCTTGCCAGTGACTGCAGAGTTTGGGGGACCACTCCTCTCTTGCGAACCGGGCAGTACACCCAAACCTTGTCGCCAGGCATGAAAACCCCCCCTCGGCACTTGGTGTCGTAGGCTCTTTTCTGTCGTACTCCGGCACTGGCCTGGGCCTGGCGGGTCATGAACCACCTGCAGCCGCTCCCTCAGCCTCCTGTAGTAGTCCATCTCTGGCCCACCATCAATCTCCGGCTCGGGGGGGGGACCCGAACACCAGATCCACAGACGTCCGGAGCTCCCGTCCAAACATTAGAGCGGCAGGTGTGCACTGGCTGGACTCCTGCACCGCAGTCTGATACGACCAAAGGACCAGGGGCAGATGCCGGTCCCAATCCCGCTGGTGGCAGCTGGTGAGAATGGCGAGCTGGTAGCCTGTCTGCCCCTGGGTGGGTCCGGGATGGGCGTGAGGTTCTGAGGGCGCTCCGTCTCTGGGCTGGGGCCCTGGCCGGGCCTCGGGGCCTTGGGTCCTGGTTTGTGTGTTGCCAGGGTTGTGGGCGGGTGGGTGCATGGGGGCCCATCCCTGGCGCAGGGTGCCGCCGGTGCGTCGAGCCGCCTGGGGGGCTCTTCAACTGGTGGGGGAGATTGTCACATCTTGCAGGAGCTTTCCTCTCCTCAGGAACTCTCTGCAGGAGGGGGAGATACAGGAGAGGTGGAGGAAGATCTCAGCCTGGGCGTCTATTGTCTCATGTAGTCTGGAAGATGAATGGATGGTGGGGTGGGTGCAGTTTTCTCTGTGGTGGGGTTGGGTGGACTTTCCCGGGCTCTGTGGGGCCGGGGGGCGCTGCTGCGCTGGGCCCCGGTCTGGATGGGCCTGGGCCCCCTTTCCCTGGCGGGTCGTGGAGTATGGGAGTGCCTACTGGGGTCAGCGGGGGAGCTGGCCCCAGGGAGGGGTCACCTGCCCCTCCCTTCCTTCCCTCCCCATCTCCAGCTGCCTCCCTCTTCCCGCTCCACCACAACCACCCACACATGCAGGGCCTTGGAGTAGGGGTATGTCACCAGGGTGCAGAGGAGGCTACCCCCCCCCCCCCCCCCCCTCTGTCCCCTTCTGGCTGCCTCTGCCTCAATTTTATCCCACAACTTAGACATTCACATTACTCACACTCTCATTACGCATACATATAGGATCTTGGGGGTGGGCACGATACACAGAGTCCAAATTACCATCAGGGTGTACACTTCACCCCTGGCGTCGTTGCCCACCTCTCAATTTTGAATACACGTAGACATTGAGGGCTAACAGGAGGGACTATGCGCTTACCTGCTGCTCTCTGGCAGGTAGCTCCATGCCCTCCTGGGTTTTAATTGCACCTTAGAACACACATGCATCAATACTACAATGAGCGGGTGGAGGGAGGTTTGGAGTCTTCTCTCACCCCCGTTCTCTGCGGCCTGCTGGAGCGGGGGGGCTAGGAGGAGTTGGCCGTCCAGCTGCGGTCTGGAGTGTGGGGCCTCCCTGCTGCTGTGGAGTCGGGGCGGTCTGCCTCTCCCCACCGCAGGGAAAAGGGTAACACCACCTGGGTCTGGGTGCAGTTCCCCCCTCCAGGGGCAAGGGTACCTAGACCCGGTTCGTAGAGTACGCTTGGGGAGTGTGATCGTGTGTACAGCGTCTCTTTATGTCTGTCTCCATGTTGGTTGAGTGTGGAATAAGTGCATATGAGAGCATGAGGGTGGGGATGGATGTTTGTGTCTGTGTGTGCCTGTATGTCTGTGTCTATATGTCAGGTTGGGTATCAGACGCCACCTCTCTGGGGACATCTCAGGCCCTCCAAGGTTTGGAGGCCTATCTCCACCCACCACTTCCCCTGCCAGTGGCGGACTCCCTCAGGTGTCGGTGCGTTGGTGGTTCTTTGTGTCTGGGGGTGGGCGTCCGGGTACACACCGGCTCACTCCTTGGCGGCCGCTTATCGGGGCCTGGAGCCTGGGGCTCGCTCGGGCCACTTCGGAGGTGGGGTGCCCCCGGCCTCTCGGCCTGGGGCTCGGTCACTCAGGCACGGCTGGCTGCCGGCGGAGCTCACGGGCGCGTCACTGCAACTCCCCCTGGCTTCTGCTCCGCGGCTGCTGAGTGAGCCCTCATCTGGGACTCTCCTCAGCTCTTACTGGGACAGTGGCACGGCTGCCCCTCTGTTGGTCTTCCTTGGTCTCTTGTGTTCTGGGGGCCTCTGGATGTCTGGAGTTTTGATCTCCTCCATACCTGCTTCATACCCTGGAGGACGGGGCTGTGGCCCCCCACACTCCCTAGCAGATCGTTACATGGAGAAACCTTTGGAATGCAAGCATGCTGATCCACACAGATATGCACACAGGTGTACACACGGGTATTCACAGACGCGGACTACACCTTTCTTGGCTGCTGCCTCAAAGCACATTGTACGCTGTCTATCTTGCGTGCTGCACAATATCGTTTATTATTTAGTATCTACTGATATCTACTGCTAGCTAGTTTATTGTGATGGTGCCGTTTTTTTTATTATGTTGCTCTTTGTTGTTTGCTTTCTCTTCTGTTTTTTTTCTCCATACAGGTGACCCAGGTGTTTTGTTTTTTTTGTTTGTTTTTCTTTCTTTCTTCTCCCCCTTCTCACCGTCTCTTCTCCCCTTTGGTTTTCTTTCTCTCCCTCTCTTTCTTTCATTCTCTCTCCCTGTCCTATCCCCCAGTCATGTCTGTCCCGTTTGTAGCAACTGAAAATAAAATAAATTCATAATTATAATAAAGGTCAATCAAATGGACCAATATGGCAAGGCCATGATGATCCACTTGGTAAAATAAATCCGCTTGGCATCTTTCTTGGCCTTAAGACAACAATTCTGATGGCTAAAGATCCAAACGGGACACAAAAAAAAAAAAAAAAAAAAAAAGAGAATGGCGAGCTGAGTGGCCAGCATGCAGTTGAAGCGCTCAACCAAGCCATCGCTTTGTGGGTGGAGCGGTGTGGTTCTCGTCTTCTCCACCCCCAGTCGCCGGCAGATCTCCCTGAAGACCTTCGATTCGAAGTTACGCCCCTGGTCACTGTGGAGCTCAGCCGGGACCCCAAAACGGGTGAACATCTCCTCCACCAGCTTCTCGGCCGTCGTCGTTGCGCTCTGGTCCGGCACCACGTAGGCCTCTGGCCACTTTGTGAAATAGTCCATAGCCACCAACACATACCGGTTCCCTGACTCTGTGATGGGGAAAGGCCCTAGGACGTCCACTCCCACTCTTTCCATTGGGGCCCCCACCAGGTACTGCTGAAGGGGGGCAGTGGAGCGTTGAGTTGGGCCCTTCTGTGCCGTGCAGGTGTCACAGCAGTGCACATGAAGTTCCACATCCCGTCGACAGCCAGGCCAGTAGAACCGTCCCCTGAGACGGCGGAGAGTTTTGGCGTTCCCATAGTGTCCTGCCCCCACCGAGCCGTGGACCAACTCAAGCACCTGCGACCGCAGCGACCGAGGCACCAACAGCTGCAGGCCCCCACCTGAACCAACGTCGCGTCGGCCTCCTGCTCCTGCTTCAGCTGCTGCGTTGTCAATGGGAGCCACCCCCCTCCGCCGGTTGTGGCCTGAGTGGTAGCCACCCCCAGCACCACCTGGGCCCGCTCCCCCTGTTGCAGGCAGTAGCGGCACTCGACGGCTACGCAGGGCCGTCTGGAGAGGGCATCAGCATTGCCATGCTGTCGACCTGGCCGATGCTGGATCTCGAAGTCATAGCCCTGAAGGACCTCCAGCCAGCGGGCCACCTGCCCTTCTGGGTGTTTGAAGTTCAGGAGCCAAGTCAGAGATGCATGGTCAGTGCGCAGGAGGAACCGGCAGCCGTGCAGATATGGCTGGAAGTGCCGCACCGCTAGCACTACAGCCAGCAGCTCCCGCCGGGTCACGCAGTAGTTCCTCTCGGCTCGCCCCAAGGCACGACTGAAGTACGCCACCACCCGTTCTCCAGCCTTGTCCTGCTGGGAAAGGACCGCCCCGACCCCTACATTGCTAGCATCAGTGTCCACAATGAAAGGTTGCCGGGCGTTGGGGTAGGCCATGACTGGGGCTCTGGTGAGGGCCTCCTTCAGCTGCGCAAAAGCCGCAGCACAGGCATCCCCCCAGCCAAACAGCTGTCCCTTGTCAGTCAGGCGGTGGAGGGGGCTGGCCATTGTCGCGAACCCTTTGATGAACCGATGGTAGTAGGAGGCTAGGCCCAGGAAGCTCCGCAGTTCTGGGACGTTCGGACCGCAGCCACTTTTGCAGGGTCAGTGGCAACACCTTGACTGCTGATCACATGGCCCAAGAACGTGGTCTCTCTCGCCAACACCCGGCATTTCGCGGGGTTGAGCTGCAGCCCAGCTCGTCGGATGGCACTCAAGACCTCGCTCAGGTGAGACAGTGCACTGTCGAAGTCGCCACCGTGCACCAACAGGTCATCCAGGTACACAACGCAGCGGCTACGAGGGATATCCACGAGCACCTTCTCCATCAGCCTCTCAAACGTCGCTGGCGCATTGCAGAACCCAAATGGCATGACCCTGAACTGCCACAGCCCCTGTCTAATGGTGAATGCAGTCTTAGGCCTTGCATGGGGGGCTAGCTCCACCTGCCAGTAACCGCTGCGTAGGTCGAGGGAGCTGAACCAACTGGAGCCGGTAACGTAATCTAGGTCCTCGTCGATCCGCGGCAGCGGGTACGAGTCCTTCTTGGTGACTGCATTGAGACGGCGAAAGTCCACGCAGAACCTCGGGCTGCAATCCTTCTTCCCCACCAGAACCACGGGTTCCGCCCATGGGCTATTGGACGGCTCGATCACCCCAGCCGCAGCCATCTCACGGATCTTCTCTTCCGCTACATGCCGTTTCGAGAGGGGCAGCCGGTGTGGGTGCAGACGGATGGGCTGAGCAGAGCCGGTGTCGATGGTGTGCTGGACCAGACTCGTCTGCCTGCAGTCTTTGTCACTGGCGGCAAAGATGTCCACATTCTCGTCCAGGAGGCACCTCAACCGCTGGTCGACGTTGAGGCCTACGCTGCTGCGCTGCCAAAGGTCATCAACAGCCTCGATGGTCTCGGTCGAAGGAGGTTTGTCAGGCTGAGAGGCTGAGGATGAGGCAAGTGGAGATGACCCGGAGCCACCGGCATCCGAAATCTGCTGAGCGGCAGCTGCCCGACGCCTGTCTCGTCTGGTCCCCGCTCCCTGCTTTTGGCCGCGCTGGAGAGCAAAAGTCTCTGCACCAAGAGTGATAGCCAGCTTCGCAGTGTCAACGCAGGCCCCCCAGCGGCTCAGCAGATCCAGGCCAATGATGCACTGGTCTTGAATGTCGGCGAGCCAGAAGTCGTGCACCAGCTCTAGATCCTTCACTCGGATCCGCAACGGTTTCTTCCCCCGCATAACAGTTTTCTCCCCCGTCACTGTCATCAGCTGGGTGTCTGTGGGCAACCAACCCTTCACCAGTGGCCCGGATGTTTCAGGGAGCGCGCCAGGTCGTATCAGGGAAATGGTAGACCCCGTGTCCACCAGGGCCTGGCATGGCTGGTCCTCAACACAGCAGCTTAGGTAGAGTCCCTTGAGGTGCCCAACTCGGCCCACCACTGTGCATCGTCCTTGGAGGGGGGCAGGAAGCTGGAACGGTGGTCCCCTCGCTACACCGCTCCCTCCTCGTTTCCCTGAGGCTGCGTAGTTCCGGTCTTCGGGGCTGGTGCTGGGCAGTCATGCGCCACGTGGCCAGGCTCATCGCACCGGTAGCAGCGGTCAGTCGGTCGACGAGGACGCCTCCAGGGCACCGAGGGTTGCAGCTGGGGCATCTCGGTGACCTCCCCCTCCCCGTCGCAGTCTGCGGCTCTGATTTGGGGGTAGTTTGGGGGGGCACCCGCTGGTTAGGTCGTGAGGTGAGCACCGGCTTGGCCCTTTCAGCCTCAAGGAGCGCCTCACGGAGGGTCTGAGGCATGGCCAGGCGGACGTGTTGGCGTAGTCGCTCTGGGAAAAGTCATCGCAGAAAAGCATGCAGGCTAAGCACCTCACGGGCTGCTGCTGGAAACTCCGGGTAGCCACGACGAGCATAGAGCGTCTGCTGCAAAGGTGCCCAGGCTCTCCCCTGGTCAACGGCTCCGGTTGGTTAGCTGCTCTCTGCTCTGATCAGTGGAGTGCCGCTGCCCGAATCGCCTCTCAAGTGCCGCGGTGAGGGCCTGGAGCTCATGCTGCTCTGCCGGGGCTAGGTCAAGGAGTATCTGCAGTGCATCTCCCTCTAATGCTAGCGCTAGGTGTGTAGCAGTCTCCTCTTCACTCCAGCCACTATGTCTGGCGGCCAGCCGCACTTGTGAGAGGTAGGGCTCTAGCGGGGTTAGCCCGTTGTATTTCGGTACCTTAACTGGCGTGGTAGGCATGACTGCTCGCGGTTGGGGGCTCGGCGTGTGGGTCGACAGAGGTAGCCCATGAAGCATTGCCCTAGCATCTGTCGCGACGGGCCGCCGCCGCGGTGCGCTCGCGCCATTGGGACCCGTCGGGGGACTTACATGGCCGCTCACATCCTCTCTCTTCAATCGCCAGTTTCCCAAGCGGGGAATGTTCTCCTCGACAGCTTGCTCCAGCCTCTGAATGTCTCTCTCCATTACGGCGAGGGTGAGCTATCCCACTTCTGACACCAATGTGGCGAGCTCAGACAAGGAGGAGACGGAGGTATCGTTTGGTCTTGCTTCCCATGAGCTAGCCAGGGAGCACAGCCGTTTATTAACATTTGCAGAAGAACACTGCCGCTAGCTAACAGCTCAGCGCGGCAACAACAACAACACCCTGGAAAGGTGTTGTTTCCTGACCCTGGAAAGACACACCGTCGCAGCAATAGGGCGTCACCCGTCACCATGGCAACATACACAAAACATAACTGTACAAACAGAACCCCGAACAGCCCTGACCCGCTACAATATTTACATGCTTCCACACAGCAAAAATGCTTGATTACGTGTTGTGTAATGTTGCATAACAATGGCAAAAATAATGCTAATGATTAATCGAGTGCCTCGCAGTCAGGGGCATTGCTACACAGCAAAAATGCCAGTGTTGATTTTTCAGTGTTAGTAGAATTCAACAGAGTTCCGAGTTAGTTCAACACTTAATCAAGTTAAATTAACACATCGGGAGTTGATTCCTGAAAAGTGTTAGTGTGGATTTTAGTCGTTACTGCATTTTAACACTGTGGGTGTTAAATTAGACCACACCTTCATTTCCTGTGGAACTTCGCATTTCAGAATCATCGGTCGCCATTTTTTCTTACTGCTGCGGTAAGTAATTCGATTAAATATTAAGTTTTAGATTGATGTTAGAACAAGTAACATGATAACTAGTAAAAGAAATAGTATTTATATCAAAATACATCATCTTTAAGTGTCATATCTGAATTTTAACTGTTTTTGTTAAGCTGGGCTACTGCTAGCTAGAACTCTGCAAAGTACCAGTTACTTTCCTAATATTCATTTAGCATAATCTGATTATTGGCAGACTGTAATGAATATTACTTGTTAATATATGTCACAGTTTTTATTAAATGCCTTTTATTTATTTTCGAATTAAACTGCCAAAGCCTTAGGGTCAGTGGTCCGAAACTCGCAGCCCAGAGGCCACTTGCGGCCCATGTCAGGTGAGGTGAAGAAGTATAATGCAATTTGGCCCTTAAAGTGACTTTCTTTTTTGTCATTAGCCAAAAACGTTTTAATATGAAAGCAATAGACTATGTGCACGTTAGCATATGCTACTTCCAGTGCGGAAACTCCTGTGGGGAGCTTTGTTTCCGGTGTCCTATTCGCGCCCTGTTTACAGTCCAAAACAAGTTAAACAAATGAATGAATCAAGTGGCGATTTACATTTCTATAGATGTCTTGGGCATTTACCCAATATATCTGTAAATGATGTTCATCGAGTTGTCGATATTTTTCCCCTGCGCCTCAGAGCAAAAGAGAAAAGGGATTCAAATGTTTCTCAGTATCTGTAAACAGCGGTCCCTCATTTATCGCGGGTGTTATGTTCTAAAAATAACCAGCGATAGGTGAAATCAAGTAGCCAATTTTATTTTTTGACGGTGCAAAGCGTTTCATCGACATCCAGTACCGCACTTCAGAGTCACACTGCTGGCGATCGATGCAGCGATTCTGTACTGTACAGGAGAGACGTCACGGAGGAGATCGTCTGCAGCGATCAGGATGCAGGACACAATGTGACGTAAAAAAAAGCATGCAAACTTGCACTAAAAAATCTGCGAAACAGCGAGGTGAAAGGTGAACCGCGTTATAGCGAGGGACCGCTGTAATTTTGAAGGTAAGTCACAACATACCCTTCGTAAATGCTAATGTATAGAAACCGTTACACATTTTTGTGTGGCTTTTTTTCACGGTTTGTTAACATGTATGTGTAGGTGTGTACTTGACTAGCTGATATCGACATAACGGGGAAACATCTGGTTTGACTATTGTTCACCTGTCATAATAACGTTACAGGCTATGCTAGGCTTTGACCCACATCAGTCTAAAACTGTATGTAACCATGAATAACGTGTTTTGGAAACTAACTGCACCACAGGCGGCACTATTAGTTCTCTCAGTCTCAGAGCAGCATTTCTAATTTTGATCGAAACTGTCAGAGAAAACTGCAGCCTCGAGCAGCCAGGATATTAGTTTACAGAGGCTGTTAAAATGATATGTCTAACGTGGTCAACAATGACTCAAATTAGATTAAACAATTCTGCTGTATGTCCACCAGGAGAGACTGGACAGTATAGATGTAAAACAAACATGCCAACAGTTTATCTGAGTTAACAAGAGGAGAAGGCATGTGTGTGGCCCCTTCACATAGTGGACATTGAGTTGTTGTGTGGGACACCAGTAGTCCATGTCTGTTGCTGTAACAGTAGTTCATGTTTAGAATAAAAAATCCCAGCTCACTGATTTGATCGGGGCAATAGTGCCTAAAATTTTGCATAATTTTGCTGAGAGATCTTTTACTTTGTGGTCATCTTACATGAGTAGTTTTATGGACAAAAACCAGCAGGTCATTCAGTGTTCCCTTAGTGCTAATGTATTGTCAATGGAAAATTGTACTTAGTAGTCAGTATAATCTTTTAATTATATAAGTTTGCATATGGTAGAATACTGCATGTAATCATTTGTGTTTAGAAGTATATAGTTGGTGGCATATTGAAAGAATGTCTCATCCTAGGAGGTCTGTAACATTCCAGGGTGTTATGGGGACACACACACACACACACACACACACACACACACACACACACACACACACACACACATGCAAGCACCCACTGAAGTATAAATAAAGACCGGGGCAGTTTCTCAGTGCGAGTCTCTCAGTCTGGAGGCTGCCCTTGCTAGCAAGAAGTTCTGTGTGTTTCTCTTCTCTGAGTTTCTGCTGAAGAAGTGTTTTAGAGTACATCTCTTAACATGTATATAAGGGATGTTGGTGTAACTGAAGCAATGTTGTTAAGTCCTTAAAGTCATAATCTTTTATTGTCATGACTATTTTTATTTTTGTATGATACCTGATTTATATGGAATATGGCTAAAGTAAATTAAAGTCTAAAATACTTAGTCAGTCATTTGTTTAATTGTAATTTAACATTATATAATTCACATATAAAACTATGACTTTTAATTTTAAATGGTTTAAAAGCATGTAGAATAGCATATGTAGGCAAGTATAATTCTCCTTTTTTTTTATCAAGAAGCAAAGACAAAAAGGAAAAAAAAAGAAACAGGGCAGGGTTCGGTGGTTGAATCATCCGTCCCCACCAATGCCAAAACCAAATCTACGCCCTTGATATATGCATATGTATGCATTAGGTCCATAGTAACTACATACATTGGAAAAACTTGTAGTGCAATAAACTACAAAAAAATTGAAAATCTTTTTGTTTTGTTTTTTACACATATTTTTAGTTTAAAAAAATTAAGAGGTGTATCCCTCAAAACTGTAAATAGAAAAGTTTCCAACCATGAGTTAATTTATTTTGAGTGTCTTCATAGTTTTATTTTTGAGATACACTAATTTTTATATACTACAGGAAAAATGAAAATAAATAGTTTATTTTGATGCATTATAATATTTCCAACAGTGTAATTTGAGTTCTAAGCATCCCAGAAACGATACAGAAAAGCATAAAGTCAAACATGACTTTTAAAAACATCAACATAGGCTTATAAGGCCCTTTCGCTAAGATGACGTCACTTCCAGTTTCGGGCAGGTAATGGCAGACATGCGATAATTCGCGCTGACGTATATGCCAGCGTAGGAAGTGTTATGAACATCAGCAAAGCGTATTTCTGGAATATTATCTTTTTGTTGCTGCAAGTGCTTCTTATGCAATTTTTGCAAAGCTATATGTGGAAGGAAACTGTGACATAGGACAAGCTAATGGCATAAGATGTAAGTACAACTCCTCCGGTTTCACATGCAAAAAAATTATTGCACTACCATACGTGTTTCCAGTTCTACAGGGATTTAAAAATAAGT
This sequence comes from Rhamphochromis sp. 'chilingali', assembly GCF_963969265.1. Taxonomy (NCBI): domain Eukaryota; kingdom Metazoa; phylum Chordata; class Actinopteri; order Cichliformes; family Cichlidae; genus Rhamphochromis; species Rhamphochromis sp. 'chilingali'. The sequence goes on along the minus strand of NC_137942.1, from coordinate 33,053,968 downwards.
ACCGTACTTTCTGGACTATAAGCTGCTACTTTTTCCCTAGGTTTTGAGCCATGAGGCTTATACAAAGGTGCGGCTATAGGGCTTTGGAGTTGACGTCACGCCGCAATGCATTGTGGGAGCGCAGCTCCATTTTGGGGGTCTACGATCCAAACAAACACACTGTATTGGAACGGCGACTATGACAAGAAACATGCTTAAAAGCAGCTCGAAAGAAAACGGACGGTATAGAGATCGATTGCATCCAGAGGCGAAGCAGCGGTATTTGAAAAAAATAGAGTGCATCGCAAATCTGGACCCATACGACACACGGCAGTGGAGTAAAGACCCAGACGACTTACCGCCACTGTCCTACCCCGATATCTTCACCTATCTTGTTTGTGGAGTAAGTGCTTACACTGCGAACCAGTTTCGTAATTACAAGTCACTGGAGGCGCACATCCAATTTACAAATGGCTGGGTGCAAGATTTGGCTATTTTCAAGCCGCCAAACTCTGAGTACGTCGTCATTCATACCAAGGTAAGTCAGCTGGAGTGCATCGAGTGACATAGCCATTTTCCACCCCCCACCATAATTAATGTTATACCTCTATCATTGAACTGCTAAAATATCGTTATCATATTATGTGCCCATAATTGTATAGTAGATGCAAATTAACACATTGATAATCGGGCAAATTATTAACGCCAATCAGTGTCCTCCCTGTCTCATTTCATTTATTGTCTTTACATCAACCTTGTCCTTGCATGTTACAGGTACTGCACTCCCAAAGATTGAATGAACCTGCATTACGACCATGGGTAATTGTAAGCACCACAGGGAAGGTCGAAACTGCACACTGCACCTGTATGGCCGGTGTTGCTGAGACCTGCACCCATGTCGCTGCACTTCTGTTTAAAGTGGAGGCAACAGTGAGGATACGTGGCACAAAGACAGTCACAGATGAACCAGCTTACTGGGTTTTGCCGGGGAACACAACCAAGATACAGCCAGAGGTTGGCCATAACATTGACTTTACATCTTCAGCAGCACAAAAAAAGACTCTTGATGAAAATATAAACGGACCGTCTGTGGTGAAAGGCAGAAGAAGCCGTCCTTCAAAAAGAAAGATTCCCTCTGCTACGTTTGAGGAGTTGTCACCAGTGTTAGACACACTTCAAAAACACAATAAAGCAGTGTGTTTGTCTGGATTGGAGAAATACTACACATCACACACTGTACAGTCATCCACATTACCACTGTCTCTGGCGTGTTTGCACAGCACAGGTGCACAGTCCCTTGGCCTTACCGAGCTACAACTGCACTGCGTAAAGTACATAAACACAGCTAAAGTAACTGAAGAACAGGCAGAAGCTATTGAGGTACGCACAAGACTGCAACACAAGAGCCCAGAATGGTATGTTTGGCGTGCTGGGAGGATCACAGCTTCAATGATGCACGCTGTGTTTGCCACCACTGTAGAAAAACCCGCCATTACTGTGGTTAATCGTGTTTGCTACCCTGTTAACTCTGTCTGTAATGTGCAAACAACTTGGGGACTGGAGCATGAACAGGATGCTCGACATGCCTACACCCAGACAATGTCAGCATGTCACAACAACCTACAGGTCCGTATGTGTGGTTTTCTTGTTAACATGGCTTTTCCTGAAGTAGGAGCATCTCCTGATGGACTAACCACGTGTGAATGCTGTGGGAAGGGGTGCCTATAAATTAAATGTCCATTTAAATACAGATGTGACAGCATTCAGCAAGCGTTGAATGCACATGACAAAGACTTCTGCCTCGAGTTGACAGCAAAAGGACTTAACTTGAAGAAGACACATCGCTTTTACTCACAAGTGCAAACACAGGTCTTTGTGGCCAACGCAAAGCACTGTGACCTCGTGGTATGGACACAAAAAGACATGGCAATTTTACGCATCTTCCCAGATGTGCACTTCTGGGAATCACATTTAAAGAAAGCTCAGGATTTCTTTCAGAAGGTGTGCCTTCCTGAACTTGTAGGAAAACATTTCTCTAAGCGAAATGCAGCCCCGAGTGGTCACAACGTTTTTTCTTCTGGTGTCTAGTTTTTTGTCAGAAGTGCATTGAAATATGTATAACTTGATTTCAAACGTGCAGCACTTACCATGTACCAATTGTCAAAGTGTGAAATAAAGAGTGCAAAGCAGTTTTTTGTTATCTTGCTTTTATTATAACGTAATTTTAGTGAAACAAAGAGTTCAAAGTGATGATAAACTTTCGCTTATAGTATACAGGTACAGAAATGGTTACATAACGCAATGTCAATGTGTTCATACAGTCACACATACAAAAAACTAAAAAGGTTTTCCTTTTTTAAACAATTATTAATTAACAAGTACAAGTCTCATGTGTGCCTGGTTTCACTACCACACTGGGGCACATGTTAACCAAAACACAACACACCCTCACAATTTTATCAAGGAATGTAACGTCTTCACCCTCACATGGAAGAAGAGAACGGATTGGCATGGTAGTATGTAGCATTTTGAATTTGTTGCACAAACTGCCAATTACTCGTTCAACATGGATTCTTAGGTGTGCAATGGCTCGTGTATTTTCTATGTCCTTGGCATCTAGTTGACAGAAGCCCCTTGTAAATGTTGGGATCTTTACCTCCGCACACATCATTCCCACCGCATCTCTGATGTCAAAGCCTCTGTCAGCCAAAACTACATCCCCTGGTAACAGCTTGTTAAGTATGCCACATTGCTCTGTGATGTGTTTATCTGATGACGGCCCCCCCACCCCTTAGAAATGAATGAAATTGCACCTTGTGGCGTAATCCCGATCAGATATTTCATGGTGTGTGTACCCTTGTAGTGTGAGTACGTTTGAGCACGAGCCTTTAAATTAGATGGTCGTTCTGTACGAATTTCAAAACAGTCTACAATGATGGCTACACGATTTCCAAAAGTGTCCGTAAATTCTGGTGGCATTGTTGCTTGCAAACAGTGCCTCTCTGGCCAGTGTACAAGTATTCCAAAGCGGGCATACAACACGTCAATTGTATCAGAAAAGACAGAAGAAAGAGTTTTGTGGGAGACTTTGAATAGATAACTAAGATGCTGAACAGGAAGATCAAGTCTAAGTCGCATAAGTGTGAGTAAAAGCATTTGGAAATGTGACAGTTTCTTTGATGCTGGTAGGAAAGCTTTTACATTCTCGAGCACGGACATAAAAATAGCAAAACAAGTAAAACCGGTGTAATATTTCACTTTTTCCGTGTCACCCTTTAAAAAGTTTTCATTCAGCTCTGTCTTGTCCAACTTTGATTTAAGCTTTCTGTTCTCCTCCAGCAGCCGGTTTATTTCTGCTCTGCTCTGTACACAGCGCACACAATCATTTGTCAGTTGTTGATCTTCTGTCTGTTTCTCTCTGATATCAATGTTTTCTGCATCTGCACCCGTTACCTCTGCTTCTACTTGTCCAGCACAAATTTGTCCCTCAGCCAAAATAACAAGGTTGTTATGGTGTTGCTCTTCTGTGGTGTCCATCTCTGGCTGCTCTTCTGTGGTAACTTCTGCTGAGGCTTCACCTTCACACTCTGCTGCTCCATTGTCAAAGCCTGTCCAATAAAAAGAGTGCAAATACACAAGAGAAGTTTTAAATGGTTTATACATTAAGGCCGTATGAATACTCAAAAATGTTTGTGTTAATTGACTAAGATCAACTTTTAAAATAAGAGACTGTGGCTGGGGGTGCGGTTGTCGTTTACCTCCAAATAGTACTTTATTTTGTTGACGTTGTGTTCGCCTCCTGTGACGGTCTGAATGTGATGTTCGGGTTTCGGAGTGCCCCATGTGTAGCGTTGGTACCCAGTCTGGATTTGTTTGATCCATTTCATAGGCAGGCTTCCCTACAGTTGTGCGAAACAATTAGCGAATCGTTACATAGCACATATGTCTGCAAAGTCACTCCATTCGATGTTTGATCGCTATTTCTATAACTTCCGAGACCACCAACGGTAATATTATTCAGCTATAAAGTGTGATAAGAACATATTTAGAACTTACCGGAATGAAAATGTCGTGAGCACACCCGCTGATATCTGGAGACGTAACAGAACTTGATATCAACTCGTCTCACGGCTGCTATCCAGGCTAGACGCCTTCGTTTGGTAACATCCGATACATGAGCTCCTTCATGTTGCTTCCAGGTTGGGAAAGCATAAAAAGACAATCCAACCTTATTCCTGTGCCGGTCGTAAGATCGAACATTGCAGCCGAGCACACAGCAAGTACGAACCATGGCTATGCTATCGCTCCTAGCTTAGACCCCCAAAAATGGCGAATCGGGCTAAAATCCTTTCCACGCCCACCCCCGTGACATCACGCTCCAAAGCCCTATTCTGTGGATTTTTCTTCCACCACTAGGGGGACTCTAACCAGAATTAGAATAAAAAACAAGATAGATGAAAAATCAATGCAAAGAAGAATACTGTAACGTTCACAAGAACCAGACGGTTGGGGTCTCAGTTTGTCCGTTTATTCGGCACATAAGCCAGCGGGTTGTTAACTCAGGGGGAAGCGCTCTTGAACTACACCTCTCTTCAGCCTGGCACACACACAGAACAACCAGGTCCCCCCACCCCTTCCTGTACACCACCCTCACTACTTCCTGCAGCCCAACCAAACACGAATCTTAAAGCAACAACAACAGTGTGCAGAGAAAACCAACATGTCACTGTCCAGTAACACTTAACCATCGTTACACTGCCCCCCCAGCAATAAGTTCCTCGTCCCCGAGGGAACGACACAGTCTCTGAGGCGGGGCGGTAGCCTACATTCCCTCCTTGACCTCCTGAGCCCCTGAGGAGGACGCGGAGCTTCGGGGCTTTGGGGTGAAGAGTCCGAGGGGGGGGAACGCAGCCCCGGTCGGGGGCCCCTCTGAGCAGGGTCATGGACGCTCTGTACACGTCCCTCCGGAAAGGAGGGGAGGGACTGTCCTCTGTAGGGGGCCATCCGGTCTCTGTGCAGCGCTACTATCCTCCCCCTAGGAGGCAACTGCACCCTGTAAACAACCTCCCCCACTCGCTCTAGGACGCTGCAAGGCCCCACCCAGCTGCTATCCAGTTTAGGACACCATCCCTTCTTCCTCTTTGGGCTGTAGACCCACACCAGCTCCCCAGCACGGAAGTGCCTCCCTTTAGTGGTGATGTCGTAATTCCTCTTTTGGCGCAGGCCTGCCTTCGCCAGCTGCTCTCGGGCGTAGGAATGTGCAGAATCCAGCCGGTCCTGCAGCTTCCTTGCGTAGTCCCGGCCCGGTGGTGCCTCTGGCGCGTCCGGGGGTTTCCCAAAAGCCAACTCTGCAGGAGTTCTCAGCTCTCTCCCTAACATGAGCAGGGCAGGCGTACATTGGGTGGAGTCCTGCACTGCCGACCTGTAGGCCATGAGGGTAAGGGGAAGATGGTAATCCCAGTCCCGTTGGTGTTCTGAGGTAAGGATGGCTAGCTGCTGGGCCAGCGTCCTGTTAAACCTTTCCACCAGCCCATCGCTTTGGGGGTGAAGTGGGGTGGTGCGGGTTTTCTTAGTCCCAAGGCGTTCACACATGGCAGCAAACATCTGGACTCACAACTCCAACAGTTTTATCGCCGATCTCCGACTCATCCCAGAGATCTCCAGAACACCGGAGGCTGCCCACTCTCCCCGGCCGGGCGGAAGTGCACGCAGACGGCGCCGAGATCGTAAACAAAGGCGAGGTAGGCGCGGAGGGCTACGGGCTAAGCTAAAGCTAACACCACACCGGCTGCCTTTACCCAGTATTTTCCTCGCCAATATCCGTTCTCTGGCAAACAAAATGGATGAGATACGGCTCTCCATCTCTAACAACAGACGGATTATGGACTCAAATGTCATGTTTTTCACCGAAACATGGTTGAACAACAGCTGCCCGGACAATGCTATCGAGTTAGCAGGACGCCACACACACCGAGCCGACAGGCTAGCAGATGACTCCGGCAAGACCAGAGGTGGAGGTTTGTGCATTTATATTAACAATGCTTGGTGCATGAACTCCACTACTACTGAGTCACTGCTCACCTAATGCGGAGTTTCTAATGGTCAAATGCAGACCTTATTATCTCCCCAGAGAACTCACTTCAATCATACTCACTGCCGTGTATATCCCCCCCGACGCTAATGCTAGGTTAGCCATGAAAGAACTTTCTGCAGCCATTAACAAACACCAGAATAAACACCCCGAGGCTGCTTTTATTGTTGCTGGCGACTTCAACCACACCAACTTAAAGACAGTCCTCCCCAGATTCCACCAACATGTCTCCTGCCACACCAGAGGAGACAAGACTTTAGACCATGTGTATTCCAACCTGGCTGGAGCCTACAAAGCCACACCCCTCCCCCACATTGGACAATCGGACCATCTCTCCCTGTTCCTCACACCTAGGTATTCACCACTCATCCAACGTGTGAAACCTGCTGTGAGGACAATTAAAGTGTGGCCAGAGGGGACAGATGCAGTGCTCCAGGACAGATTTAAAAACACAGACTGGAATATGTTCACCCACACAGACCTGGACCAGTACGCCTCATCTGTACTGGATTACATCTCCGAAACCACAGACAGTGTCACCACCCAGAAACGGATCACCATGTACCCCAACCAGAAGCCTTGGATGAACCGGGATGTTCGTCTCCTCCTGAAGGCCCGCAACACCGCCTTTAGGTCAGGAGATGCACACGCCTACAGCACAGCCAGGGCTAATCTAAAGAAGGGCATCAAAAAAGCCAAACACCATTACAAAAAGAAGGTAGAAGAACACTTCTCCAACTCCAACCCCCGACGCATGTGGCAAGGACTCCAGACCATTACAGACTACAGGACCACCAAACCCTCCCCCGCATCCTCTGATGTCTCCTTCCTCAACGAGCTCAACAACTTTTATGCTCGTTTTGAGCGAGGGAACCCCACAACCACAACCAAAGCAGACATGACGCCAGACCACCAACCTCTGACTCTCTCCCCCACCGATGTAGGAGCGGTGCTGAGCAGGATCAATGTCCACAAGGCTGCAGGTCCAGATGGCATCCCCGGGCGTGTTCTCAGAGCGTGTTCTGGGGAGCTTGCAGGAGTGCTCACAGACATATTCAATCTGTCCTTGGCCCACGCTGTGGTACCGGCCTGCTTCAAATCCACCTCCATCGTCCCGATACCCAAAAACTCCAACCCATCTTGCCTCAATGACTACCGCCCAGTAGCACTCACCCCCATCATCACTAAGTGCTTAGAGCAGCTGGTCCTAGCACACTTCAAATCCTGTCTCCCCCCCACCCTGGACCCCCACCAATTCGCATACCGCCAGAACAGGAGCACAGAGGATGCAGTCTCCATCATACTGCACTCTGTCCTCTCACACCTGGACAACAACAACACCTACGCCAGAATGCTGTTTATAGACTTCAGTTCAGCATTCAACACAATCCACCCCTCACAACTCATCAGGAAACTGACAGACCTGGGCATCAGCTCCCTCATCTGCAAATGGTTACTGGACTTCCTGACCAACCGCCCCCAACATGTCCGGCTGGATAACCGCTGCTCATCTACCATCACAATGAACACCGGTGTACCACAAGGCTGTGTGATGAGCCCTTTCCTCTACTCCCTCTTCACCCACGACTGCAGACCTGCTGATGGTTCCAACACCATCATTAAGTTTGCAGATGACACCACAGTGATTGGCCTCATCAGTGACAACGATGAGGCCGCCTACAGGGAGGAGGTGGATCGTCTGGCTGAGTGGTGCGACACAAACAACCTGCTGCTTAACACCGAGAAGACCAAGGAGCTCATCGTGGACTACAGGAGGAATGCTGACCCACATCCACCCATCCACATTAAGGGGACGGCTGTGGAGCGTGTGAGCAGCTTCAAGTTCCTGGGAGTCCACATCTCCGAGGATCTCACCTGGACGACCAACTGCTCCAAGCTGGTCAAGAAGGCTCACCAGCGCCTCTTCTTCTTGAGGACTCTGAGGAAGAACCACCTGTCCTCAGACATCCTGGTGAACTTCTATCGTTGCACCATCGAGAGCATCCTGACCAACTGTATAACAGTCTGGTACGGGAACTGCTCTGCCTCGGACCGGAAGGCGTTGCAGAGGGTCGTGAAAACTGCCCAGCGCATCGCCGGAGCACCACTTCCTGCCATAAAAGACATCTACAGGAAGCGGTGTCTGAAAAGGGCTGGGAAAATCATCAAAGACCCCAGTCACCCATCACATGGACTCTTCACCCTCCTGCCCTCTGGGAGGCGCCACAGGAGCCTCCGGACTAAGACCACCAGGTACCGGAACAGCTTCTTCCCCACAGCTGTCAGACTCCTGAACTCTGCCTCCTGACATCTGACCCACGTTAAACTCATGGACTGAACATACACACACCCACAATGGACAACTGTACCCTCAAACACACAATAATAACATGGAGTGAACCACCACTCACAACCACTAGCACTTTATATAGCCTCTGTAGAAACTATCTACACCCTCACTTATCTTAACTGCACTACTGTATAGCTCTGTGTAAATAATCATTCTGTACATTCGATAATCTTTAATCCTACAACTGTTTACAACTTGCATAGTTCCCATTTCTGTATAGCTGTATATCTCAGATTTCTGTAAAGTTATTTATTTCATATTCTGTATAGTTTTTCATATTTATATCCTGTTCATAGCCTGTACATAGCTTGTACTCACTACAGCCTTTACATACTTAGTTATAGAATATTCACAACATACTTCATACCGTGTACATTATAACATACCATAATAGACCCATTTCTGTAGTATACTTACATATCTATACTATTGCTAATATATATTGTAATATATCTATATCACTAAAGCACTTCTGGATGGATGCAAACTGCATTTCGTTGCCCTGTACCTGTGCATGTGCAATGACAATAAAGTTGAATTCTATTCTATTCTATTCTAAATACCTTGGACTCAAAGTTACGCCCCTGGTCACTGTGGAGGGTCTCTGCTGTTCCAAAGCGGCTGAACATCCCCTCCACTAATACATCAGCGACCGTCTCAGCCTCCTGATCTGGGATGGCGTATGCTTCCGGCCACTTGGTAAAATAGTCCATGGCCACAAGAACATAGCGGTTTCCTCTGTCTGTGCGAGGAAATGGGCCCATGACGTCCACAGCTACTCGCTCCATTGGGGCTCCTGCTGGTTGCTGCTGAAGCTGAGCCCGGGACTGGTCTTGTGGCCCTTTGTGTGAGGAACATGCATCACAGCTGCGGCAAAAGTCCTCCACATCCCTCCGCTGTTGACCCCAGTAATAGCCCTGGCGGAGGCGGCGAAGAGTCGTGGAGACCCCAAAGTGGCCAGAGCCAGTGCTCCCATGGCAGGCTCCCAGCACAGCTGACCTCAGCGACCCTGGCACCACAACCTGCCACCTCTCCTCCCCCGTGGCAGGATCCTTCCAGGCACGCTCCAACACCCCCTCCTTCAGCCTGAGAGCTGCGAACTTGGCCCACAGCCCCCTGGTACAGATGGAAAACCCAGTGACCTCATCCCAAAGGCTCCCCCTTCTCCAGCCACTGCAGGACCGGCAGCAGGTCTGTGTCTTGTTCCTGCCGTGCCCTCCACTCCGCTGCATCCACCACCAGAAGAACCCTGCAGGCGAGCTGTGCTGCTCCGTCTATTGTCGTGAGTTCCCGCTCTATTTCCTCTCGCTTCTCACAGTAACGGCAGCCAGCTGCAGCACATGGGCGGTGAGAGAGGGCGTCTGCGTTAGAATGGTGCGTCCCTGCTCTGTGCTCCACGGTGAAATTGAAGGCTTGGAGCTCCTCCAGCCAGCGAGCCACCTGTCCCTCTGGCTCCCTGAAAGACATCAGCCACTGAAGGGCAGCATGATCAGTTCTGACAACAAATGCTGTGCCGCACAGGTAGTATTTAAAGTGTCTCACCCCCGCCACCACAGCCAACAGCTCTCGTCGTGTGACACAGTAGCGCCGCTCACTCCTGTTCAGGACCAGGCTGAAGTACGCCACCATCTTCTCCCCTTCCGGTCCAACCTGCGACAACACCGCTCCCAGCCCCACATTACTTGCGTCAGTGTCCAGGACAAAAGGCAGGGCGGGGTCAGGGGGGGCAAGGACTGGGGACTCTGTCAGCGATCTGCGGAGGGTGTCGAACGCCTGCTGACAGTCCTGGGTCCAGTGGTGCGGCTATGGAGGAAAAGCCCTTCACAAACCTCCTGTAATAAGACGCCAGTCCTAGGAAGCTTTTGAGCTGTTTCTGGTCTGCTGGTGTGGGCCACCCGGTAATGGTGTGAATTTTTTCCTCCAAAGTGCTGATGCCCTCACGACCCAGCTTGTGGCCCAGAAACTCCACCTCCCTCCTCATGAAGTGGCACTTGTCGGGATGCAGCTTCAGGCCTGCAGCCGCCACCCTCTCCAACACTTGTCTCAGGGCATCCAGGGCAGCATCAAAGGAGCTCCCGTGCACTAGAAGATCATCCAGGTAAACCAGACACCGTTGCCATGGGACGCCAGCCAGCACACTGTCCATGAGCCTCTCGAAGGTCGCAGGAGCGTTGCAAAGGCCAAAACTCAGGACTTTGAACTGCCATAGTCCCATGTTAGTGCAGAAGGCTGTCTTCGGTCTGGATTCCGGGGACAGTGGCACCTGCCAGTAGCCACTCCGCAGGTCCAGGGTGGAAAACCAGGAGGACCCGGCTACTAAGTCGAGGGACTCATCAATCCTGGGAAGGGGGTAAGAGTCTTTCTTCGTCACTTTGTTGAGTGGTCTGTAGTCCACACAGAAACGCATCCTAGGACTTTTTTTCTTAGGCACCATCACCACCGCGGAGGCCCACGGGCTATCAGATGGTTCTATGATGCCCGCCTTCATCATTTCACACAGCTCCCTGTCTGCAGCCTCCTGATGAGCCAGGGGCAGGCGGCGGGGGCGCACTTTAATAGGCTGGGCATCCCCGGTCTCAATGACGTGCTCTACCAAGTGTGTCAAGCCAACATCACTTTCTTTCAGGGCAAAAATGTCACTAAACTCTTTTAGTACCTGCCATAGACTCTCTTGCTGCTGTGGAGTCAGCCCCTCACAGTTCTTTGACCAGATACTCCTCACTGCTGAGAGCCTCTCCTCCTCCTCCGCTCGCTGTTCTGCTGGCGGGTCTGCAGGGGTCTCTGCGGTGGAGGTGGACGCCGCGGCAGATGCTGTGCAGAGCGGGGGAGGAATAAGCGGCACCTTCTTCCCATCAGGGAGTACGAGGAGGCCTTTGCCTAAGTCCAGTACACCACCAATGGCTCGTAAAAAATCCAGCCCAAGGATGCAGGCGTCCTGCACGTCAGCCACCCAGGCAGCATAAGACACACCGAGGTCCCCCACCTTGAACTGGAACACTCCCTTCCCTCTCATTGGGGCCAGATCACCGGTCACAGTCTTAAGTTGCACGTTAGTCGGTTGTACAGCAGCTCCGGTTGGGACAATATCGGGTCGGACCAGCGTTGCATTGGATCCCGTGTCCAGCAGGGCCGTACAGGACACCCCCGCAATCGTCACTGGAACATGGCAAAAGCCGCCAACCTGGGTCCAGCCCACAGTGATGGCCGCACCGGGTGGAGGTGGCGGTGGTGTGGGGATGTTGTTCTCCCAGGCCCGTGTACTCCCGCCTACACGGGCCCGTGGGCGTTTCCCTGAACCGCTGCAAGCTTGGGGCACTGCCTGATGAGGTGTCCGACTCGTCCACATCCCCAGCAGCTCTGAGGTCGGCGGTGTGGGCCAGCCCGAGGGGAAGGCGACTGCAGCGAAGCTGCCTGCACCAAACTGCACAGGCCCGCTGGCGTCTCCATCTGTTCCACAGGTGCCGACACAGCCCTCACCACGTGTGCGTCATCAGCGCCCCCAGAGGATCCTGCAAGCATCTCCCTCTCCAACGCTAGCTCCAGGGCTGCACTGAGTGTGGCCGGCCGAGCAAGCTGAGTTTGCATACGGAGCTCTTTAGGGCTCAGGGCCTGCAGGAACTGGTCCCGAGCTAACTCCGCCTGCACTGATGGTGGCATGCTGTCATACGCCCTCCGGCAAAGGCACTCGACTTCATGGGCCAAAATGCGGAGGGGCTCACCTGGCAATCTGCGTCTGTTGTGGAACTCCGACCTCAGCAGCACTGGTTGGTTATACTGCCCGAAGTGCCTCTGAAGTGCTCCGACCAGAGCATTATAATCTCCCCTCTGCTCCTCGGTCAGCAGCAGCAGGCATGCAGCTGCATCCTCACACAGGCACAAAGCCAATTGGAGAGCTTTATGTTCCTCAGACCAGCCAGCTGCAACAGCTAACAGCTCGAACTGTGCGATAAACACTTCCCATGGCGTCTTGCCACTGAACTTAGGCGTTTTTATATTCGCTGCCGCTTGCTGGGCGCCACCATGTTTGTTTACATCACGTGACGGCGCGCCAAACGAGGTCGACTCCTTCCCGCCGGAATCGCGGCGGCTGTGCGAACAGTTCCCGAGCCTAGTCAAACCTGGAGAAAATCCAGCTTCGGCAGACAGCCGCAGCGCCGTTTCCCTCACTCCATGGGCAGGCGAGCGCGGGCGAACCTCCCTCTCCTCCGTCTCCTTCTTAATCCTGCCCGGCAACATCCTCGTCTCGTAATGGCAAGCGTCGCCAGCAACAGGGTGTCGGGCGTTCTGGGGTTCTTTTTTTCTTTCTTCACTTCTGACACCAATGTAACGTTCACAAGAACCAGACGGTTGGGGTCTCAGTTTGTCCGTTTATTCGGCACATAAGCCAGCGGGTTGTTAACTCAGGGGGAAGCGCTCTTGAACTACACCTCTCTTCAGCCTGGCACACACACAGAACAACCAGGTCCCCCCACCCCTTCCTGTACACCACCCTCACTACTTCCTGCAGCCCAACCAAACACGAATCTTAAAGCAACAACAACAGTGTGCAGAGAATACCAACATGTCACTGTCCAGTAACACTTAACCATCGTTACAATACACTACGGTCGCAGCAGATGGCCGCCCCTCCCTGAGCCTGGTTCTGCCGGAGGTTTCTTCCTGTTAAAAGGGAGTTTTTCCTTCCCACTGTTGCCAAAGTGCTTGCTCATAGGGGGTCATATGATTGTTGGGTTTTTTTCTCTGTATCTATGAAGCGCCTTGAGGCGACTTATTTTGTGATTTGGCGCTATATAAATAAAATTGAATTGAATTGAATTGAACTACTTTTTCTTTAGCAGATAGAACACGCACAACAAATTACTAACTAGTAATTATTTTCAAATCCTCGCCCCTTCATCATGGAAACCACACGAAGAAGTTCGTATGATGCAAGTTTTAAGTTGAAGGCCATCGATCTTGCTATCCAGGAGGGAAACCGCGCTGCTGCACGCAAGCTTAGCGTCAATGAGTCTATGGTGAGACGTTGGAGGCGACAGCGGGAAGAGCTCATGCAATGCCAAAAGTCGAGAAAAGCTTTCAGAGGACATAAAAGCAGGTGGCCTGAACTTGAAAATGTCCTGGAGGAATGGATGAACACACAGAGAGCAGGTGGCCGAGGTGTATCCACTGTAAAGATCCGACTGAAAGCCAAAACAATCGCCCGCGAAATGAATATTAAAGATTTCAAAGGTGGGCCGTCATGGTGTTTCAGATTTATGAAATGTAAAAACCTGTCCATCAGGGCACGGACCACTCTCTGTCAGCAACTCTCCCCTGACTATCAGGAAAAAGTTGAAAACTTCCACAAATTCGTTGAAAAAAAGATACAAGAAAACTCCATCGGACCAGACGACATAATCAATATGGATGAGGTACCTTTAACATTTGATCTGCCTCTGACCAGGACCGTTAACAAGACAGGTGCATCATCCGTGTTGTTGAAAACAACAGGCCATGAGAGGACGCACTTCACCTGCGTTCTGGCATGCACGGCATCCGGACAAAAACTTCCACCAATGGTGATTTTTAAGCGCATAACTATGCCGAAAGAACAACTCCCGAAAGGCATAGTGGTCAAAGTTAACACCAAAGGGTGGATGATAGAAGGTCTAATGAAGGAATGGTTAACGGAGTGCTATGGGAAGCGCCCGGGAGGATTTTTTCACCGGAAAAAAGCACTGCTTGTTTTGGATAGCATGAGGGCGCACATCACAGATTCTGTGAAAGCAGCAATCAAGAAAACAAACTCCATTCCAGCTGTGATTCCTGGAGGTACAACAAAGTTTTTGCAGCCACTTGACATCAGTGTAAATCGGGCATTTAAAGCTGCACTACGAGTTGAGTGGGAGACTTGGATGACAAGCGGTGAAAAGTCATTCACAAAAACTGGCCGCATGCGAAAAGCATCCTTTTCTGATGTCTGTCAGTGGATCCTAACAGCGTGGAGTGCTGTGAAAGAATCCACCATCACCAATGGGTTCCGAAAGGCTGAACTGCTGCGCGAAGAGAGCGGTGCACCTTCAGAGCCAACTTGTGGCGCTGTCACTTGGTGTTCGCTCGCTCTGCGGTAGAGTATCACTTCCTGTTCCTGCTCAAACACAGTGGTGTTTCTGAGTAGCTTATTTGCTTAGCAATTTAATTAACAACTTTTAAATATATTCTTCTTTCATAGTATAATTTTCACGTGCTTCATCCGAAGAACACTTTCTGTGTACTCACTACCTAATTTATAGCCAAAGTATTCACTCACTGTCTCTGTACTGTTTCGCTAGCTTAGCTTAGCTCGTAGCCGACTCGTTAGCACCATGGCTACTTCACCTGTCCCTCCTGCACTTTCTTGCTCATTGTGTCAGATGTTTAGTTACTCCTCGGCCTCCTTTAGCAGTAATGATATCTGTAACAAATGTAGCATATTTGCAGCTCTGGAGGCCAGGATTACTGAATTGGAGACTCGGCTTCGCACCCTTCATTCAACTGTAGCTAGCCAGGCCCCTGTAGCTGGTGCAGCCGAAGATAGCATAGGCCCCGCTAGCTGTTCCCCGGCAGACCCCAAGCAGCTGGGGAAAGAGGGCGGCTGGGTCACGGTGAGGAGGAAGCATAGTCCTAAACAGAAGCCCCAGGTACACCACCAACCCGTTCATGTGTCTAACCGTTTTTCCCCACTCGGTGACACACCCGCCGGGGGTCAAACTCTGGTAATTGGTGATTCTGTTCTCAGACATGTGAAGCTAGAGACACCGGCAACCATAGTCAATTGTCTTCCAGGGGCCAGAGCAGGCGACATTGAAGGAAATTTAAAACTGCTGGCTAAGGGTAAACGTAAATTCAGTAAAATCATAATTCACGTCGGCAGTAATGACACCCGGTTACGCCAATCGGAGGTCACTAAAATCAATATTGAATCGGTGTGCAACTTTGCTAAAACAATGTCGGACTCTGTAGTTTTCTCTGGTCCCCTCCCCAATCAGACCAGGAGTGACATGTTTAGCCGCATGTTCTCCTTAAATTGCTGGCTGTCTGAGTGGTGTCCCAGAAATGATGTGGGCTTCATAGATAATTGGCAAACCTTCTGGAGGAAACCTGGTCTTGTTAGGAGAGACGGCATCCATCCCACTTTGGATGGAGCAGCTCTCATTTCTAGAAATATGGACAAATTTATTAAACCCCCCAAAATATGACTATCCAGAGTTGGGACCAGGAAGCAGAGTTGCAGTCTTACACGCCTCTCTGCAGCTTCTCTCCTCCTGCTACCCCCCCAAAAACCCATCTCCATAGAGACTGTGTCAGCTTCCAAAAAGACAAAAAACAAACTAAAAACCAGCAACAAACGACTTAAACATAAACAATTACAAAGAAAGAACAATACATTATCCACATCTGAACCAAAGAGTAAAACAGTGAAATGTGGATTATTAAATATTAGGTCTCTCTCCTCCAAGTCTCTGTTAGTACATGACTTAATAATTGATCAACAAATTGATTTACTCTGCCTTACAGAAACCTGGTTGCAGCAGGATGATTATGTTAGTTTAAATGAATCAACACCCCCGAGTCATTCTAACTACCAGAAACCTCGAAGCACAGGCCGAGGGGGCGGTGTGGCAGCAATTTTTCACACCAGCCTATTAATTAATGAAAGACCAAGACAGACTTTTAATTCATTTGAAAGCCTGATGCTTAACATTGTCCACCCCAGCTGTGAAACTCAGAAACCAGTCTTACTTGTTATCATCTATCGTCCACCTGGGCCTTACACAGAGTTTCTGTCTGATTTCTCAGACTTTATATCTAATTTAGTTCTGAGCTCAGATAAAATAATTATTGTGGGTGACTTTAACATCCATGTAGATGCTAAAAATGACAGCCTCAACATGGCATTTAGTCTGTTATTAGACTCAATTGGCTTCTCTCAAAATGTAAAAGAACCCACCCACCACTTTAATCACACTCTAGATCTTGTTTTAACATATGGCATAGAAACTGAACATTTAACAGTGTTTCCTGAAAACCCTCTCCTGTCTGATCATTTCCTGATAACATTTACATTTACAATAATTGATTACACAGCGGTGGAGAGTAGACTTTATCACAGTAGATGTCTTTCTGAAAGCGCTGTAACTAAGTTTAAGAATATAATCCACCCACTGTTATCATCTTCAATGCCCTGTACCAACACAGAGCAGAGCAGCTATCTGAACGCTACCCCAACAGAGGTCGATTATCTTGTTAATAATTTCACCTCCTCACTACGTACGACTCTGGATACTGTAGCTCCTGTGAAAACTAAGGTCTCTAATCAGAAGTATTTGACTCCGTGGTATAATTCTCAAACACGTAGCCTAAAGCAGATGACTCGTAATCTGGAGAGGAAATGGCGTGTCACAAATTTAGAGGATCATCATTTAGCCTGGAGAAATAGTTTGCTGCTTTATAAGAAAGCCCTCCGCAAAGCCAGAACATCTTACTATTCATCACTGATTGAAGAAAATAAGAACAACCCCAGGTTTCTCTTCAGCACTGTAGCTAGGCTGACAAAAAGTCAGAGCTCTTGTGAGCCAACAATCCCTTTAACGTTAACTAGTAATGACTTCATGAACTTCTTCACAAATAAAATTTTTATCATTAGAGAAAAAATTACCAGTAATCATCCCACAGATGTAATATTATCTACAGCTACTCTTAGTACCATTGATGTTAAGTTAGACTCTTTTTCTCCAATTGATCTTTCTGAGTTAACTTCAATAATTACTTCCTCCAAACCTTCAACGTGTCTTTTAGACCCCATTCCTACAAAACTACTCAAAGAAGTCCTGCCATTAATTAATTCTTCGATCTTAAATATGATCAACCTATCTCTAATAATCGGCTATGTACCACAGGCCTTCAAGCTGGCTGTAGTTAAACCTTTACTCAAAAAGCCATCTCTAGACCCAGCAGTCTTAGCTAATTATAGGCCAATCTCCAACCTTCCTTTCTGTCAATGGAAAATTGTATTTAGTAGTCAGTATAATCTTTTAGTGATATAAGTTTGCTTATGGTAGGATGCTGTTTGTAGTTATTTGGTAGTGACAGGATGTGTGATTTTTAGCAGGCTTGGTTCACCCCCACATCCTGGGAGCATTCGAGAGGTCGTACCTTGTTTTATTGTTTTTACGTAGCTATGTCTGTTTTAGTCTAAGTGCTTTAACTGCTGGACTTCCTCACCGTGCCATCTAGGGTGGGGGAGACTACCCTCTTTATGACCAAGGATGTACCTTTTGTGCTTTCATGTTATATGACCCTTTGAGACACACACACACACACACACACACACACACACACACACACACACACACACACACACACACACACACACACACACTGAAGTATAAATAAAGACCGGGGCAGTTTCTTAGGGTGAGTCTCTGAGACTGCCCTTGCTAGCAAGAATTCTGTGTCTTTCTCTTCTCTGAGTCCTTACTGAAGAAGTGTTTTAGAATATTTTCCCTAACATTGATTTGGTCCTTCGTAGCCGGAGCAGAAAATATCAGAACTGTTATCTGTGACTCTGTTCCAAGATCCAGCACTGATTCCTGACGCCGTGGGGAGCCAGCACCGAAGCCTGTGCACAGCCCTCTTGGATGAGGAGAGAGCCCCAGGACGTTAAATTCGGAGCCCCAGGACGTTAAATTCGGAGCCCCAGGACGTTAAATTCGGGTCTGGGCCGGTGTTATAATCTGGTCCACGGCGGTGGGATTCAGTCCAATGATCCGAATCACCAGTGAGACGTCGGAGAGTGAGAAACACTATTTTGGTATATAAGACGGCCGCAAAGGTTTAAAGAAATGTGATAAATTAGGTTGGGTTCGCCGAAAGGAGCTGAATTAGACTTAGGTTTTAGAGGTAGCCGAAATTACTTCGTGACAAATTCAAATGAAAACACGTTGAGACAAAGAAATTAAAATAGGTTGGGTTCGCCGGAAAGAGCTGAATTAGACTTGAGTTTTAGAGGTAGCTGAAATTATCTCGTAACAAATTAGCGTGCAAATGTCTATGTGTGTGTATGTGTCTGGAAGTAAGTTGATTTTACAGCACAATACGCTGCTGAACTACTTCCATTTTTGTTTTCTTTGCTGAGGCTCACGTGCTGGTGACAAAGGAGAACGGTTGAGTTTCATCTCATAAAACTGATACCGCTTCACCGTTAGGGTGAAGTCGAAGGCCGTATCAGTAAACCACTCTGAAGTCAAGCGTGCCAGCGACGGCCCAGCAAAAATCTTTGAAAATGGGGGATAAACAAGTAAAATTAACACCTGATGAGAAATGTCTAGAAAAACAGCAAGCCGGAGCAGGACTAATCCAAAAGAAAGAGAGAGGAATGCATAGTGGAAGAGCAAGAGGTAGAGGCTACACACACACACACCAAACAGTGACTTTAACACTACATGCTGGAGGTGTGGAAAAGAGGGACATTTTGTACGTGACTGTAAGAAACAAAGTAGACAGTAACTCAGAATAGGATAGCAGCTCAGCTGAAGAGAGCAGTTCAGACTAGGAAGAACATAATAATCCCTCACCCAGTGAAAATTAGAGATCACAGTAGTTTGAAGTTGTTTAAAAAAGGGTTGGAAACAGACCCGACTGAAAAGATATAAATACAAGAGGAATAAAGTAAAATAAACAAAAGGCTAAATTACAACTTAATTTAATGCATTCAAACCAATAATAAAAAAGATAACAACCTATAAACTGGTATTAATAATGAAAGCAGATAATTCACACAAACAGAACTATGATAACTGTGATAACTGGAGTGTGCAGCGTTTCCGTGAGAAGTTTTTCTGCACCTTGACTTGTGTGTAGAGTGTTCATAGCATCAGCATCATGTTTTTGTTTATTTGTTTTGTTGGGTTGAAAATAATTAAATAAACTTGTGATCATACATATGGATCACCATGGCACATATCATCAGCCATATGATTTATTTATGCAGATGACAAAGTGAGTGTGAATGTGTCTGACGTCACAGTGTTTTTGTGCGCTGTGTAAAAGTAATTGCCTCTGATTGTGAGAGTGGTGATTCTGCAGGTTACCAGCTATTTAAAAAAAAAAAAAAAAAAAAAAAAAGAGTGAAAAAGAGAGAATTTACTTTGTAGATGAAAAAAATCATAGGAAAAAGGTTTTGTGTTGATCAGCCAAAGACAACTACAATTTCATTTTCTGCTTTTAAGAAAGGACTGTTCACAAAAACAGAGAGAGAGAGAGAGAGAGATGAAGCAGTGATAATAATAATGAAAATGTCTTAGTTTGTCACTTTCAGGTGAAAAGCAGACCTGAATCAATTTTCCACATGCAGCGGTCGGAAGAAAGTTATAGTTTAACATCATTGGAAACATGCAGGCCAAGTTTCTGGCTGACTTATTTACAGCACCATGTGTCTCTCAAACTCACAAGCAGCCCTCACTCCTCCCTGAAGACAAGGAATGCAGCTCCAAAGAGCAATAACATGGCAGATAAAGCGACAGCAGCAAAGTCCTGAACAAAGAGTCCCAGCAAGCAGCAGCAGTGTGGACAAACAGCATCAGAGAAGAAAAGCAAACCCATCATCCTGACTGATCGGATGAATGGCACTGTGTTTACAACAAGCTTCAACTTCACTATGCATGTGAAGAAAACTTTTGAGGAGAACTGAGGAGACTGTTGGAGTTTGACATTTGCCACCTTTGGAGTAAAATGGCAAGAAGAGACAGTGGAACACAGGACAAAGCTGAAGGAGAACTGCCGGCTGTTGGACTGTTGAAGAGTGAGAGGACAACAGACGACAGAGAGGAGTGGTGAGAACACATAGGAATTTTGTTATTCAATGTGGGAAATCAAAATTTGGGTTAGCAAACCTGGGAAAACAAAACTGACTGCTTAAGTTGGAAAATTGTGAAGGAGTCTGAAACAGTGCAAAAATAGAAACATATACAAAATCACATACACAAGCACAACATGCATTAACCCTACTAACACTTCCAAACACAAGAGAGCTCATGAAGATTAGACAACATCTTAAGCGTGTGAGTCTGTTTACCATCTTTTCCAAATCACTTAGTGTGATGCAAAAACCAGTGGACTCATAGCACATTAGTTAAGAAATGATCAAATAATAGCAGAGAAATGTGTAGGAAAGGCAGCTTTAAGAACATGCTCTGCTGGATATGCAGCTCCACAGACATGCATTAGACCTGCCTAATAACACAAACACCCATGTAATGAAAATTAGCTTGTTATCTTTCATCAGTGTTAAAATAGTGTCAATTTAACAGACACTTGTTATCAAATACTGAATTTATCCAATGCTGACAATTAACTCTCTAGGTTGCAGGACAACAGTTTAACTTTGTGGGAAAAAAGATTCTGGTTTGACCAACCAGTGATCAGACAATAAATTTAGTGTTAAAATGGTAAATTGGGAGAAGCTTCCTGCTTGATTGATGCAGCACAAGTAATTTACTGTATGAGGGAAATTCTATTTTTGTGATACTATTTTGAACATGCATTTCTGTTGTCCTGCCAACTTAGTGGGTTAATAGCTGATATGCAAATTAGTTGATCGTTCTTAGATTAATGAAAGGTGATTGAATTCTAGCACGAGTGAATGAGATGTGTTGGAGTTGTTGTGTGTTGAGTGGAGACTCTAAAATACTGAGTTTCCTGTTTTGATGTGCGAGTGAATCCTGTATTTAGATACACAACTCTGAATACGTCAGAACAGACTGTTTTGTGAAGTGCATGACAGCATGTCACATGTTTTATGATGAAGGGAAAAAGGAAAACTGAATAAAATGGGTCTGTGGCCTAAATGAGTGAAGAGCACAGACCTGGTGATTAAACTCAGAGCTAATAGGACATTAGGATTATATTGTGTGTTGTGCAGCTGATGGTTGGTTTGGAGTGAATCTAGCTGACAATTTTTCTTTTGTTGTGAAGTTGAGCCTGCCAATTGGGTTGTTACAATTTATCCCCCTGGCATGAAGAACACGTGTCATGACTTAAACAAGGCCTTTCTTTCCTTTGCTTTGCTTTCCTTTCTTTTCTTTCGTTACTTTCATGGTGCACTGAAAGTTTTGTTTGATCTTTGTTTGAGCAGATCTGCACGATTAGAACAAAAGCGCTATACGACTCGTCGTCGAGAGAACTGTTGAAAGGTGAGCTTCTCCAAAATTAAAATGGGCTCAGGAGAAAGCCACTTATTTGGGACAATTAGGAAACAAGTTCCTGTCCAAAAGGATTCAACGAGGAAATCCAGCCTAAATTCTTTTTCTTTTTGAAATGATGTCATTTTGCTGAGCGTGGAAACGAATGCGACGATAATTTCCACAATCAGCAAAAGAAGAAATCACTGAGTGAATGAGTAAGAATTTTAAAATAAATGGGGAACTGACTGACAAAACCTGACAAGATTGACTGACTTAACACTATTGTGTGAAGTTAACCCCCACCTGACAAAGGTGTGGATGTATCTCTGTGTGTGTCTCTATTGCAGGAGCAGAAGGAGACCACAGGAGGAAACTTGGGTCACATGACTATGTGAACTCTGAAAATTTAACCTTTTTAGTTTAAATTTTTCTGTGTCTGTGAATTTACCAGGTACCATTCACTACCTTGTGTTGCTCACAGAGATTACTGTGAGAAAGAGTGTATACACCTGCGCAGCGCTAACATTTACATTTCTTTTCTACAGCATTGCAGTTTTTCATGTGTTTGATCATGTGATTTATAAGAGGATTAGTTAATGTTTTTCTACTACAGGATTTCTGGGTTTATGTGTGAAGGAAACTGTGTTTACAGGTTATGAGTTGGTGATGCTTTTACACTGTGTTTTTGGGAAAATGTGAAGGTTACTTTGATGATGTGAATAACATTCTTTCCACAGCTATGGATGGCTAACTTTATGGTCTTTTTATGGCACCTCTGGAACCTGTCGACCTGCGTTTGACCTGTGTCTGACCACAGTCAATGTGTGTTGCTAATGTTTGTTTTTTTAAGAATGCTTATTACTCTTATGATATAATTGTTTGTAAGTGTGAAGTTTGATTTCACTTCCAGATCTTGTTTTCCAGGCCATGATGGTGTGTATGCAGGCTCCTGGCAGAGACAGGTGTTAAGCAAACTTAATATGCAAAACACACTAACATTTTTATTGCAGGATTATAGGTCCAGGGTGGTGCTGCTCCAGGGGAGGAGATACCCTGATGTTGCCTGGAATATGATCTAGCTAATCTTTTTCTTTAAGACAGGAATCTGATTTTGATGAGTTGACTCATGGGAGTGTCCATGTGTCAAAAGGAGGGATCCAGGATTAATATGAAACAATGAATTAACATTAAATTTTGGAATTAATATTAAATTTTGTTTTATATGATTTTTGCAGCGATTTGTGTGATTAACCGTTTATTTACAGATATTAAACCTATGCAAGTGGTGCATCCATGTTCAGATGAGGCTTTGATGGCCTATAAGTGAAGTTCACTGAACTAAAGAATGTGGTTTGATGATTGTTGACATGCTCTCCAAATAGAAGTCTTTCTTCTTAGCAAGGAAATACAGGTGCAGCAGTAATCTCCTGAGAAATCTTCAGAGGCCCAGTGAGAAGCGAGAACCATTCCAGGCATAACTGGCAGCCCAGGCAGTGGTTGAGGTCAAAGGTCAAGCTGGTTTGGGCCCATTATGAGATCAGACTTTGGAGCCACAGCAAGGACCATGAAACTGCGTTGGAATGAGAGCTGTGCCAGGGGGGATTTCCAGAGGCTAACAGAGGAGATTGTGGACAACGGACGGGCACCTGAAGGATGAGGGGAGCGTGCCAAGCTCCATCGACAGCGCAGAGGGAGTCTAAGGATGGCATCATGATTCTGTGAAAGCACAGGAACCAGAAGCTATGGTGGTGATGACAGCAGTTTCCTATGAACATCACCTAATGCTGTGCCACTATACTGTGCATACGATGACACTCTGAAGGCTGCTGGGATCATAACAGCAGTAAGATAACTGGACCCTGAACCCTTTCCACAGAGGTGTTTTTCTGCAGAGGATGGACAGTAGAAGAGTCATAAGTATTCCTACCGCAGGATAAAGGCCTGAAGTGAGGCGATGGGGGGTTGATAGAGGCCAATTCAAGTGCTTCTGACCATTTCAACTGCCTGCAAAATAGCGGAGAGACCCTCCTGGATACATCAGAGCCACTGCAAAGAGGTCGAGGTCCCAAGAAACCCCGGCACCCCCAAGACAGCACATTAGGGAAATCTCACACTTGGTTGTTTCAGTGGTGAGGGGGGAGTGCTGATTGAGCCCCCATAGGGTAAGCTCGCACTTCAACCTCCAGCCTCTGATCAACTCTAGGGCAACCAAGTGCGAGGCGTGACGGACCTGTGTGCAACCATGGGAAGGTGGACCCTCTTGGTTACCTTGACTACGACGCTCACTTTTACAGGACCCCAGCTGGTGCCGGAAACAGCTGAACCAGGAGGAAGGCAGAGAAGATGGACACACGACAACTCTCACCTAAGGGACATGACGCAAGACCACATCCCTCTGTGGATGAATAATGCCTGGTACCGTTATATCCACGACAGAACAAAAGCAGAATCGGCAAATACAGACTATTATGTCTGTTCCCATCTACCCAGCACGGCAACATACCCCACACTATATGTGTTCCTGGACCAACTCCCAGGGAAGAATTACTCTATGATACTAGCAGAGAAAGGGGACTTTGTGTCCTCTTCAACAACACATTCTGCGTTTACATAAAGAAGATGCACATTCATCAAATATGACTGACGCCCTGAATGTTTGGAGACAGATCCAGCAGGCTAAATCAGGACTATGTAAGTGATACAAGTGACTGGTTTTTCTTGGCTTTACACTGGCTCCTGGTTACAGGTGCTAAAAAGACTACTCATCGGAGTTGGGATATTTTTACTTTTATTTTGTGTTTTTGTAACGTGTATATTGCCATGCCTAAGACTCATGATTATCCGCATAATATTTTCTACTGTTGCTGCATATACAGCTGTGACAAATGATGATGATAACTTTGGCCTGTTGGAACATGAAGACTTTGTGTGATTAATGACGATGTGACAGAAAATGTACAACAAGATGTTACAAACTCATATCTCACTTTAAAAGTTTTTTCTGACAAGAGGAGGGAATGTCAATGGAAAATTGTATTTAGTAGTCAGTATAATCTTTTAGTGATATAAGTTTGCTTATGGTAGGATGCTGTTTGTAGTTATTTGGTAGTGACAGGATGTGTGATTTTTAGCAGGCTTGGTTCACCCCCACATCCTGGGAGCATTCGAGAGGTCGTACCTTGTTTTATTGTTTTTACGTAGCTATGTCTGTTTTAGTCTAAGTGCTTTAACTGCTGGACTTCCTCACCGTGCCATCTAGGGTGGGGGAGACTACCCTCTTTATGACCAAGGATGTACCTTTTGTGCTTTCATGTTATATGACCCTTTGAGACACACACACACACACACACACACACACACACACACACACACACACACACACACACACACACTGAAGTATAAATAAAGACCGGGGCAGTTTCTTAGGGTGAGTCTCTGAGACTGCCCTTGCTAGCAAGAATTCTGTGTCTTTCTCTTCTCTGAGTCCTTACTGAAGAAGTGTTTTAGAATATTTTCCCTAACACTTTCATATCAAAAATCCTTGAAAGAGTAGTTGTCAAACAGCTAACAGATCATCTGCAGAGGAATGGTTTATTTGAAGAGTTTCAGTCAGGTTTCAGAGCTCATCACAGCACAGAAACAGCTTTAGTGAAGGTTACAAATGATCTTCTTATGGCCTCTGACAGTGGACTCATCTCTGTGCTTGTCCTGCTAGACCTCAGTGCAGCATTCGATACTGTTGACCATAATATCCTATTAGAGCGATTAGAACATGCTGTAGGTATTACAGGTACTGCGCTGCAGTGGTTTGTATCATATCTATCTAATAGACTCCAATTTGTGCATGTAAATGGAGAGTCCTCTTCACACACTGAGGTTAATTATGGAGTTCCACAGGGTTCAGTACTAGGACCAATTCTGTTTACATTATACATGCTTCCCTTAGGCAGCATCATTAGAAGACATAGCATACATTTTCACTGCTATGCCGATGACACCCAGCTCTATCTGTCCATGAAGCCAGATAACACACACCAATTAGTTAAACTGCAGGAATGTCTTAAAGACATAAAGACCTGGATGGCTGCTAACTTTCTGCTTCTTAATTCAGATAAAACTGAGGTTATTGTACTCGGCCCTGAAAATCTTAGAAATATGGTATCTAACCAGATTCTTACTCTGGATGGCATTACCTTGGCCTCCAGTAACACTGTGAGGAACCTTGGAGTCATTTTTGACCAGGACATGTCCTTCAAAGCACATATTAAACAAATATGTAAGACTGCTTTCTTCCATTTGCGCAACATCTCTAAAATTAGAAATATCCTGTCTCAGAGTGACGCTGAAAAACTAGTTCATGCATTTATTACTTCCAGGCTGGACTACTGTAATTCATTATTATCAGGATGTCCAAAAAACTCACTGAAAAGCCTTCAGCTAATCCAAAATGCTGCAGCAAGAGTACTGACAGGGACTAGAAAGAGAGAGCATATTTCTCCTGTTCTGGCTTCCCTTCATTGGCTTCCTGTTAAATCCAGAATTGAATTCAAAATCCTGCTCCTCACATACAAGGTCTTAAATAATCAGGCCCCATCTTATCTTAATGACCTTGTAGTACCATATCACCCTATTAGAGCACTTCGCTCTCGCTCTGCAGGCCTACTTGTTGTTCCTAGAGTATTTAAAAGTAGAATGGGAGGCAGAGCCTTCAGTTTTCAGGCCCCTCTTCTGTGGAACCAGCTTCCAGTTTGGATTTGGGAGACAGACACTATCTCTACTTTCAAGATTAGGCTTAAAACTTTCCTTTTTGCTAAAGCATATAGTTAGGGCTGGACCAGGTGACCCTGAATCCTCCCTTAGTTATGCTGCAATAGACTTAGGCTGCCGGGGGATTCCCATGATGCATTGAGTTTTTCCTTTCCAGTCACCTTTCTCACTCACTATGTATTAACAGACCTCTCTGCATTGAATCATATCTGTTATTAACCTCTGTCTCTCTTCCACAGCATGTCTTTTATCCTGTCTTCCTTCTCTCACCCCAACCGGTCGCAGCAGATGGCCGCCCCTCCCTGAGCCTGGTTCTGCCGGAGGTTTCTTCCTGTTAAAAGGGAGTTTTTCCTTCCCACTGTCGCCAAAGTGCTTGCTCATAGGGGGTCATATGATTGTTGGGTTTTTCTCTGTATCTATGAAGCGCCTTGAGGCGACTTTTGTTGTGATTTGGCGCTATATAAATAAAATTGAATTGAATTGAATTGAATTGAACTTCACCGGAGGATGACAGTGACACGGAGAGTGAGACTGATGGAGACAGATGTGATGAAGCTCTTCTGAGCCTGTTCAACTCCGACACTGAAGAAGACGACTTCACGGGTTTCAGCGAAGATGATTAAAGTGACTTGTGGTTTCAAATACAGGAAAAATGGAGGTAAATAAATAGCGGTTATTTTCTCTTGGTTCTGTTCCGTTTTAATCAGCAAAGTTGCTGCCGTGTTAAAAGGCATTGTTCGGAAAGAATCTGTTCAGGTACATACTTGTACATTTGCAGTACAAGATTGTTCTGTACATGCAGTAAATATCTATTTTTTCATCATAGATATCTGCGGCTTATAGCCGGGTGTGGCTTGTATATCCTTTTTTTTAAAAATTTTTAAAAATAGAGCTGCTGCGGCTTATATACAGGTGCACTCTATTGTCCAGAAAGTACGGTAGGTAAAACGGAGTGTGCCTGCTCTGACCGGTTGTAAAGGGTTAATTATATATTTAATGTAATAATTCATAAAAATTTGGGTTAGAAACGATAGAAGACAAATGGCACGATAGACACGTTTCTATCGTCCACACGATATATATCGTCATATCGCCCAGCACTACCTGTACCTAACCATAGAACCTCTGTTTCACAGCCTGTAAATGTGGCTCATCCCATGACAATAACTACACAGGTTCCAGTTGAAAAAAGGCAAATACTGAACATGTGCAGCTCTGTTATTGCTCAAGTACAATCATCAGGAGTTCTTGAAAGTACTGTGCAGTGTTTAGTTGGTTCATTGGAGGAACTGGTTAATGACATCCATGCACATGCAAAACAATCTGTTGTTGACTGTTTGTCAACTGATACATCAAGAGAAACCTTAGAAAAAGTTGAGGATTGCTTTGATCAGCTTGAAAATCAATTTTCATGTCTTAACACAGAATCTAAAAGGATAAGACATTTTGAGCGAAAATGGAAAATAGTTGAACCCATAGAGCAGGGGTGTCAAACCTGCAAGTGGGCCAAAATTCAAAACTGGAACAAAGTCGGGGGCTAACGTTAATATTTATTGAAATATATTTATTCCTCCAGATATAAGAATGAATCTTGATGGAGCGTTTGGGAATGGCCGCGCCATAGAGAGTCTCTGACCCCCGTCGACCCTACATTAGTTTTAAAACAAGGTAAACGCTCCCAAATAATATATTTCCTCACTGCGGTGACTTGCTAGATCAGTGTGCGGTGACTTGCTAGATCAGTGTCCTCGAACTTATTGAGAGACATGGCCACAGGAACTAAGAAGAAGAGCGTGCAAACCCGAATCTCCACGGTGGCAGCGGGGGAAAGTAATGCTAGCAGTGCCAAGGTTAGCCCTGCTAGCCAAGAAGAAGGGCCAAAGATGGGTATAAGCGGCCTGTTTGCCGAAATGACTAAGCTTGGAACTATCCTAACTAGTGTTGCGGCCGATGTATCTCACATTAAGTCAGATATGGCGGAATTTAAAAACGCTATAAGTGCAATCCAAATACGGATGACCGAAGCTGAGGGCCGCATTTCAGATGTGGAAGACAAAATGAGGAGCATAACAGAAGATAAAGGCAAAAACGCTAAAAAGCTTGAACAACTTTGGGCCCGAGTAGACGACCAGGAAAACAGAAACCGCAGAAAGAATGTTCGGCTTATCGGTCTGGAAGAGGGTCTGGAAAGTGGTGGCAGCATAAATGATTATGTGATGAAGATACTCGCGGATGGCCTAGGTCTACGAGGGGAGGAATATGAGCTGGAAAGATGCCACAGAAGTACGAGACCACGCCTGGGACCTAGTCAGCCACCTCGAATCATGCTGGTGAGATTTCTCCGTTACACTGCACGACAAAAAGTTATCATGACCGCTAAACAGAAGAAAGGAATACTGTGGGAGAACTGTCGTTTGTCATTTTATGAAGATATGACCGCGGAGCGAGCGGCGCAGAGGAAGCTTTTCTCCCCAGTAATGAAGAAGCTATGGCAGCATCAGATAAAGCACACTCTGGCACATCCAGCAAAACTTCGATTAACATGGAAAGGCCAGCAGAAGAGCTTTGACAGCGTTGAGGAGGCAGAGAAATTCGTGCGTGAGGAAGTGGTGGAGTAAGGGGTTAATAAGCTAAATTACGTGCATGGGAGCGCATCGTTAATAATTTCATAAGACGGGGGCGGGCTCCCTGGGGTGTCGACGGGACAGAAGGAGGACAGCAGTTCACTGTCCACGGGACCATCACGGACCAGAGACAGTTTTGCCCATGGGGCTTTTGCGCTGTCATGTTCCTTTTTTGGACGGCGCTATTTCTTTTTTTATGTTCGTTGTTTTTTATTTTTTTGGTAGAGATTCTATAGGTGAGGTACTGTTCTTGTTTAAACTTATGTTCTGGTTCAAGCAGGGTTATCAGCACAGGTTAAATGGTTATGGGTTGGAAGATATAAGGCTTATAGATACCTTAAC
The DNA here is from genome assembly GCF_963969265.1 of Rhamphochromis sp. 'chilingali'. Classification (NCBI taxonomy): domain Eukaryota; kingdom Metazoa; phylum Chordata; class Actinopteri; order Cichliformes; family Cichlidae; genus Rhamphochromis; species Rhamphochromis sp. 'chilingali'. The sequence goes on along the minus strand of NC_137942.1, from coordinate 33,024,613 downwards.
ATGGCATAGTCATGGGGAATGTGGACGTTAATATTGTGTCATGGAATATAAATGGCTGTGGCACACCAGTTAAAAGAAAAAAAGTGCTTAGCTACTTCAAGTCTCATAATGCTGATATTGCATACATCCAGGAGACGCATTTTGCGAATGAAAATGAAGCATTGAAATTAAAAAGGGATTGGGTTGGGAAAGTATTTCATAACTCAAGATCAAGCGAGAGTCGTGGTGTCATGATACTCATTAATAAAAGACTAAACTTTGTATTATTGAAGGAAAGCCGGGATGAAGACGGGCGAGTGTTGGCTCTGCAGGCTCTCATTAATGGAGTTCAGGTTGTTCTGTGCAATATTTACGCCCCAAATAGGAATGAACCTAATTTTATGGATGAGGTTAACAAGATGCTAGGGAACATGAAGGGCCAGATCTTGTTAGGTGGAGACTTTAATAATGTGATGGATGAATATATTGATAGAAGTGCCATTAATGCAACTTCAAGTACTAGAACTGGGACAGCGATAGATGCTTTAAAAGAAGATCTCAGTGTGGTAGATATTTGGAGGCTTGTTCACCCTATGGAAAGAGAATACACCTTTTACTCTCATTCGCATAAGACATATTCCCGAATAGATTATTTTTTGATTTCTAAATCATGTGTCAATTTAGTAGTAAACTGTGACATTGGTGTGATTGCTTTAACAGATCACGCACCAGTAGAATTGCACATAAATCTAAATGTCGAAAAGAACAGAACGGGTAGGTGGAGACTAAACTCAAGCATATTGCAGGACGAAAAATTTGTATCAACCCTAAAAGAGGATATAAGATATTTTTTAGAGGTGAATGTTGGATCTACGGACAGGCTGGCTATTGTATGGGATGCTTTGAAGGCATTTATTCGTGGAAAGTGCATAGGCTATAGTTCTAAGAAAAATAGAGAAGATAAGGAAAAGATAAAAACTTTGGAGGAAAATATAAGTAAATTGGAAAAACAATTAGCAGGAAAATTTGATGATAATAAATTTAAAGAGATTTGCCAGCTTAAATATGATCTTCATAAAATTTATAACAAAAAAGCAGAGTATGCCCTCTTTCGTCTTAAAACTAATTTCTATGAGAATGGTGAGAAGACAGGCAGGCTATTAGCCAGACAACTTAAGCAAATGGACAATCAGAATGTTATTACGGCAGTTAAAAAGGATGATAAATTAGTTACATCTTCTTCAGAGATTAACACAATTTTTAAAATATTTTATCAAGATTTATACACGTCCGATAACAAAGTAAGTATGGATCTGCTGAGTCCATACTTTGATAAAATGAAAATACCAAAAATCTCACAAGAGGGTAGGGACAAATTGGAAACTCCACTAACTGAGGTAGAAGTAAAAGAAGCTATCCGTGCAATGAAAGCTGGGAAGTCACCAGGAATAGATGGATTCCCAGCAGAATTTTACCATAAATTTATAGATTTGCTATGTCCTTTTCTAACTGAAGTAGTACATGAAGCCTTTGAATTTGGACGACTCCCTGCAAGTTTTAATCAGGCAGTAATATCACTAATTCCAAAAGGCGACAAGGATTTAACTGATCCAGGTAATTACAGACCAATAAGTTTAATCAATGTGGATTGCAAAATTCTATCCAAAGTTTTAGCAACAAGGTTGGAGGTTGTAATACCACAAATTATTCATCAAGATCAAGTAGGGTTTATCAAGAATAGATCTGTTTCTGATAATATGAGGACATTACTACACCTGCTGTGGCTGAATAGAAATAACACAAATCCTGTATTGGCTATATCTTTAGATGCACAGAAAGCTTTTGATAGGGTGGAGTGGAACTTTCTGTTCACAGCCCTGGAAAAGTTTGGAATAGGTGACAATTTTTGCAGATGGATTAGAACCATGTATTCTGGTCCAGAAGCAGCTGTATTTACAAATGGGGTACTTTCTCCTTTTTTTAGTATTTCCAGATCAACACGTCAAGGATGCAATTTAAGCCCATTGCTATTTATAATATTTTTAGAGCCATTAGCTATTCAAATCAGAGAAAATGCAGAGATTAAATGTGTATTTGGGGGAGGCAGAGAACACAAATTATTCCTGTATGCAGATGATGTGCTGATATTAAACCAAGACCCAACTAATTCTATCACAAAACTATTAGAGGTGATTAATACATACTCAATGTTTTCGGGGTACAAAATTAATTGGCATAAATCAGAGGCGATGCCAGTTTCCCAGGCTTGCAGTCATAACTTAATATCGGGCTTTAACTTTAAGTGGGTGGACAAGGGAATGAAATATTTTGGAATTGAATTGGACCCCAATATTGAGGATATTATGGCTAACAGTATGGGAAAATTATTAAACAAGATCAATAAAAACTTGGGTAAATGGAGTAAACTAAATTTGACATTGTGGGGAAAAGTGAACACAGTTAAAATGGTTGTGGCACCGCTCATCAACTATTATACAGGAATGCTGCCTATGTGTATCCCGCGACGGATGTTGTAAAGCTACAATAATATGATAAAAGATTTTCTTTGGAAGGGTGGTAAACCCCGTATTAACATAAATCGACTGTCCCAATCTAAGAAAGAAGGGGGACTAGCCCTGCCCAATATAGAGTATTATAGTATCTCTTTTGAAATGGCTAGATTAGGCAAACATTGGGCAGGGAAAAATAATATAGACTGGATTTTAATAGAACAAGAGCTTGCATCTCCATTCACACCAATTGATATTTTATCACAAAAAGTGAATAATCACGGTAAGACGCAAAACCCTATTTAGAAATTTTCGAAAATGGTATGGTTGGAGGTGCATAAGAAATATAAACTTGTGCCATATGTACAGAAGTATGCCCCCTTGTGGTATAATCCTAAAATTAAAATTGGTAAGCAGACTGTTTACTGGACACAATGGCTGAGAAGAGGTATCAGAACTGTTAGTGACCTATTTGAAGGGGGTGTTTTCATGTCGTATGAGGATATTAAAAAAAGTTTTGTTTAGAGGGTAACAGTCATTTCTGGAAGTATTTGCAAATAAGAAACTGTTTAAAAGGAGGAGTTACAATAACATGTGAAAGTAACTCGATAGAGAATTTCATGCTACTACCCCCATTTCTGTGTACAGCTGCGAAATGGTATAATATTTGCCCATGGATTAAAAACAATATAAATAAGAGCCTGAAAAAAGTATGGGAAAGGGATCTAGGGCGTACAATGGATGAAGATACATGGGATTCTATATTGTCGAACAATGGATTATACATTAGGGAAGCCAGGGGAAAATTTATTCAATACAAAATTCTTAACAGATACTATTATACTCCTTCAAGGCTGTATAGAATGGGGATTGGTAGAGATGACTTGTGTTGGAAATGCCAAAAAGCCAAAGGTACTCTGATACATGCCCTCTGGGAATGCCCGCTGGTTTTTCCAGTTTGGAACACTGTACTGAATTATTTGCAGGGGTGGACACTTTGTAACCTACCCAGATCACCTAAATTATGTTTACTAGGAGACAAAGGAGAGGTGCCGCAATTAAGTAAACACCAGTTTAGAGTGTTAAGTACTGCATTGGTAACTTGTGCCCGTGTCATTTTGGAACACTGGAAGGACTCTCATATTCCAACGCTTAAAATGTGGAAAGACAGAATGATTGGGAATGTTGCGTGCGAAAAGATGCTGGGAAAAATACATCATGTGACAGAAGCTGCGCTGGAACAGTGGGACAATTTTTGCACCTACATGTCTACCTGACTTGGACATTTGAGTTTAAGACAACATATGTTAAAACCTCACTTGTTTTGTTTTGTTTCGTTGTGTTTTTTTTAATTTTTTTATTTATTTATTTATTTCAGTTATTTATTTTGTTTGTTTGTTTTTGTTTGTTTGCTTCTTGCTTTTGGTTGTTGCATCTCTGTATTTGCTGTTATAAAATGCAAAATCTAATAAATACTTGAATTATAAAAAAGAATGAATCTTTTCTTATGGACTCAAACACGTTTTGCTGAAAAACTGAATATGGAACAAGCAAAGCTTAATACTAAACAATATATATATTAGCTGTATAATACCAGTAGGCCAGCTCTAATAGTAATTTGGTATGGCTTTGCCAAATTTGGCCCGCGGGCCAGAGTTTAACACCTATGCCATAGAGCATGTTCTTGGTGTGCGTTTTGATGTGTGCAAAGATAGAACAACAGGGACATACAGGCAAGTTCCTGTCAATGATAAATTCATGTACGTTCCTATCATGGGATCCTGTTAAGAGATATACTCTAAAACACTTCTTCAGTAGAGAATCAGAGAAGAGAAACACGCAGAATTTCTTGCTAGCAAGGGCAGCCTCCAGAAACTGAGACTCGCACTGAGAAACTGCCCCGGTCTTTATTTATACTTCAGTGGGTGCCTGTGTGTGTGTGTGTGTGTGTGTGTGTCCCCATAAACGACTTCCCTAAACCTGCTGGACTGGAAGTCCAGCAGTTCATCTAAACAAAAAGCACTTAGACTAGAACAGACATAGCTACGTTAATCCTACCGTAAAACAATAAGACAAGGTATGACCTCTCCCATACTCCTAGGATGTGGGGGTGAAGCCAGAACACCCTGGAATGTTACAGACCTCCTAGGATGAGACATTCTTTCAATATGCCACCAACTATATACTTCTAAACACAAATGATTACATGCAGTATTCTACCATATGTAAACTCATATCATTAAAAGATTATACTGACTACTAAGTAAAATTTTCCATTGACAGATCCCTTTCATCTATGTTTCGAAACAGTGAACTTGGTAGCAGTTTCCAAAAAACAAAACTAAACATGGAGGGATTTTACAGAGATTTAAATGACGGCTCCTACTTCAAAAATCACAGTTTATTCTCACAACAAGAACATGCTCTCCAGATCCAGCTCTACTATGACGATTTTGAAACTGCTAATCCTCTAGGCTCAAAAAGGGGAGTGCACAAACTTGGTTGTATTTATTTTGTTTTGAGAAATTTGCCACCAGAGTTAAGTTCTGTGTTGATGAACATTCATCTTGTAGCCCTTTTTCATTCAGAAGACTTAAAAAAATATGGGTTTGATCCTATCCTAAAGCCACTTGTTGATGATCTAAAGATTTTAGAGACTGAAGGAATGCCCTTTTCAGCCACACCTGTGAGAGGTTCGCTTTTTCAGATTACAGGTGACAACTTGGCTTTACATAGCATTTCTGGTTTTGTTGAATCATTTAGTGCAAACTAGACACCCTTGATAGGAAGAAGTGGAGGAAGGCATGCAAGATAGCGGACCCTGCGTCGCGAGATATAAACCGCTAGGAAGAAGAAGAAGATTTAGTGCAAACTATTGTTGTAGATTTTGTTTAACTGATAAGACAGAGTTGCAGTCAGTTTTTAGTGAAGATCATGTAGGCTTAACACTGCGTTACAAAGAACTTCATTACAAACACTGTGGTGCCATTCAAGGAAATCCTGCTTTGGTCTCAACATTTGGTGTAAAAAGAAATTGTCTACTCAATTCACTTCAGCTGGTCCATATTTCAGACAACTATGCTGTAGACATAATGCATGATCTACTAGAGGGAGTGGTGCAGTATGAGTTAAAGCTTGTGTTTCAGTACTTGATTAAGACCTCTTTGATATCCTTGAATTCATTGTCACAGAGAATTATAAGCTTTAACTACGGATATGCACAGAGAAGGAACAGGCCAGGTGGGCTAAAACTGGATGACAACAGCAAAGATCTTGGGCTTAATGCTGTGCAGTCATGGTGTCTTTTGCGGAATAGCCCATTGATTTTTGGTGATATCGTTTGCAGAAATGATGGCCATTGGAACTTGCTACTTTTGTTAGTTCAAATTGTGAACATTGTTTTTTCACCCATTATAACTCATGGCATGACTTGCTATTTGAAACATCTGATTGCCGATCATCACAAGGCTTTCAAATCTCTTTTTCCAGAACGGAGTTTGATTCCAAAGCACCACCTAATGATCCATTACCCACGCTGCATTAGAAAAATTGGGCCACTCATACATATGTGGTGCATGAGATTTGAAGCAAAGCACAAATTCTTCAAAAGATCTGTAAAGAACTTTAAAAAATATCACAAAAACACTAGTAAAAAAACATCAGAATCAATTAGCCTTTCATTTTGAAAATTTTTATTTAAAAGATTACAGTTTGGCTCCATTAATGAAGTCTTGGCCAGCAGCTTAAACGCAGTGAAGCACTGAATAAAACGTTTGACGTTTCTTCTAGTGTTTATACAGCTTCCTGGGTCAAAAGTTATGGTACAGAATATCACGTTGGGATGTATGTTTGTTCTGGTGTTGAAAATGAGATGCCTTTGTTCAGTAAGATTGTCAATATAATTGTTAGAGATTTCAATGCTTATCTTCTAACTTGTAAGGTCTCAACAGTATATTTATATATATTTCAATGATCACTTAAATGCATTTGTTATTGAGGATGGATTAGATGTCTTTGCACTGATCTCTGTAGATGATCTGGTGTACTATAGACCTTATGATAGGCGATTTTCAAATGGCACTGATGACAAAATGTACATTGTCCCATACTGTTATTTTGTATAACTTGTTTACTTGTGGTGTATCTGAATACAAAGTATTTTGGAATGTTAATGTCTTGTATTTCTTTGTAATGGGTAGATGTTAGAAATATAACACTTTGAAAAGTGTTAATTTAAAACTCAAAAGAGTGGACAGATATAGACACTTTTCTAGTGTTAAATTTAACACTCACAGTGTTAATTTCACACCAGCGATTTTGCTGCAGCTCCCGTTTCTGCTCGGAGACAGCTCGTACTTTTCCACTCTCCTTTTTCTCCCTCCTCGCGCTCAAAGACACATAACAGGTATGGCAGTCCATTCTCCCTGCAGCACGGACTACACTGCCCATGAGGCTACATTCTTTAGGACTGTAGCACTCTGCCTGTTGCCTTCATATTAAATCATTTTTTGAATAATAATTCTTAAAAATGTTTCTTCATGTCATTATGTGGGCCACAAGTAGGGGTGACATGGGCCGGGAGATTGAGACCCAGGCATTAGAGCCTCTTAATGCCTGTTTTGTTTGTCTATCACAAGTAGAGAGGGCATAGCCTAACATATGAAACAGGAAAGGACTGCCATGTAATCCATTTATTTCAACAAAGTAACTGTATTATGAATACCACCTTTTTAAACGGTAACGGTAACTGAACATATTTTGTATTTTAAATGTGTAATGCTGGTAAATGCTCTCCGTTACTCCCCAACACTGAGTGTTCCAAGCCCTCAAGTATGGCCAGCTTGCTGTACTTCTTAGGCATATCTTTATTCATCATACCTTTCTGAAGCTCCGATAGTGGGCTAACTAAACTCTGTGCTGCCTTGATCTTGATCCTTTATGGAGGGTACACAGCAAATTCAAAAGTGTTAAATGTTTTGGTGTTAATAGTCTTCTTGCAAAAGTAGAGTTAATTTTACTCTAAGCAGAGTCACATTCTTTTAATGTAACTCTGAGGTGTAAAATGATAGTAGTTAAAATCGAGTGTTAAAAATGAGTGTTTCTCTGTCAAATCTGGAGGTGTTACAATGGAAGCATTAACTCTTGACCTCTTAACTCTGAACTCCTACAGGGGCTATGACACCAACAGAGTGAATTCACAGACTCCGCCCCCAGCACGGCTCCAATCGAAGCTGAAGTGAAGCCGTTTCAGAACATTTTGCTCTACATATTTGAGTTGTTTGCCATGCTTGGTAAGTCATTTTTTCAAAGATTGTTTCAATTATTATTATGAGCTTTTACTTCTGTGGCTCTTTGGAGTTGAGACAAAGCTGTGTGAAAGGCATTAGCCATGTTGCTCGCTGATAGCATAATATTCTGTTTTAGCTAGCTGAAAGGTATTGTTTGCGGGCAAATACCACAGCCTTGAAAAAAGCTTGCATGTGAATTTTCAGTCAAACTTTTGGTCAAATACACCTAAAACAATGTCTAGAATGTGAAATGTTGGTATAATGGTGCTACTTGAAGCCTGAAAACGATCGCCCATAAAAAAAACGAGCAAACAGCAGTAGCAGGCGTCCTGACTGGATTCTACGTTAGCATAGATCCCTCCAGAGTTTTGTGCACACGGTTTAGGTAAAAATGAAAAAGGTTGAGGTTTTACATTTAGTTCAGTATTACCTGTTGCCTGTGTCTTTGTCTTTTGGGAAAATACTTTACACAAGTAATGGCTCAAAGAGGATTCCTTTTTTTTTTACTGTGCTGCAATTGTTTACTGGATTATTTGTGCCATTAATTAGCGTCAACTAATTTTTATTCAATCTCCGCACAGGATATGCTTGTGAAGATGGAATATGGGGGAGAGCAGAAGTGCGTTGAAGTTCCACAAAGGGATGAATGAAGGACATGCATATTGTATTGAAGAAATAAGTGATGAGAATGCTGTTATTTGCATTTACCATGTCAGACCTTTTGATAAACAAAGTTCTAATGAAAGTGAGAACGTGTATACTGTTACATCTTTCAGAAAATGTTTTGAAATTGTGGTGCACAGTTCAGAATAAATGTTTTTCAAAAACCATTGCATCTTTTTAGTAAATGTTTATTTCCAAAAGAAATTTCTAGAAGTTCAGAACAGTAAAATTCCTGCTTTTTAGAATTAATTAGAAGATAACTCTTACGTAGTTAAACTAAAATACTCTTTGAGAGTTAATATATAAACTCTTAACACCAAGTGTTAAATTATCAACTCCAGACAGATTTGGTGTTTAACACTAAATCAGAGTTAACGTACCAACTCTCCAAAAAGAGTTAAATTAACACTCTCTGGTGTGGACCCATATAGACACTTTAATAGTGTTGAAATCAAATCCGACAGTGTTAATTTGGACATGCTGGATTTGCTGTGTACCTCTGCTTGTACCTTCTAGTAGACCTTCAGAGTGTGTGTATGTGACATGTTTCAGATCATCAAATGTTTTGAATCATTAAACAAATTTTTATATTGTCTAGGCTTGTTACTCTGTTAATTATTTCACTAAGAAAGTAATTTGGTGTATTACATAATATAAACCTATAGGATACACTTCCACACACCAACACAAAATATCATTCTGTCATGCTCTTGGATCTTTTACCCATGTTTTTCTGTCATAGCCTTTCAAGTTGGTTTTTTTTTTAATATCTTCCGATGATTCTTGGCTTGCTTAGTGTTTATATGCATTCTCTTTGCTGTGTTTGGTCTGGTCTTAGTTCCTTCCTTTTTTTTTTTTCTTTTTTTTTTTCTTTTTGCCTGTCCCGTTTGGCTCTTTTGCATCAGAATTGTTGTCTAAAGGCAAAGAAAGATGCCCAACGGATTTACTTTACCAAATTGACCATCCCAGCCTTGCCATAATGGTCCATTTGATTCACCTTTTATTGTTTATTTTATTTTCACTTACTGAATACGGGACAGACTTGACTGGGGGAAAGAAGGGGAGAAAGAAAGAGGGAAAGAGAAACAGCTGAGAAGAGGGACGGGGGAGAAGGGCAAAAGACAAAAACCAACAGAACGGGCAGAAAAAAAATAAAAAATGCATATATCAATCATCTGGATCACCTGCTGAGAAAGAAAAAAGAAAACAAGCAGAAGAGAACAAGAGTAATAGAAAAAACAACATCACAATGATAAATGGGAATATGACAGTAAATACTAAATATTAAACATTATTGTGCAGCACATAAGATCAACAGAACACAGTGTGCTTTGAGGTAGGAGCCAAAAAGGGTGTAGTTTGTGGGTGTGATCACCCGTGTGTACACCTGTGAGCATGGACGCGCTTGTTTTTTGTTTTTTAAAAGGTTCCTTCATGTAATGATCTGCTAGAGGGTGTGGGGGGGCCACAGCCCCGTCCTCCAGGGCATGAAGCAGGTATGGAGGAGATCAAAACTCCAGACATCCAGAGGCCCCCAGAACACAAGAGACCAAGGAAGACCAACAGAGGGGCAGCCGCGCCACTGTCCCAGAAAGAGCTGAGGAGAGTCCCAGATGAGGGCTCACTCAGCAGCCACGGAGCAGAAGCCAGGGGGAGTTGCAGTGACGCGCCCGTGAGCTCCGCCGGCAGCCAGCTGTGCCTGAGTGACCGAGCCCCAGGCTCCTTCCTTCCTTCCTTCTGAAGCTGAACCATTTCTTCCTCCCTGCACATAAAAACAGAAAACATCTCTCTTTTTTCCTCCTTTCTATCCGCTCGGAGTGCAGATAACTGAAGAATGACACCTAACTGAGGAAATGGTCCTAATGTATACTTCCGGTTGCGGCGTAAGATGGCTGCACCGACGAGAGCTCCCAGTCATCTCAGCAAAAATGTTATTATTTATTTTGTACTGCTTTCAATTTCTGTGCGCACAGCGCGATCATACACTCGGTATGACAGACAAACGCTTCTGGAGCTACGTTCGTCAGCCAGTTCGGACTTTACAGCGGGTTTCGACTCCGTGGACGCTCTGCTGCCTGGGATCCTTTCTTTACTTGCGCGACGTCGAGGGAAAACAAAGAGGGGGAAACGCGCCGGAGTTTTGTGCCGAACGCGACAGAGAAACAGCAAGCCACCTCTGCCCAGCATCCTGCTCGCGAATCTCCAGTCTCTGGACAACAAACTTGACGAGCTGCGTGCACGGATTAAACACCAACAAGACACCAGGAACTGCTGTGTTCTGGCCTTCACAGAGACATGGCTGGAGCCCAGCGTCCCCAACTGCGCCATCACGCCGGATGGATTCACTGTTTACCGGGGAGACCAAACGAAGGATACAGGCAGGAAAAGGGGAGGAGGGGTGTGCCTTATGGTTAACTCCTCGTGGGCTAGAGATGTGTGTATCTTAAAAACTTACTGCTCTCAGAGCCTCGAGCTGCTGACCATTAAAGTCAGGCCTTTTTACCTCCCGAGGGAGATCAGCTCAGTTCTCCTCTCAGCTGTTTACATTCCCCCACATGCTGATAAAGCTAAAGCTATGGACGAACTGTATGACATCATTACTGGACTTGAGAACAAAAATCCATAAGCTGCCTTTATTGTGCTGGGAGACTTCAACAGAGCCAACATGAAGAAGGTTCTCCCCAAATACTATCAGCACATCTCCTTCCCCACAAGACGTGATCAAACACTGGACCACTGTTACACTCCATTCAAAGAGTGCTACAAACACCTCCCCCACCCAGCTTTTGGTAAGGCAGACCATTGTTCCATACTGCTGCTGCCTGCATACAGACAAAGACTGAAACAGGAAAAACCAGCTTCCAGGGTTATTTACAAACGGGACAGTGAGGCTGACGAGGTCCTGCAGGACTGCTTTGACACAACTGACTGGCAGATATTTGTGGATGCAGCTGATGGCAACATCAATGAACTCACAGACTCTGTCATTGGATATATTGGAAAGTGCATGGATGATACCATCACAAAAACCACTGTCCGCATATATCCAAATCAGAAACACTGGGTAAATAAAGACGTTCGCGCCAAGCTAAAAGTGCGGACCTCTGCCTTTAACTCCGGGGATGCTGATGCATATAAAGCAGCCAGGTACGACCTCCGAAAGTCCATAAAAAAGGCCAGAAAGGACTACAGGGACAAAATGGAGTCCAGCTACCACAGCTTTGACACCAGGCGACTGTGGAATGGACTGCACTGCATCACTGACTACAAGAAGGTCAACACAGGCAGTGTTCAGCCCGCTGCATCTCTTGCAGATGAGCTCAACAACTTCTATGCTCGTTTTGACGCAGACAACAGAGAGCAGATCCTCTACCCTCAGGAGGACAGTGAGGCTGCAACTCTAACTCTGAAAACAGAAGCTGTGAGATGGACTTTTAAAAAGGTAAATCCTCACAAAGCTCCAGGACCAGACGGCATCCCAGGCCGGCTACTCAGAGTGTGTGCCGACCAGCTGGCAGAGGTGTTCACCAACATCTTCAACCTCTCCCTGAGGCAGTCAGTGGTCCCCACGTCCCTCAAAGCATCCACCATCATTCCCGTTCCCAAAAAATCAGTGGTCTCCTGTCTGAATGACTACCGTCCTGTTGCACTGACATCCGTCATCATGAAGTGCCTGGAGCGGCTGGTCAAAGGTCACATCTGCTCCTCCCTCCCTGACACACTGGACCCTCTTCAGTTTGCCTATCGGACAAACAGAGCCACAGAGGATGCCATCGCCCTGGCAACACACACACCACCCTCACTCACCTGGAGAAAGGGAATACATATGCAAGGATGCTCTTCATCGACTACAGCTCGGCATTTAACACCATCATCCCCTCAAAACTTGCCACGAAGCTCGTCGACCTTGGGCTGGGAACACCGATCTGCAGATGGATTCTAAACTTCCTCACAAACAGGCCCCAGGTGGTGAGAGTTGGTAAGCACACCTCCTCATCACTCATCCTGAACACAGGTACGCCACAGGGTTGTGTGCTTAGCCCCCTCCTATATTCCCTACTCACACACGACTGTGTTGCTAAACACGTGTCCAACATCATCATCAAGTTTGCGGATGACACAACCATCATAGGTCTCATCACAGGCAATGATGAGACGGCCTATAGAGAGGAGGTGATGGCGCTGTACGAGTGGTGCCTGGAAAATAACCTGACTCTCAACATCAGCAAAACTAGAGAGATGATAGTGGACTACCGGAAACGACCAGTCAGAGAACACCAGCCCATCCATATCAACGGTGTCAAGGTCGAAAGGGTCAGCAGCTTCAAGTTCCTTGGAGTCAACATCACTGAGGACTTCTCCTGGACCCTTCACACAGACGCTGCTATCAGGAAAGCTCGCCAGCGGCTTTACTTCCTGAGGAGGCTGAGGAAGTTTGGCATGCACGCCAACATCACCTCAAATTTCTACAGGTGTGCAATCGAGAGCTTGCTGACGAGCTGCATCACAGTTTGGTACGGAAGCTGCTCTGCCAGCAGCCGTAAATCACTACAGAGGGTGGTGAAGGCAGCAGAGCACATCACTGGCACGAGGCTTCCTGCCATTCAGGACATTTATCTCCAGCGATGCCTCCGTACAGCACACAGCATCATCAAGGACCACAGCCACCCAGCACATCAGCTCTTCTCCTTGTTACCATCTGGCAGACGTTACAGGAGCCTGTCTGCTCAGACTACAAGACTCAAAAACAGTTTCTACCATCAAGCCATACGACACTACAACACTTAAACACACACACACACACTCCACAGGACGCACTCAGAAGCTACCCTTCACAAGTACTCGGTATAATCTGCACTGGTCACTCCACTTTGTTGATATTTATATTTTTAAAAAGTGCAATACTGTAACAACTGCCACAAAAAAGAAAGACTTTTGTACTGTTTAGTTGTACTGCTGCTCATTCCTGTGCAATATCCCATCTGGCCCCCCTCCCCCCTTACATTCCTATTTAAGATTTTCTTTATTTAATCACTAGTGTGTACATATATTTGTATATACAGGGTGGGCCATTTATATGGATACACCGTAATAACATGGGAATGGTTGCTGATATTAAAGTCCTGTTTGTGGCACATTAGTATATGTGAGGGGGCAAACTCCTCAAGATGGGTGGTGACCATGGTGGCCATTTAGAAGTCGGCCATCTTGGACAAAACTTTTGTTTTTTCAATAGGAAGAGGGCCATGTGACACATCAAACTTATTGGTAATGTCACAAGAAAAACAATGGTGTGCTTGGTTTCAACGTAACTTTATTCTTTCATGAGTTATTTACAAGTTTCTGACCACTTATAAAATGTGTTCAATGTGCTGCCCATTGTGTTGGATTGTCAATGCAACCCTCTTCTCCCACTCTTCACACACTGATAGCAACACCGCAGGAAAAATGCCAGCACAGGCATCCAGTATCCGTAGTTTCAGGTGCTGCACATCTCGTATCTTCACACCATAGACAATCCATGGTCACCACCCATCTTGAGGAGTTTGCCCCCTCACATATACTAATGTGCCACGAACAGGACTTTAATATCACCAACCATTCCCATGTTATTACGGTGTATCCATATAAATGGCCCACCTTGTAGATATATATATATTTAGTCAGTTAACTGAAAATCTCAAATTCAAATTCAAATTCAAATTCAAATTTTATTTGTCACGTACACAGTCATACACAGTACGATATGTAGTGAAATGCTTGGACAACTGCTCGTGACCTAAAGAGAACAAAAAAGGAAAAGGCTATGAATAAGATAGGAAATAAATATGAAAAATTAAAAAGGGTAAATTTAACTAGGAAGGAATAAAATATAAATTAAGGTTAAAAATGAAATAACTGTACAACACAAATTAGAATGAAGGGTAAATTTAACTGGGAAGAATAAGATAAAGATAAATATATAAATTAAAGTTGAAAATAAAATAACTACAACAAAATACACAATACACAATATAGAACTATATAAGAATGTATGAAGAAATCTAAATATAAATAAATATATACACAATAACAGCAGCTGTACAAGTATTAACCGGAAATGAAGAATATGACCAGTGTTGTGCAAAACCAAAGTCCAGAAAGTCCAGTGTGTGTAAGAACTGTATGTGTGGGTCAGTACTGTGTGGTGGTGTGATTGAGAGACCGTATCGCCTGCGGGAAGAAGCTCCTCCTCAGTCTCTCTGTGTTGGTCTTCAGGGAGCGGAATCGCTTTCCTGACCTCAACAGAGAGAACAGTCTGTTGTTGGGATGGCTGAGGTCCTTCACGATCTTCCTGGCCTTGGTCCAGCACCGCCTGCTGTAGATTGAGTGCAGGTCAGGGAGCTCGGAGCGGATGGTGCGCTCAGCTGACCGCACAACCCTCTGTAGAGCTCGTCTGTCCTGCATGGTGCTGTTCCCGAACCAGGTTAAGATGTTTCCCGTCAGGATGCTCTCTATGGTGCACGAGTAAAAGTTCCTGAGCACCTTGGAGGGCAGTTGGAAGTCTCTCAAGCATCTGAGGTGGTAGAGACGCTGTCGGGCCTTTTTCACCACGGTGTTGATGTGACAGGACCATGACAGGTCCTGCGTGATGTGAACTCCAAGGTATTTGAAGCTGTCCACTCTCTCCACTGGGCACTCGTTGATGACGGGGGTCTGGTAGTTCCTCTCCTGCTTAGTGCTGAAGTCCACTATCAGCTCCTTTGTCTTACTGACGTTTAGAAGGAGGTTGTTCCTCTGGCACCAGTTCTCCAGATTCCTAATCTCCTTCAGGTAGGCCGTCTCGTTGTTATCAGAGATCAGGCCCACCACGACGGTGTCGTCAGCAAACTTGATGATGGTGGTGGAGCTGGTAGTGGCCACACAGTCATATGTGTACAAAGAGTACAGCAGGGGGCTCAGAACACACCCCTGGGGGGCTCCAGTGCTGAGAGTGGTGGAGGCTGAGACATGTCCGCCCATCCTTACTGCCTGTGGTCTGCCAGTTAGGAAGTTGGAGATCCACTGACACATAGATGAGCTGAGTCCCAGATGCTCCAGCTTGGTGGTGAGTGTGGAGGGAATTATGGTGTTAAATGCAGAGCTGTAGTCTATGAAGAGCATTTTAACATAATTCCCCCTTCTAGTGTCCAAGTGAGTGAGTGATGTGTGGAGGAGATGAGAGATGGCATCGTCTGTGGAACGATTTGGACGGTAAGCGAACTGTAGTGGGTCCAGTGTGTCTGGTAGTGAAGAAATGATGAAGTCTCTGACCAGGCGTTCAAAGCACTTCATCACTACTGAGGTGAGGGCTACAAATCTCTTTTTTCTTTTACTACATCTTATTAATATTTTGCTCTTACTATTTTTCTATTTATTTTTTATTATTTTAATTTATTTTATTTTTTTCTACTGTACCATTCTGCTGAGTGACTGTCTTCTGCTCGTCAAATACATTTCATTGCGATGTTGACCCTGTGCTAACTTGCATATGACAAATAGAACTGAAACTGAAAACTGAAACTATGTGAAAAAGTAAGTCTCCATCTTCTTAAATCCCAAATTAATATGAATTGTGATTTAACCACATTTTTTGGAAAGCTGGAAAGCAGAGTTCAGTTTCACCACTCCATGGGGTGAACCTTGTCCTGCAGCTGTCGTTGGGTTTGAAGTGCACTGGAATGCCATGCTTGTTAAACATACTCAGGAGATCCTTGGACAAACCTACTACAGAAGGAAAGCCAATGTTGCTTTTATTCTGCTTCTTCCTAGTTGGCGTCTGATCTTCCTTCTGTACATCTTCCCTGATTTGATGAAGGCCATATTTGTGTTCTAGAATATGGTGGGAGTTGAGCTCATTAAATCACCAGTAAACAACAGGGTCTGGTTGTGGGGCTGGGGTTATTCAGTGTTATCATTACTCTGGGTTCTTATCTAACTTTGTGATAAGCTGCGGTCACTGCAGATCCTTTGCAAGGAGTTGTGTTAGCAGTATAATGTGGTTGTTTCTGTACCGGACAGTTTCCACTGTGCCATTGTGCACTCGCCGTTTTGTACCATAAAAATAACTGTAACGTCTCCACTCCTGAAAAGCTGCATCGCTGCACTGCTCCACCATTCTCCTCCAGTACATCACAAAAGGAAAGTTTTTAAAGCAGAAAAGGTTATTTATTTACAAAAATTCTAATGTTAGAGATCCTGCAACTGGCATTTGGGCTGTGCAGGGGTCTCTCTCTTCCGGAAG